>NW_027528798.1:792147-915702 GCF_008692635.1 Crocuta crocuta
GTTTTTGTGTGTGTGGGTGTGTGGGTGTGTGTGTGTGTGTGTGTGTGTAAAAGAGAAAAAAAAAAGAAAAAGAGACAGGTACCATTTTCAGGGGGATAAATGCTATTGTGCTTGCAAAATCAACTTGTAATTAAACCATAATAATAATTGTCCATGTACATAACAATGCATTACTTGACAGATATTTCTTGCACATTTAAATCTCACAATGCCTTGCTGAAGAGTGGAGTGACAGTGAGTGAGGAGACACACAGAAGTGTGAAACAAGAGTTAGTGTCTACTTTGGAAGAATTTATGGCTGAATAGGGAAATCCAACCTGCATGCAACTATGATAAAAGTTGAGGTGAAAAACTGTTAAATCCAACTAGTCGCCAAGGACTGTGAAATAATTCTGACTGGGAGTTAGGGGCTGGAAAGCAAAGGATGCCAGAGTATTCTCACAGAAAAAGGGTGCGTATCACCCTGCAAAATTAATAAAGTTAGATAAGGAAGTAATGTGGGAGAAGAGCCTTATAGGAAAAGAGATAGAGCCTTTTGCAGAGGATTGAAATATTGAGTTGAAAATTCAACAAAAAGGGAGAAATAATAACAAATTGGTGTGTCCAAAGCCTACTTTGTGAAGGAATTCACTAGCAAAGATAATACTAAAATTATTTACAGCTAAGATTGGAGAGGTCTGCATTAGAAAATCGTGAGAAATTTCATTATTTTTCTGTATTCAAAGTGATACAATTAAACTGTTTTGAAAACAACAAAGTTATGTTGCTTTTTATCTAATTTTTTTTCAGGTTCAGAGCAGTGTGTCTTTAGAATCTTATTTTTGTTAATGTCATTGTGTTTCCTTTGTTGAGTTACTTGGTTAAACTTTCATGGCAGTATGTTTCTCCTGTGATATTATGATGTCAAGTACTTGATGAATCATTATGTGGGGATTTGATTAATGAATTGAAAACCAAGAGTAGAAAAAAAAACCCAGCTTTGGCATCTCAGTATTTTGGAGCATTTGCTAGAAATCAAATACTATTAACAAATCGAATGGATGCCTCTTGGTACTTTATTATTCAACAGTCATCTTAATTGTTAATAATTCCTAAGAGCACTGGAGTGAAATATGAAAGGGTGGATATTTTTTTAAAATCACGTGTTCACAAGGAAGCCAAGTCCTAGAAATATTTGGCAAAGGTCCAGTGTAATGAAAGGCAAAATTACAATTTAAAACTTAGATAAAATTTATTGGGTATCCATACCAAGTACAAAGCTTGGGGAAAAAAAATCATTAATATTGTCCAGTACAAATGTGTATGCTCTTTAGGGCCAGAGGCCTTTGTAATGGCCTCAAGGAGTAGCACACAACAGGCCTAAAGAGGAAAATGATGACAGTGGTAATAATAATGAAGAAGGTGATGGTGATGATGAAGACGATGGCGTGCCAAAGATGATGACAATAGTGACAGCAGTTCTACTATGATAGGACCTGTTCCACATATTCTCCCTGTAACATTCAATACTATCCCTAACCCTATGAGGTAGATCTGACGAGGAAATTGAGACACCAAGAGGTTTACTAATTTTCCCAAGATTTCACAGCTTTTAAATGAAGCCCTAGAAGAATTAGACTTCAAAGTTTACACGATCTGCATCCAGAGCATCCATTTAAGTCCTGCTCTTCTGTTCTCAGTGAAACTATTATAGAACAAATAGCCAATGATGGAAAATAGTAGCTCACATACACATAGTTGGTGCAAATGCCAGGCACTGTACTAAAGATTTCACACACATTTATTCAGTCCTTGGAGCACGTGGGTGACTCGGTTAAGTATCCTACTCTTAATTTCAGCTCAGGTCATGATCTCGTGGTTTGTGGGATTGAGCCTTGCATGGGGCTCTGTGCTGACAGCATGGAACCTGCTTGGGATTCTCTCTCTCTGCCCTTCCCCTGCTTGCACTGCCTCTCTCTCTCAAAAATAAACAAACATTTTTTTAAAAATCCTCAAAACGCAACTATGAGGTAAATATCAACCCACAGTCCCCCAATCTGTTACACATATAGATGATACTCAGGGGTTAGGTAATTTGACCACAACCAATAAATATGAAAGACAGCTTTCAATCCCACAATTGCTGCCCTTGTGGAGCCAACATTTGAAATTCTATACTTCCATAAATGAACCCTGGTCATATGTCTCAGAGACCACACATTACATCATATACAAGGTACCAAACTGTATCACTTACTTTCTAAGCTGGTCCCCTTTTGAGAGTGAAAGGAGAGGGTTGTCACAATTATATCAGGATAATACCCATAAATAGGATCTTTCCTAGGTAAAATTTTTAGAACGTGTATACTTTCGGGGCACCTGGGTGGCTAAGTCGGTTAAGCATCTGACTTCAGCTCAGGTCATGATCTTGCAGTTTGTGGGTTTGAGCCCCATGTTGGGCTTTGTGTTGACAGCTAGCTCAGAGCTTGGAGTCTGTCTTCGGATTCTGTGTCTCCCTCTCTCTCTGACCCTCCCCTGCTCATGGTCTCTTTCTCTCTCTTTCTCAAAAATAAATAAAACATTTAAAAAATTAGAATGTATACATTTTCTTCATATAGACTTGTGACAGGGCACTGTAGATCAAGATCTGTGTTAATAACTCACAGGTAAAATCTGTAAGAGGTTGGGGCTCCTGGCTGCTCATTTGATAGAGCATGCGATACTTGATCTCAGGGTTCTAACTTCAAGCCCCACACTGGGTTTAGAGATTACTTAAAAATACAAGCTGAAAAAAATCTACAAGAGGTCATTCAAAACCATATGAATTAATTCTTCTGTTTGGACCTTCACATCCTCAACCAACAAAGGGAAGGGTAATGTCTTAGATTTGGGCTGCTATAACAAAATACAATAGTCTAAGTCACTTATAAATAACAGAAAAGTATTCCTCACAGATCTGGAGGCTGGAGGTCCAAGATCCGCCAGCAAGTGCTAGCATGATTTGGTTTGGGTGACACCTTTTTTTTGGCTTATAGACTGTTGACTTCTTATTCTATCCTCATGTGGTAAAAGGAGAGCAAGAGAGATTTATGGGGCTTCTTTAAAATGACACTAATCGTATCCATCAGGGCTCCACACTCATAACCGAATTACCTCCCAAAAGCTTACCTCCTAATCCCATCACATTGGAAAATAGGATTTCAATAGTTGAATTGTGTGGGGACACAAACATTCAGTCCTTTGCAGGTGGTGTCATTACTTCTATGTATTTTTTTTAGATCCATAAATTCTTCTCTCAGAAGTCTTCCCTAAACTCTCCCTTCTCTCCCCTCTTTCCTTCTAGTCTCATGCATCCTTTGCCTCCCTCTTTTACCTCCAATCAGACAGTACTCTGATTAGGTGGGTACGTGTTTGTCTTCTGTGTTAGGCTGTAAGATTTGGGAGGACATGAGATTGTCTATCTTAGGATTGCATTTGCCTTAGTACAATGCATAGGACATAGTAGGAACCCCATGCATATGATAAGGGGGGAACAAGGTTTGTCGGTGACCAAAGTGTTTTCATATTAGCGAAATCTTTCTTTAGCACTACATCAAAATTTGGGGTCAGCTTTGGCAAGGAGAGATTTTCTGATTAAGGTGTGAACTTATCATGTATTAATTTATTCATATGTTCGTTCACTAAGTCTCTCATAGCAACTGCTCACAGTCTTTCAGGCAGTAAATGATAGAAATAGTGACTGAACCCCATTTGATTGAAACCATAGTCCAATTTCACAATGTTGTAGTGAATCCACCCAAAACTATCTCTGACTGGGAAAAAGTTTCCAATCTCTTGAGTGAAAACATGATCTGATTGGTTAAGCCACCAAAATGTCACTAAGTGGGGAGCTCCAGAGTTTTGAGATCAGGTGCTACACCGGAGTTAAGTCTGCAGACTCCCTAGGTACCTGTTTCAAAAAGTCAGCATTCACTTGGCTGTATAAGTTCTGGTCTGTTTGTTTAACAATTAGTGACATTATGTTTCCCCATAACCTGTATTAGACCCAATTCAAGCATTTAATCCACATGTCCTTAAAGAGAAGCTACAGAAGACTGTATACTGTCCCATTGTTGCTTTGGGGGATGGGGTGGCACCCAAGTATTCAGTATTCAGTATACTCCTAAGTATTCAGTGTTCCGTGGTCTTATTAAAAAATAACTTGACTTTTTTTTTTTTTGGTATTAATAAAAAAAAAAAAACATTTGTATCTGGTTAGATAAAGTCTCTTAAAAAGTTATCTTTCCTCAGGGATATGGATCCCGTGAGACTATAAAGTAGTAATTTCACTTGAATTATTCACAGATACTAAGTAACATTTAAGCAAATTAGGCTATTACCTCAACTTCCAAATTAGAGACAAACATTCTTTTCAAGTCAACAGAAAGTTCTATTTGTTTGAGATAATATGGTTAACTCAACACATATCATTATCTCCTTAGGTTGTGTTTGGTAGCTGACTCGAATAATCCTGACACTCGTGTTTTATGTCTAATGTCCAGTGCATAACCAACTAGTCTGGGCATGCAGATTAATTTTCTAGCCTGTCCTTTTTGTTTATTTTTACTTTTGTTTTTTTAAAGGTTCATTCTTCTAGAGAGCTCTCCTGTCCCCCCCCCCACCACATCCGCTAGATGCTTAAAAATTCTAGCAAATTAAATTTGTGCTAGCAAGTAAAACAAATAAATGGCTTAAAAACATCACAATCAAGTATGATAATAGCAAAGTGTTATACTTTTAATAAATGATTAGGAATGGTTGTAATGCAAAGATTTATTTCACAGAACAAAGGCACTTAAGCAGGAGTTTAGATTGCTGTTATGCTTCAGTGATGATAACATTGGGACTTCAACCTGCATAGCTACAATGATTAATTAACAGCCTTGTTCGGGATGAGTGAGCACCATTATTGTTCTTAAATAGGAAAAGGCAGATAACCATTACTGATTATTCCTCAATTCCCAGTCTTACTTGTTAAAGACTAAAGAATGCTAAAGTAGGTTGTGCAATTTCAAAGCTGCTATGAGAAGCAGAAAATAAGAGAATTTCTATATTGTGTATATAGGTAAAAGTTGGATTAGTTAAAAGATTCAAGTTAGCAGTCAGATTTATCCCAAAAATGTCCGATTACAAAATGTATTCATGTGAATAAGATTTTAACAAGTTTAAGAAGAGGTCATTTGAATCTCTAATATATGGTCAAGCTGTATTTCTCTGTCCAGTGCAACTACCTCTCATCAAAATAATAAGAAAAAAAGAACTTAGTGATAAAAAACATTAATTTGAACAATTTAATGAAAGCAGCTTCCATAAGTATATATTTTATTTGTTACATTTATTTTATTTTGTTGTTTTCTGGGGAAATAAATGAATAGTATCACGTCTTTTGTTCTTTCTTTTGAAAGATCTTATCACTGCATGTATATTTCTAATGCAAATTTATTTGGGCAAATTCCACCAAGTTTAGAAATAGTTTCTTTCTGCATCTTGGAAATGCTTCTACCAAATCTCCTCTGGAAAGTCTACTAATTTGAAGAGGGAGAAGAAAACATTTTTGAGAATGTTTCTGAAGGAATACCCCCTGAGATTCTGTAGTTGGTAAGGACCTACCAGTTATACCAATTCAATGCTGTTGGTTCCTGGAACAGGTCTGAGCTGAGAACAGTAAGGAATGTGCCTTTTGCTTTGGTCATCAGACAGGATGAAGAGCGTCACACTCTCCATGACTAGTAGAATTCCAACAAGAGTGCTGGCAAGGTAACTGCCACAATAATTGCTGAAAAGATTCCAATGAACAGAGTTTGGCTGCTTTTACTTACGTAGTTAAGTTCCACCACCCTCCCCTTCAGTATCCAATTAGACTTTTGTGTTTTAGAAGAGTAGATTTATGTTTTTTTCTCCAGGTTCACAAAACTCATTAAGCTGTTTTGCAGAGGAGAGCATGGACCCTAGGAGGAATTAATTCTCTAATGTTGCACAGCCAGTAATGAAAAGACAAGAAACAGACTTAGGTCACTTTCTTAAAGTCCAAGATTAAGAATGTGCTTTTCTTCTCTAACATATACTGTTATATGGCCAGTGAGGGAATGTTTTTATTTGTTCAAAAGTTATATCCTACTTAGTTCTAAAAAAATATCAGACCATCTATAACTACGAACGTGGGTTATAAAAAGAACAAAAACTTCAAACTTTTTATGTAAAGGACTTTTAAGAGAAACAGTTAATTTGAGTACATTCATATAATAGAATTTAATTCAAGCTGTAAAAGCGAAGAGACAGGTCTGCACCCACCACAGGATAAAACTTTGTATACCAGGGTGAAAGCAGGTCTCAGAGATGTATTAACTAAGAAAAGCAAATCACTTGATGAGACTGAGTGTATTATCTTGTCTATGTATTCTATTGTGTGTGTTTCTCTGTGTGTGTGCTATTGTTTCTATGCATATTCATGAGCAGAAATATTTTATTTTTGACACTAAACTCTAGTTATCTATAGCATGGTCAGTCAAATAGGTCAGGGCTCTAACAACTAAAAGATGAAAGTGGTTAGTTAAAATTTAGTTCACACTCTATATTATTCTATTTATCTCTTAATGTATATTTATTTATTTTAAAAGAGGTAGGGTGAGAGACAGTGTGCACATGTGTACATGAGTTGGCAAGGAACAGAGAGAGAGGGAGAGAGAAAATCGCAAGTAGTCTGTTTGAAATCAGTGCAGAGCCCAATGCAGGGTCCCATCTCATGGAATGTGAGATCATGGCCTGAGTCAAAATCAAGAGTCAGGCGCTTACCTCATGAAGCCACCTAGCTGACCCCATATGCTGTATGATTTTAATCTTTAAAAACAGATACCTGTTCTTTTCTTGAAACTAAAGACAAACAAAAACCAGTAGACATCTCTATTAGCAACATTTCTCATACTGAATACATTAACATAGAAGGTTACTTATTCATAAAAACCCATGCAATTCTCCTCTCCAATGACCCTTCCTTGCATTCCGAGATTCCCCTGATTAAATACTTGATTTTTTGGGCATTTTTCATATCCCCAAAGATAAGACTTTCTCTCAACCCAGAACCCTACAATTGGAGTATTCTAGATAGAAGAGGGCACTGGTTCTAGAACTTGTAATAATTTCACCTTCTTTTGCCTGGTATGACTCCTAGTCAGTATTTTCCTAATGACATATGGGTATTACCAATGATTCCCAATCTGGCTATACTTGAGAATCATCTGTATTGGCTTTCAGAGTCACTGATAGCTTTGAAATGTACTTTACTAATTCAGTTTACTGGCTGGAAGGAAGTTTTGAACCCAAGATTTGTTTTTTTTTTTTAACGTCTTAAAAATCACTGAGTTTTAGTTACCTGATGGACTTCCAATTACTCCTTCAATCACTTGATTTGACAAATACTGAAACTGAGGTTCAGAGCACTGAAGTGAATTTTCCAAGGTCACAGAGCAAGTTATTGGAAATCATTGTTACATATATCAGGAAATTCTCCTGCCTTGTTAGCTACAATCTAATGAGTAAAATTTAATCTTCCTGTGATCCTTAGGGCTTCCGTCCAGTCTGCAGCTGTTTTGAACACCAGTGACTAGCATATAGGAAAAAGAGCTGAAGGATGGGTTAATGTTTGGGTTTCTTTTTTCTCTATCTTTTTAGTATTAAAGAGGAGGATTAATTGTTTACCCACAACTACTATTCTTGCCAATTTATCTTCTTCTCCTAAATATAAATTATAAAAAATGGTTTTTTTTCCTAATAAGGAAAGTTCACAATGAGCCTTGTTATGGGAATTTGAAATTCTGCTTTTAATTCAACTTCATAGAACTAAGAGTCATCCTTTGTGACAAGAGCCTATAAGAATCTATTCAGTCCTTTTAGCCCTTTTCTCCTTCAAATACCCGTTAATAATCTTTTTCCAAATGATTGTTTTTTTTCTTCCAAGACTATCCTTGCCTCAGGAAGCAGCTGTGGTCAAGTTTGTAAAAGCAAACAAACAAACAAACAAACGTTCAGTGGACCTTTACCTCTATAGTGGGTGGGTGGGGTCTCTGATAGACAAAGCTTACGATATTTAAGAATGAGTATCTCTAGGAAGGTATGTATGCATCTTACTCTTAATATAATTTTTCTTAAAAATACAGAAGAAGGAAGAGCTGGCATATTTACATAAAGTATTTTTCAGGGGCACCTGAGTGGCCCGGTCAGTTTATAGTCCCACACTTGATTTTGGCTCAGGTCATGATCTCATTCATTATCATGGGATTGAGCCCCACATTGCGCTCCACCATGGATGTGGATTCTGCTTAAGATTCTCTCTCTTCCTACCCCTCTCTTGCACACACACTCTCAAGAAACATTTTTTTAATCAAAATACTTTTCCAAATAAGTTGGCATTTTCAGTTACATGCAGACACATATAGCCGTATATCACTTATTTAACTTTGTAGATACCTGCTGCTAATTGCAGAATAGTCCACGTCTTAAAAAGAGAGAGAATTAATTTTAACTTTTTGAAAAAAAAGAGGATTTTAAAAATGGTGTTATAACATAGTTTATGAGACATGATTTCTGTGACAGAACTTTTAAATTATTTGTAAAAAAATAAAAGTAACTTATCTTTTCCATCACTGAATAGGAAAAAAACAAAAAAAGATATTTGTTGCATAGATGCCGGAGATCTCATCTGCTAAATCTCACGGAGGTTTGCCAGATGTTGGGCTGATAGGCTCATACCAACTCAAATAAGTAGGCATTACTAACATATACCCATCAACTCAAGTTTTGCTCTCTCAGATTCCCACTTCTTTTTTGGTTTTAATTAATCCCCGCCTCTCTAATCCTTCAGGGTTATATGAATGCTATAATTGTTGTAATTATTATGTATGAGCACCTGCTTGGTGGAGGGGCCTGCATTCTGCGTTATTAGACACAAGGGGTCTACAAAAAGGTTTCCACCCCTAAGAGCGTGTGAGAATTATTTGGGGGCAAACTCAGGATGGAGATGAAGACAGCACATTTCTTCCTCTCTCAGAGTATTCAACTTCTCATTTCTTGTCTTCTCTGCCTGCCAAGAGGAGGTGCTTCTATAAGGTAGGGCTCTACAGTTTTAACCCTGAAAACGACTCCCTAGGCATACAGTAGAATTTAACAGCATTTGCACCATCCTAATTTTTGCCTGTTGGCAATTAATAGACATTGGTCTGTTTGAGTATTTTAGTGGTGACAAACTTGATATATTAATATCCACACTTTCTACTTAGCCCTTTTCGTCTGTCAATTCAGAGTCTTTGAATCAAATATTGTAATGTTCACATAAAGGGCAGTTTAGAGTAAATTAGATCCTTAAACACTGTCATGAAAACAGTTATATTTCATCTGCCTTTTAGAATTAGACATACATGAAGTGTGGTACAGTTATCAGTGTAGAAAGTCACTTTTAAAAAATCTCAACAGTCCGTAGACAGGAGATACTCCACAGAAGACTGATTATCCAGGAGTCAGGACTAGAAAAATCCACCTGCAAGTAATGGCCTTGGTCTCTTTTTCTTTTACATCATCCATTTATAAATCACAGCATTCTAATCAGTGGAGAACAATGAGCAATTGTGTCCAGTGCATAGCTGTGAGGGGATGAGCAGGTCTGTGAACGAATAATCAGTGATGTTACCGAAACCCACAGGGCATGACCCAGATGGAGTGGCTAGAGCTCAAGGACTGACTGCAGCGGTGCCCTGCAGTCTGAGAATTCTATCGCTGGGCTGTTTCTTGACCAGTTAGATGCATGCAAAGGCACTTAAAGTGTTAACTCCTACATAAATACACTATGCATTTAGTTATTTTAAATCCAGAGAATGGAAAGAAGAGGGAGAGAAACAAAGTAACTCAGACACTAAGTAACAATTCAGATCACAACTTTTGATTATGACGCTCTTTGTAGGTAAGAACTGAGAACAGTATCACTCAGGAAAGAGACTGGGTCCCAGTTACCCCAGGTAGATAGTCTGAGATTGAGCGAATGGTGCGTCCTCCCAAGATCTACCACGAATGAGTCTTCCTCTGAACCTCCTCTGTCACCTGCTTTGACTGGTATAAGCTCAGTCTTCTTCAAAAGGCTCCAGTCTTAGTCTCTGGCTCAACTTTAAAATCTTTCTAGATTCAGGAAATCATACTTTCTTCTTCTCGCAAACTCAAGACCCTTCTTTGTTTTTGCTTCACATCTATTGACTTCACTTTTTTGTTCTTTCTGTGAAGATATCCGTGTATATTGAATCCTCATGAGCAACATTCTTTATGCCCAGGTGACTACAATACAGTGCTCCCTACTGTAGATGCTCACCATGTATTTACTGAATGGATGAATGAAAGCAAATGTACTACGTCACACATTCAACAGTTACCTGTTGAACACTCCCTTGTTGCACGCACAGTTGTAAGTGCCACAGACGCTGAAAGGGTTGATAAACTTAAAGTGTCTTCATAGAGACATGAGCCTGGCTTCCGTAAGGGAGCCATAAGGGAGACCCACGTTGCTTCTATATATACTCTTTAGGTGGATCACACCTTTTCATGCTTTAATTTCCACCTTCCTCTCTGACATAGTGCTAAAAGTACATGGTTTTGAATATAGAAACACAGAGCTAAAATAAAGACAGCGATCTGAGACTGTCTAGTGGCACCTGCAGACTGAGGCAACTCTGCCTCTCAAAGGTGAAGTAAGTTTTCCAATATTTTACAGCTACTTTTCAGTGTTCATTGTAGAATAGTCAATCTTTTGCATGTGGGTCCTGCTATGCTGACTTTATTTTTGTTTTTCGAGAAGCTGAATTCTGATTTCTAATTGTATAGGTTTGTATCAGCAGCTATCATCTCCAGATTTCCTTTAGCCACCAAAATTACTGAAGCTGAGCGTGTTTGTCAGCCTGGCTGTGTCTAAAAGCTCAATGGTCCTCTGGGCTCTGTGGCTTCTTTTCCCTCCTTCAAGCTAAAGTCTTGCCTGCCCTCTGGTTCAGAGACATGTAAGTCCTGTTTGTGATGCTGAAACATAAGATTAATTACAGATTGGTACAGGTAGTGTTGCCTTCCTCTTTGGTTCTAATTAAAGGCAGTCAGAAAGACTATCGAATGTGAAAGTTAAAGGCATGAGCTTTGAAATCCCCTCTGCAGTGGATTGTGTGACCTTGAGCAAGCCTGTTTTTATCTCTGAGTCTGGAAGTTGAGATCCGTACAGTGGAAAGTAGCTGTTACACGTGGTCGTCACTGTGATACTTGTGTTAGAATCAAATGAGATACTTATCACATAGGAACGCCAAATGCATGTGCGCAGTTATTATTGTCTTTATATTTTTAAAACCTAAATACATGCACTCATGTACCTCTGGTGCTTCTGCTAACTCCCTACCAATTCTTGGGAAACAAAAATGATCTATACTATGTCTGTAAGTTTCACTGAACTGAGTGTGGGCCCTGCCTTTGTCCCTCAACAAGACAACAATGATGACGCCTAGCCTATCACATGTACGCCACTGTACCTGGTAACACCTTTCTTTCACGTCACATGTACACATAGCAACATAGGACACTCCATTACTGCCCACAGCACTACTTCATATGGTCGTTCTCTTTTGCCATAATGATAGCTCCTGGAAGAAGTCATTCTATTTATTCATTTAGCCCAGTTTATTTAGCATTGTCTTTATCAGAGTAACTGCCAAATAAATCCTTTTTTGATCAGTGAATGAATTGCTACTGTTAACTAAGACATGCATTAACAGTTTGGGACTCTGGCTTGGAATTTAGAGATAGCCCATGATCGGCATGTTGTATAGACACTTAACCGAGAGTTGGGCTCTGTGTTCCAATTTTGGTTCTGCTACTTTATTTCAGGAAATATGAGGAGGACACGTAGCTTGTGGATGTTCCAAACGACTACCACAAAATAGAAGAACGGATCAGGGTTATTTAATGGTTTAAATTATATACAGACACTTATCCATCTTTATTTCTGGGATGAGGATGGATTCTAGTCCCAGATTTAGCTAATTAGAGAAAAGTGCCATGAAAAAATATTGGTGTCTATCCTCAGAACAAGAGGGCAGAGCAGCTATGCAGATGCCACATATTTTTCGATCCCAAGTCTTTCTACTTCACTAATGCTCTATTTCAAGTGTTAAGCTGTTTCTTTAAAAAAAATTACATTTGGATGCTGAGAGACCACGTATCTTGGACGAGGTTACTTATGGAGTATGTAAATATAGAGTTCCATATGTACAGAGCTCAACATGGAATGTTGCCAGGTAGATTTTCTCTTCTAACACGGATTAGTTATCTTTACTCTTCCATTCTATATACCACAAATAAAAAGAGCAGAAACAAATTCTATTAAGAATATCTTAAGACAGTTTCCTTAATTTAAAAACAAAGATAATGAAGGAAAGTAGAAAGAAAAGGTGACTAGAATTCGCCAAGTGGAAGCATTTTAAAATAAAGCTTCCTGCAAATTGGCAAAAGGCAGAGCCACAGATGCAGACATGGTTCTTCAGAGGTCGGAACTCCTCACTTGCCTTAGATTTGGAGTTTGCAGCTGTTTGAGTTATGAGCCAGTAGCACCATCTAGAGGAACAGAACAATCCTGTACATGAAAGAAACTGAATGGACCCATCTATTTAATGTGAGCAATGGCAAAACCATTGCTTCATTTTCCAATATATATATATAGCCCCTTACAGAAGGCCTGTAAAGGAATTGCTTCCCATTTCCATCAAAAGATGACTGCGGAGTTCATTACTGGGAACAGTCAAGGCTTCACTTCAGAAGCTAAAACTTACCTCCACAACTTCCCTACTGAGAGGGAAGTCTCTGACTCTCATATTAGTTAATTCATTCCATATGTTTCACTGGAAACCCGCCATGCCTCAGGCTTTGTGCTAGGCACTAGGGGACACAGACAAGAATAAATTCCTGACTGTCCCCTCTACCCCCCAGCCTGAATATCTACACCTAACCAGGAGGATAAGTCTTCTTGTGTCTTATCCTTTTAAATAGTTTCTGAGAAGTGAAAGTAGAAATATTTTAAAGCAATCATTATATTTCAAGAGTGCTTGCCCTGTGTAAAATGTTCAGATTGTTTTATGTGAAGTCACAGATTCAAATAAATTCAGAGTGAAAGGGGATCCTACGGTCCTAGAATAGTCATTATCAAATTTTCGTGTCTATGAGAATTACCAGATAGGCTTTTTATTATAATACAGAATCTTAAGCTATAAGCCCCAGACATTGTAATAATATAAACATGGCGTTTGGCTCAGGATGATGCACAAACTTAAACTATGTTTATCTGGTTTGCATTACGCATGTGATAAATGAACCAGGCTTTGAGAGAATGATCTAATGTTCACTCACAGGGGAGCTAATGCCAGAACCATGAACCAGAGGTGTCTTTCCCTATGTTTTCCTCATTTCTTTAACTGCCTTTTGTTTAGACTAGATAATATCTAAGGACCATATCAACACTATACTCTAGTAGTGCCAAAGATTATCTGTAACCATCCCTTTTCTTTACACCATAGCTCCAATTTTCTCAACTGCGTTATGGCTACATACTTAGAATACATTTAAGAATTGTTTTATTAAGGGGCACCTGGGTAGCTCAGTTGGTTAAGTGGCCAACTTCGGTTCAGGTCAGGATTTTGCTAATTATGGGTTCAAGCCCCTCATTGGGCTCCATGCTGACAGTTCGGAGCCTGGAGCCTGCTTCCGGTACAGTGCCACCTTCTCTCTCTGACCCTCCCCTGCTCACAGTCTGTCTCTCATTCTTCCTCAAGAATAAATAAAACATTAAAAAATGAGAGAAGCATTCTTTTAAAATAGAGACCCCTAAGTTTACTAGTATTCACATGTTGGTTTTATTTGCATAAAAAACATACTATATAAGAATATGTGCATAGTAAGCCCTTAGTTGGATCTAATTGGGAACCTATTATATTAGCAAACTCATAACTGTGAGGCTGTGTGGGTGCAGGGGAGCTGAAAATTAGAAACTTGAGTGGATTTCAATACCTAGTTCCACACCAAACACAGGCAAATTAGAGCTGAAAAAAAGTGTTCTAAGTTGGAGGCAATTTAGCTTTCACTCTTTCTCATTTCAGCTGCCCCTGTTTTGAAAGATGTCCAACTGTAAATTCATGGGATTTAAAGAACTGAGCTTTTCAAAAGAAACTCTTGTAAGAAATCTGTGATAATAAATATCTTTCATGTATCTCCTCTTCTCTGTTCCTCCTTGCATTGTCATGGAAAAGGTCCCCATTATATCTCAGGGGAACAATAAACTAGCCTAGTAATGATGACATTCTCAATCCTCCAAATCCCCACATTTAACTTCCATATTTCCATCAGGGCGATCTTTCTACAGTGCCACTATGATTGGATCACTTGTGTGAAATCTTTCAGGGGTGCTGCACTGACTTGAGAAACAGACTCCAAAATGGTAGCATTCATTTGTGATTTGGCCTCATGCCTAATTCATGGAGCTCACCTCCAATTCAACTGTCAGGCATGCTGAAGTCCCCAACTCTAACAACTCCTTGACACTTCTATGGCACAGCACATTTTATCCTACTGAATTGTGATGTGTGACGATCACCAGAATAATTCAGCTCAGCCATTATCTGTACTGTGGAACAGTGTTCTCAACTCTTTATACTGTGTTAGAGGTCCTTCCCTTGGGTTTTTCAGAAAGCTATACACTCTACCATCATAGCAACATAGCATACAAGAAGAAATGAGATGTGGGGCTTAATCCTTCAGTTCTTAAAAACCAAAGATTCTTACCTTCAACTACCATCAGACTTCATCAAACATCATTCACTGAGTTCATCAAAGGCAGAGAATACAATTAACCTTATATTCCTTAATTTCAGTCTTAATAATTACTTGATGAATGCATTCATAAATGCTCCTATTTAACTCTGTTTACTCAAACACTAATAACCCTGAAACTATTGAGATGATTTTCTATAGATTCAAACTTATTAATCAAATAATTTGATCGGTGACTACTAGACATAGTTATTCTTTAAAAATTTAGTTCTAGAGATACAATGTTAAAGAAGAAAACAACAGAACTCAGGGAAATACTGAAATCACAATGGATAGAAAATACTTTAATTCTAAAAAATTGTATCAAAATACTGTAGAATTAATAATGTTTGGTTTAACTATGTTACTTTTTATTTTCAAAATTAAAATGTAATTCATATAATTTTTATCTTTATTGACATAATTTGGACTACAAAATATAGCTTTCTGATTGTATCTAGATTCACTTGTTAGAATGCTGCATTGCCTGGGATTGCCCAAACCAGCCAGCATATTATTGTTGTTGTTGTTGTTATTTCAAAACATAATGTGAGTGAGAGAGTCAGCATTTCATCAGTTACAACAGTCCTGTTTCAAATGCATCTCAGTAAAGTACACAGTCTGCCCTTGTACTGAAGGACAGGAAACCTTGTCACCCAAAACCAATAGGAACACACGAACACACGATGCAAAACTTGGGCTTCTAAGTATCTCCTTTCTGATGGATTTAAAGAGAATGCAATGCTGATAATCCCTTCACTTGCATTCTTAACAGAAAATAGGCCTCCTATGGGACAACATGGTATATTTTACTTTCTTCAGTTTCTGGTGGGCTGTGAGTTTGAAACTTATGCTAATTGACATTTTCTGACCTTTCTCCTGCCTTCCTTTACCTCAGCCCTAAATGTACTGTCAAATCCTCTTTTTCTAGCCTTTCCCAGGCTACCCTTTTTCTCTGAGCTTCCTGCCCAATGATTATTGTATTTATAGAAAACCAATTTGGCAATATGTATTATACATTAAATATGTTCATATGTATCTGCACATATTCATTCTACTGTAATAATGTGGATACGGAAAAATCTATGAGTAACAGAGATGTTCGGGTACCTTAAGCTATAACACAGTTTAATTTATAAAAAGACAGTCTTTTTAGCAAATGGTGCTGGGAGAACTGGACAGCAACCTGCAGAAGAATGAAATTAGACCACTTTCTTACACCACACACAAACGTAAACTCAAAATGGATGGAAGACCTATATGTGAAACAGAAAACCATCAAAACCTTAGAGGAGAAAGCGGGCAACAACCTCTTTGATCTCAGCCGAAGAAACTTCTTGCTCTACACATCTCCAAAGGTAAGGGGATTGAAAGCAAAAATGAACTATTGGGACTTCATCAAGAAAAAACAAAACAAAACAAAACAACTTCTACACTGGAAAGGAAACAGTCAACAAAATTAAAAGGCAACTGATGGAATGGGAAAAGATACTTGCAAATGACATATCAGATAAAGGGCTAGTATCCAAAATCTATAAAGAACTTACCAAACTCAACACCTTAAAAAGAAATAATCCAGTGAAGAAATGGGTAGAAGACATGACATAAACACTTTTCCAAAGAAGACATCCAGACGGCTAACAGACACTTAAAAAGATGCTCAATGTCACTCATCATAAGGGAAATACAAATACAAATCAAAACCACCATGATATACCACCTCACACTGGTCACCTCACATACTGGCTAAAATTAACAACTCAGGAAACTACAGATGCTGGCGAGGATGTGGAGAAAGGGGAACCTTCTTGCACTGTTGGTAGGAATGCAAACCGGTGCAGCCACTCTGGAAAACAGTGTGGAGGTTTCTCAAAAAAATAAAAATACAACTACCCTACAACCAGCAATAGCACTACTGGGAATTTATCCAAAGGATATCGGAGTACTGATGCATAGGGGTGCGTGTACCCCAATGTTCATAGCAGCACTTTCAGCAATAGCCAAAATATGGAAAGAGCCTAAATGGCCATCAACTGATGAATGCATAAAGAAGATGTGGTTTATATATATAACAGAATACTACTTGGCAATGAGAATGAATGAAATCATGCCATTTGCAGCAATGTGGATAGAACTGGAAGGTATTATGCTGAATGAAATACGTCAGTCAGATAAAGACAGATATCATATGTTTTTACTCATATGTGGATTTTGAGAAAGTTAATAGAAGACCATGGGAGAAGGGAAGAAAAAAATAGTTACAAACAGAGAGGGAGGGAGGAAAAGCCTAAGAGATTCTTAAATACAGAGAACAAATTGAAGGTTGATGGGGGAGGGGAGAAAATGGGTGATGGGCATTGAGGAAGGTACTTTTTAGGGATGATCAGTGGGTGTTGTATGTAAGCAATGAGCCATGGGAATCTACCCCAAAAACCAAGAGCACATTTTACACACTGTATGTTAGCCAATTTGACAATAAATTATATTAAAAATAAAAAATNTTTTTAAATATTAAATATTTTAAATATTAAAAAATATATTTAAAAAATATATATGATTGAAAATAACAAAAAGGTAAAGGCAAAGTAAAAATTTATCAATCCTCAGGATAGAAACCTATAAAGTTGTTAGAATGTTATCTATGAAAAGTTGGGTTATAAAATTGCCAAACACTAAATTGGGGGAAAAAAAGAAGAAAAGAGATGTGGCAGTATATTAATTTAAAAATAACAGAACACAGAACTACATAAATACAGAAAGATAAAAGAAAAAAATAAGAATAATTCAGAAAATGTAATGTTGAGAATTGTCATATGGTTACCTATGGATCTTTTGACAATGAACAATTTTACCTTCCTTCTAGAATTTCCCCCAAATTTTCTATATTAAATATATGTTACTTTTATTTTTTTATTTGCATTTTTTTAAAATTTTTAAAAATGTGTTAGTTATTTCTAGGAGAGAGAGAGAGAGAGAGCGCGAGCAGGGGAGGGTCAGAGAGAGAGGGAGTCACAGACTGAAATAGGCTCCAGGCTCTGAGCTGGCAGTCAGCACAGAGCCCGACGCGGGGCTCGAACCCACGAACCGCGAGATCATGACCTAAGCGAAAGTCGGACGCCCAACCGACTAAGCCACCCAGGTGCCCCTATATGTTACTTTTATAATGATGGAAAGGAAACAAATAAAATATTATAATTGAATTAGGATACAAAGCAACAGAGCTTTCAACATTGTATAAGATCAGAATACTCAAATTAACATCACAATTGGATTTTGTGATCTGGCGCCCAGAAGGATTTTAAGATGCTATTTATATATCTATGCAACACATTTATATCTATCTTCAACCATCATCCCCATTCCTTTCTTTCTTGTCTCTTCATTAGCTAGTGACCACGCTATTTCTTAAAAATTATTTTTTTTCTTTGATTGACAAACATGCTTGTTAATTGTTCTTTGAACACATGTAGGATATTCCATATCTTAGTGGATAGTGTCTGAACTCTGGAATCAGGCACCGGGAGAAAAATTTCTTTGACATTTATTAAGGAGTCTTTACACAATTTGTTTCATCTCACTGAGCTGGAAGTTTGTCAAATAAAAATGGGGATAATGCATCATATCTCCAAGTCTTATAAAGAACACTGTTTAAAAAAAAAAAAAAAAGCAAACACAAGTAAAAGTGTCTGGCATAGAGATCTTGCATCAATTAATCAAAGTTATTTCCCCTTGTTCATTGGGTCCAGGGTATATTTAGGGTCTAGTGTATATTTTATATAAGCAGATCGAGAACAAGTATGAAATAGAAGTAGCTCCACCAGATTCCAGAGTCTGATTCTTCAGGGACTACTGACATTAGTCTTTTTCCTTTATTTTACTGTATGCACACAGAATCTCACAAAGAAAAGAGATGCAATTCAATATAAGTTAAAAATGGAGTGATACAGTTATAAGTACTTTGTTAGTACAGATCCAGAGAACTTGAAATCCTATCGATCTTTTTTTTATCCTCATATAAACATCACAAGGAAAGCCAGGAGGTCTTAAATTCCCACGTTAACAATGGGGACACTGATTCTTTTTGCCTTACTGGGGAATCATAAGCCAGTCATGGTGGTGGTAATGTCCTATTTGTAGTAATATAATTGTAGTAGTAATAGTGATAGCAATCGTAGTGATCTAAACCAGAAATAAGGGTTACTATTTGTTCACCTCTGCTTCAAGTGTTTAATATGTATTGACTCATTGAGTACAGCAACCAAGTTATTATTCCCACTGTGTCCACGACTCACCTGCAGCACAGTAAGCTTGAAGAAAGTACTCAAGGTTGCCTAACTAATAAGTGATGGCAACAGGATTCAAGCCAGGCATTTCAGTCCTAAAACTTCTGCCATGTTAACTCTCCAGAAATGATAGTGTTAGAATAAACTTCAACTGAGAGACACAATGGAATGTCATAAAGAAATAAAACTGAAAGGCAAATAGCTTAACAGATAGGAATGGAGCCATACTATAGAGGTTTGAAATCAAGGGGCTACTTACTGTTGGACCATGAACAAATGGAACTATTTGCTGGAACTTCAGTCTCTTCATCAGTGACATGGAGATAGTAGGAGCACCTAAGATAAAAGGATGATATGAGGATGAGGCAATATAATCCACATTAAGAAGTGAAGTATATTAAAATGAACAATGTATTCCATCCAATGTTATCATGGTAAGTTTGACACATGTAATTAACCAGAGGCTAAGAGTAATGCGGTTATTGTTTTGTATTGTTTTCCATTCTTATCAAAGCATACAGACAAAATATGTAAGTAGTAGTAAGTACAAAATAAATAGGTGTTACAATTTCTTCAGTTGGACAAGGGACTACTCTAGAAATAGTAGATTTTGTTCTTATAGTCAAAGAAAGTGCAGTTAAGGCTGTAAATAGAGGCATGAAGAGAATCAAGTAAAAGCCTCTGGACAGTAAAGTCATGTAAGTCCTCACTGTAGAGCAGAGAAGTCCAGTAAGTTTGGGATCCTGTGGCATTCTCCTATGGCATTCCTGCACAGCAATTATCACACTGTATTCTAACTGTTCATTTGTTATCTCCTTCAGTAGACATGGCATGTAGTTACTAGTTAGCTTATTGCCTGGGATAAGCAGACCCATCGTAAGAATTTACCAAATAGGGGCACCTGGGCATCTCAGTCAGTTAAGCATCCAACTCTTGGTTTCAGCTCAGGTTAGGATCTTCAGTTGCTCAATTTGAGCCTGGCACCGGGGGGCCACACTGACAGTAAGGAGCCTGCTTGGATTCTCTCTCTCTCTCCCCCTCTCTCTGTGCCCCCAACTTTACATGTTCCCTCCCTCCCCCCTCTCAAAATAACAAAAATATAAAATTAAAAAAAGATTTTACCAAAGAGATGAAAGGAACGTATGTAAATAGACTAGTACAATCTAGAATGAGAGGTGATATAGAGACTTCGCATCAACTGTACTACATTAGGAGCTAGGGAAGCACATGGAAAGGTTGCCCAATACAGCACCTGGTATACTCATCAGAGACTTTCCAGAGCCTTTACACTTTCCAGAGACTTTAAGCAAAATTTTGAAAGAAAGAGAAGAGAGGTATGGCAGACCTTGCAGGCAAAGAATAGAAATGTGACTTTGTGGAAGATGGAAGATCTAGAGTTCTGGGGTCGGCCTGCATGTCTCTGTGGCTTTAGTGTGGGGTGTCCAACAAACATGCACCCAGAGGCAGGCGATGCAGCTGAGGAGGTCTGCACGCACAAGCCCAACCAGGAAGAGCCCGAGACTCTGCACTAAATGGAAGAAAATATACCTCCCACCGGAGAAAGCTTGTTTAAAAAGTCCATTTCTGAGCCTTACCTTCACAAAAGAAATAGCCATGGAAATCCCCTTTTTTTGTTGTTCTTACAAACTGACCAGGTTATTTTGATTCAAGGATAATGTTTGGAAGCTAATGACTCATGAGATTTTTAAAATACAATTGTTAATATTTGCTTGTAATACACCCTTTGGATGTTCTAAAAATATGTCCCTCTCTGAACATACCCACAATTAATCCTATTGTCAACCTAATAAAATTAGGTGTGTTTTAAAAATATTTTCTAAATACTACACAAAAGATTTCTTTTACAATTTTCTTTCCATGTATAGAATTCCTCCAATACCATTAAATCTTTTTCTTACTAAGTTTCCCATAAGGAAAATCTTGGCTCTTCCCCCCCCCCCTCCCCTCAGCCCTTTGACTTATCTAAGCTTTTAAGTTTCAATCGAACTGGGCTCAAATGCTATCTCTGCAAATAGCTTGACCTTGCCAATCACTCTTCCTCCTTTTGGATAACATGTGGCACCTTCTCACGCCTCCTCACAGTCTGCTTTTGACAATCTCACCAGGGGTTTACCTTGGACTTTGTTCCTCAACCCAGAAAGTTCCCCATTCTGTGCTTCTTGCATTTCCCAGGGTGAAAAGCACTCTATGCTACCTGACTATATTAAGAATGAAATGATCTCTACTTGAAGAGACACATCAATGGCATGACATTAAAATGAATACAGATGGTGGAGGTGAGCCTTCAAAGATATAGTCCAATTGGCATACCTACTTGACAATGTAGGTTGCTGAATCAAAACAAGGTTAAAAACCCCCATTTCTATTCTGAGAGCTGTAACTGTTCTTTACAGGCATGTTAATGCATTTCCCTTATTTAAACAATCAGATTTTCATTTGAGGGCACATGGAGGTTTGTACGTTTATACTTTGTTCCAAGGCAAGTTATATTTGTGTAGACCTTAGTATAGGGAAGAAGGTAGAAAAGGAATGGAATATTTACTAATACCTGCCTCTGTAAAATGTAATATTTTGACTCATTGGAATATAAGGCCCATGAAAGAGGGATGTTGTTTTTTTTTTTTTTTTTTTTTTTCTTTTCATTGCATTATCTCAACTTCCTGGATCAATGGCCAAGAGTGGCTGTGAATATATATAAATATATATTGCATGAATAAATAAAAAATAAATGAAAATCAGATATTTAAATTACACATAAAAATGCTTGGCTTCTAAGAGATCCTCAAATGGCAGCTATTGCTTTGACAATAAAAAAAACTAGTAACAAACGACTACTATAATAATCGCTACTACTACTTGAACAACTTCTACTTACAGCTATGACTTTATTTGAATAATAAACAGAAAGTAGTCCTTAGCAGCTTAAATTCATTGCAGTAGTAAGGAAAACAGGATGTGGAGGAACATGATCAGGTAAAAATTATAAAGGACAATTTATATCAAGATGAAACTACATGGACTTTGTATTGTAAGTACTGAAAATTTTCTGAGTGTCTTACATATGGAAATGGCACAGAGATGCATGTACAGGCAAGCTGAATGTTGCAGCAACACAAAGCACAATGAAAGGAAGAAGGGGCGGGGGGCAGGGCAAAAATGAGATAGGTCAAATGAACAAGAGCACAGGGAGAAAAAATTTCCTTTGTATTCAAATTTCTAATTTTTTTTTACATTTGATAAAACAGATAATTAATTATAGTACTTGCATGATCAGTGGTAGGACATGAACAGAGAATAACCTAATAGTCTTAAGTGGAAGCTCTATTTTACAGGTTTATGCTAAATTCTGGTCACCTGTCCTAGGCATTCACGCCTGAATGGAGGCAGCCATGACTTTTGTGTTAAAAAAAAAAATCCATCAAAGTTTCCAAAAGCAAAATAGCCTCTAATCTGTACACAGAGGATTTAAAAATCCCATCTTCATTACAAACACAAAGAAATGACAACAGGTTCTGTTTGACATTCAGATTTATAAAGCAAATGGAGAATCTTAGCACATGAAACAATTTGGGAGGAAGACAACTTTCCAAAATTCTGCCCCAGTTATGAAGCCAGTTCTACAGCATCCTGAGAGGTAGAAACATGTAATATCTCCTGTAATATTGTTAGGGCCAAAAAACTGACAATGTCACAGAGCAGCCAATTATTCCATTGACTATCTCTGCATATAACAATGACTCTATCGGGCCGAAACATGCCTCCTTTAGAAATTCAGCTGTTTCTATCTCTCCTCTCCTAAAAAAGCTCATTCTCCTTATTCTCTTTCTTGAAAGTAAACATGCCCAGTTCTTTCCACATTATTTAAATGGCAGTGATTTCTGGAGCCTTGCCGAACATACTTTGCCTTTCTCTATTTGTATTCCAGGTTGCCAATATGCTAGTAAGTAAATGAAATGTCAGCACTTGGGAAGTTCCATTCTTGTCCCTCTATAATCCCTTTGGCACACTGAAACTGGGTTAATCTTCCTAAAACACAAGTCTTATCATGATACACTCCAACTAAAACTTAAAATAGCCACATAACATATTTTAGCACCCAGGCGCCCCATTAGCAAAAGGGCGAATGTTTCTCACCGGCCTGAAAGGACCTGCATGCTCTTGACCCACCTGTACCTTTCTTTTCAGCCCCTTTTTACAGGGTTGGTCCCATTATTTGGTGCATTATAGTTTCATTGGCCATCTCTGTGCTTCACACACATCAAGCTCTTTTCCAATACAGCACGACTGCACCCACTGTTGCCTTTACCTCTGTGCCTCTTTTCTATTTGCTTGCTGTAAATTCCCTCTCTTCTTTATGCCTCATCTTGACAACAGCTTCCCAGATGCCACTGAACAAGCTGTTGTTCTATTGTTCTACAGTGCCTCCCATTCATTCTTTGTACTTAGTAGTGCTTTAAGTACTATTTAAAAGTATTCTTAGGACTTAAATTTGTGTCATTCTTTGCTTAATATCCCTTTCACCTACTGGAGAGTAGGCCCTATAATGTAAGAAATAAATGTATTGTGTTCCCCAGAGCATCTTCGGGAAAAAACACAATTCCAGGAACACAGGAGAAATTCATAAATATTACTGAATTTAATATGTCAAAGTTAGTATTTTCCTCACAAAACCTTATTCAGATCATTACAGATGAGGCAGAAGAGCATAATGTAGAAGACTTCAAGTTGGGTGTGAAATGCTATTAACCACCTAACAGCTGTATACTTTTAGGAGAAGTTATTTAAACTTTAAATTTTCAGTCTTCTCTTATGCAGAATGGAGTTAATCATCATGACTGCCTCCTAGGCATAGTGTGGCAATTACAAGAATTACATGTAAATCTCTATTCACGGTCCATAGCACAGAGAAACCTATAGTTATCTATAACTGCCTGGCACAAGCCCTACATGGAATGAAAAATATGGAGTGCTTGCTACATAGTTGTTGGGATGAGTGGATCCCAATCATGAAGTATGGATGTCCAGAGGAAAGTCTCAACTGCAAGTCCACAATATGTTTACTTCCCTTTCCACTGAGAAGTGTGTCCTGCACTATGCAATAGCACTGATGTATATATTTGAGCCTCAGTTTCCTTAAATATAACCAAGATAAGTTAGGGCAGAATCTCTCAACCATCTCTTTCAGCAGTGAAACGTTATAGGTCAAATATGCTTTGTAGAAAAGACCTTAAAATTTGTAATATTATTTGAGGCACGTTTGGAATATATACTAGTCTCACAGTTGCCTTAAGGCTCTGTTTATGCAAGCAAATGGAAGAGGAGACAGGAGGTTATTATAGAGCAGAATATGGGAAAAGGGGACTCATTTGACCTGAACTGTCTCCATTAATACCCCTCCTGTGGTGATGGCTCAACCCCTCATTTGACAGTGTAGACAGAGCCTGAGGAAGGTTTGAGGGCAAATACAGATTGAGATAGTGAAACTTGCAAAATACATGCTCACTGCAAACTGTTTGATGATAGGGGATTGCGTGCTGGCTGAGAGCATCATGTTTTGATGTAATGTAGTTTAATTTGCTTAACTCTACTTAGCTGGCAGTATCTGCCAATGGTTTTGATTACACAATCAAAATGGAAGTTTTCATGAAGAACATCCAATTTATGTGTGGAGTGCATGGCAATGTGAAGCGCCTCTGAGTTCCAATTTTTCCCTATGTCATGATGCATCAAAATGGGAAGTGATTTTATGAATTAACAAACCATAGCTATAGAATTGAAACTTGAGGACCCCTTTCTGAAATAAGGCCTCCAAGAGAGTAGTTTTAACAATAGTTCCCAAACAGAGTCTAATTTTCCCTTTTCCAAACTCTCAAGCTGTCTTGGCCTCTTTAAAATTCTTCAGTTATGCTGTCCCTCTAACCAATTGTAAGTCTTTATAGTGACTCCTCTTTTTGTTTAGACTATTTTCTATCATCCTCATTTAAAAAAAAAAATCGGGTCAATTTCTCTTCAACTTTCAGGTTTTAATTAAATTCTAATTCCTCAAAATGGAATTTATTTTTCAATTTTTGGGGGTCAAGGCTCCAGTAACCTCCTTCATATCCCATTTCAATTTGTAATTATTTCCCTCAAAAATACCACAATTATAATTTATAATTAGATAATTTACTCATAAACATACCTTTAATTTCTCTCTCCACCCATTAGTATAAAATACTGCAAATACAGAATTATTTCTACTTTGTTAAGAGCCTGTTCCTAGCAAAGCAAAGAACAGGCACTGAGGTATCTGTGATTCCTAAAATACTGGGGGTTAGGTCCTATGCAAGTCCCCAAGTGGGTTAATCAATAAAAACATTCTTGGAAAGTATGACCTAAGAAATCACTCCTCTGAACTTACTTTGTTGTTGTTGTTTTCATATCTGTCATATGTTTTCCATGTTGAACGGAACAGGTCATCATACAGAGGCTGAATAAATATCATTTTCTGGTTTCTGAAGAACGATTTTGTTCTGAAAGAGATTGCCTTCCTTCCTTATTGCCCATTTACACTTCGTTTATGTCTCTAACCCATTAACAATAAAATAATCTACTATGTTCATTTTCTTCGATATTTCAAAATGCATCAATAGTATATTAGAAAATATCCTAAACTGAAAATTCAGAAATGTGTTTCCTAAGCTTGATTCCATGACCAAATGGTAATTGGTTTCAGATCAATCACTGGACATTTTTAGTACTTACGTAAAATGTGCTCTGGTCATTTGTAACATGAGAAGTGATACACTTTTTTATTTGTTCTAAATTCCCCAAGTTTCAAATTGTTTTGTATAGCTAAAGCAGTGTGCAAGGGGGAACAGCAACATTTGTGGTGAGCTCTTGCTGACAGTGACAGGACCTTGGGAAGTGTCAGGGGGTAAAGGACCTATTGCTGGTGAGAGGTTGCTAATGGCGATGTCACGACTCTGGGGAAGAGGGCTGAGGTTGCATCTTATCATGGACAATATTTGAATTGGATACATCCCAGGGAAAGTGGGAGTGGGGGTACTTTCCAACATTAGCATACATACTCTCTTTGTGAGATTCAAATATTTGATTGGTCTGTAACTTTCTATGTTTATTTAATTAGGCATACTTAGATATCTCAGAAAAGGCAGGTAAAACATACCCTAAACTACTGTGACAGCAAAGACAAATTATATGTCCCTGAATATTCAAAGCTTTCTGATGAGGCAAGTTATATGAGAAAATATAAATTTTTTTCTTTAAAGATATCAAAATGGCAGCTTATGCAAATTAAGTGAATGAGATTTCACAAATGTAAAGCCACGGGATTTTATGATTCTAACTACATTTTAATCAAGAGAAGAGACCTCCCAAACAAAAACCCGTTAGTTAATTCAGGTGTCATAAGAACCATAAAAATATGCCAATGTTCACTGTAAATTCCATCTTCATACCTATATTATGGAATAATTTGCTGCTATGACAAATAAACAGAGTGAGTCAGTATTGACACAACTTTTTTCATTGTTGCTTTTCCTGGAATTCAAGAAGCAAACACAGGAGAAAAAGAGGTCCCAGAAGGCACCTAGAATTTCTATCCATTAATAGAAGATTAGTTTAATAAATAAGAAAATCCTTATCTCACTTCACAGAGTTGTCTTGAAACTCTCCTGATGGAAGCAAAAAAAAAAAAAAAGTTGAGAGGTTTATTTATATAGAAAATACAGGTTTGAAAAAGTCTCCTGCCTGTTACTACATTTCAGTGTCCAACAAGTTCAATTGGGACTTAAATGCAAGTCTAGGTGAGTAAATTAGAACAAGAGTATACCAATGAGAA
Source organism: Crocuta crocuta (assembly GCF_008692635.1). NCBI lineage: Eukaryota > Metazoa > Chordata > Mammalia > Carnivora > Hyaenidae > Crocuta > Crocuta crocuta. The sequence continues at coordinate 819,178 of NW_027528798.1, forward strand.
ATGAGAGAGTTGGTCATTGCACAAGGACCTGAGAGGTGAAAAAAAAAAAAAAAAAAAAAATGATGGCAATTGTTGTGCTAATGTTTGCCGGAGGTGTCCTACAAGCCTGAGCAAAGTGAATTTCATCTCTTGAAGTCTAGTCTTTAATTGACACAAAATGCAAGTCCCTGGAATGAGACTTGGCTGCTACCTTAAGGGCTGTGGGTGCTTTATCTTAATGTTTTATTGATGGAATTCTGCCGTGCCCATCACTGAGGCAGTGGCAGGAGACTCATTAGCGAAACTTGCTCTCAGTTCCAAAGCTCCTTTACCGATCCTCTTTGCCAGTTTAAAAAGCAGTAAAGAGAAAGAAAATGGTTTGAGCAGTGGCTAAAGGGTTGTTTTCTGCATGAAGTCATGAACTGCTTGTGGCATTCCCTTTTTGTAACTAGTATTTTATTTCCTTTTCTACTTTTACCTGTGGTTCCTCAAGAAGGAACTCTCCTACAAATTGAATCTCTCTGCCTTGAAAGGGTTTTTTCCTCTTAAGTTCTGGCCAATGTACACTGACTCAAATAAACTGAAGACATAACTTTTTGAATAATCTACTTTGTCATGAAGCTATTCAAGGCAGTACTCAAATAAGTAAAAATTAGGGTTTTGCGAATATCATGTATGTTCAGTAGGTATGTGTCCCTAATTTTCATGGGCAATATTCACCCCATAAACAGATCATTTTTAAAAAGGATAATTCAGTGTTTAAGTTTTCTTTGATCACTACTTTTCTAAGATTCTTCCTATACAGTCTAAAATTGGAAAACAAAAGTCCTTTCATCAGGTAATTTCCAGAATTTTACTTTTCCAAGCTATTTTCATTTTTATGAAGCTATTTTTAAAACATGCACAATATGCAAAAGATATGGAGAACTATACAATTATACCTATCTGCGGATTAAAAGTTCAAGAATTGTTCACCAATATACCTCTATGCAGGCTAAGTCAGTTTCACAGTGGTATTTCTCAAAAAGATATGAACTGATGTATACTCATTATTATTCAGTATTCAGGCATTTAATAGCAAAATAAGAGACAAAACATAAATGGATAATTTATTCAAAGTATGTAAGACCTATTGGACCACTCTGTATATAAGTCTAGTGAGTATGGTTGTGTTCCCCAGGTTTAGTGTCTTGTCACTGAACGTGAATAACATTGGACATATTCTGTATATGGCTTCATGCTGCTTATATTCCATAAAATATAGTGATTACGGATGATAATTCTGACCATTCTGCTTCCTGGTATTCAAAATAACGAAGCCTGTGGGCAATGTAATTACTCTTCCCTTCATTACCTTGATCCGTATCTATAACATGGAAATGATAAGCACTGTCTATTTCATAGGGTAATAGCTTATAAAAAATCATAGTTTAGCTCTGTGATTGACATATAGTAAGCATTAAATACATTATTGGTGGTTATGATGGTTGTGTTATTAATGCAGATATTTACTACCATTGTGTATGCATACTTTCTAAAGACCTTGACTCTGTTTATTCTTTATTCCATGATCCATCAAAATGTGTTAGATTTTTCCAGTGTTTGTCTATCTGTTTGTAGCTGGAAACTATTATTTCAATTATGCTACATAACTCAAATGTTTACTAAACTCTAGCTCTTCATGGATCCTCACCTTAGGTAGAACAACTTTGATAGTTTGTCCTAGGAATTCAGGACCAATAACACCTCCAGCTGCTCATGGTGGGTGAGAATTCAGATAAAGTATCTACCTTTTAGGTAACCAAATTGTTTAAGACAGAAAAGACCTTTTACAACATTTTCTATTCAACTAGGCCATATTTTTTATTTTCTTTTGTATCTTTAAAGCAACATGATTTAAAAAATGTATGACTAAAATATACGGAAACAAATGAGAATGAAAAAAAAAATCCAAAATCTCTGAGATGCAGTAAAAGTTGTTCTAAGAAGGAAGTTCATAGAAATATAGACCTACCTTAAGAAACAACCTACCTTACACCTAAAAAAGCCAGAAAGAGAAGGACAAAGCCTAAAATCAGTAGCTGGAAGGAAATAATAAAGATGAGAGCACAAATCAGTGAAATAAAGACTAAAAAATGCAGGGGCGCCTGGGTGGTTCATTTGGCTGAGCATCTGACCTCGGCTTAGATCATGATCACATGGCTCTTGAGTTTGAACGCTGCATTGGGCCTGTGCTGACAGCTCAGAGCCTGGAGCCTGCTTTAGATTCTGTGTTCCTCTCTCTTTTTTTCCATCCCGACTCATGCTCTCTCTGTGTCTCTCTGTCTCTCTCTGTCTCTGTCTCTCTCAAGAATATTAAAAAAAAAAATTAAAAAGACAAAAAAAGGAAAAGAATGGAACATTTAAGCCAGGAGTTGGTTCAAAACAATAACCCTATCAAACAAAATTGAGAGATCTTTAGCAAGAATCATCAACAAAAAAGTGATGAGTCAAACAAAATCTGAAATGAAGACGGAGAAACAATACCACAGAAATATAAAAGATTAGAAGGGAATATTATGGAAATATATGCCAACAAATCAAACAACTTAAAAGAAATGGATTAATTTCTAGAAACATATAACCTTCCAAAAGTAAATTAGGAATAAGTAGAAATTTGAGTAGACCAATTACTAACAATGAGTTTGAACTGGTAATCAAAAAACCATCAACAAACAGAAGTCCAAGATCAGATGACTCCATGGGTGAATTCTACCAAGCATTTAAAGAAGAGTTCGTACTTATTCTTTTCAAACCATTTCAAAAAATAGAAAAAGGAAGGAAATTTTCCAAATTAATTCTATGAGATCAGCATTACCTTAATAATAAAACCAGATAAAGGTACTACCAAAAAAGAGACTCCTAACAGATGCTACAAGACCAATAAACTTTTTGTCACGCTCATTGGGGGTGTTGGTATTGGTTATATATCCATCCCCCAAAGCCCAGTGACAAATGGGGAGATGCCAGTCAATGGGTACAAACCTCTAGTCATAAGATAAATAAGTTCTGGGGATCTGATATACAGCATGAAGATTAAGCTAATAAAACTATATTATATACTTCAAAGTTTCAAAAAGCATAGACCTGAAATGTTTTCACCACAAAAATGATATGGTTATTATGAGCTATGATGGAGGTGTTAGCTAATGCTTTGGTGGGAATCACTTTGCCATATTATATATATATATATAATTAACACATTTTATACCTTATATAAATATTTTATGCCAATTATATATCACTAATCTGGATAAAAAAGGAATTAGTAAAGTTACTGTCAATAATTTTCCAGTGGCAGACCTGATCCAATGAAAGGCATAAATTATGGAATATTGCATTTTGGAGTTTCCAAAAATGGGAGTATTAAGTTGAGGTCAGCACTGTCTTCTGCCTCATAATTTGCATGCGTTATTAAATATATTCTCCAACTGCCAAACCCTACAAGTATGTATCATCCCCAAATCAGAGATGATAATATTTTCACAGAAGTTAGTTATTTACACATAACCTGTAATTGGTAGAGTCACGCTTTATGCACAAGTATTCCAATTTTAAAGAAACATTTAAAAAATTTGTTTTCACTACACTTTTATAAGTGAATGAGTGAATACAAACAAACAATATGAAAATACTGCATCAAGTATGAAGGAAAAGACAAACTAACTACCACCTAAGGCTTGTTTTTTTCTCTCAAGTAAAATATTTCTAACATACATATGCAAGATAATCTGTGGCTCAGGAATTCATCCTAGGAAAAAAATAATGGTACCTATTTGGTATACTTTCTCTTGACCTTTCTACACAGAGATTACTCTCATTAAAAAAAAAAAAATGAGGGGAGCCAAGAGCCCAAGCAAGGCAAATATTCCATATTCTGAGATTTTTGGAGAAAAAACCCCAACTTAGTTGTATTGTATTACATTGTATTACAGTATTAACAATGTGACAAATGGGGAATATAGATTATTTTCATAGAACTTAGAAAAGAGTGTTGAAAAGAAGCATATTAGCAAAGATATTCATCCCCCCTTTTAGAAGAATAGATCAGAACTCATTATAATTCTACATATATTACATTAATATTAAAGTTAATGGTCCTTGGTTTGCATATGATTCAAGCACCCTCACTTAATAATTTGGAGGTATTAGTGAATTTCAAAGATAAAGAGTATCTCTAGTCATTATGACATATTTCTAGGCATCTGGACTTGTTACATCCAGGTGTTATTTTGCTCTCATAAGCTTAATAGTTTGGAGGTATTAATGAATAATTTGAAAGTATCAATGAATTTCACAGATAAAGAGTATCTCTAGTCAGTGTGAAGTATTTTTAGGCACCTGGACTTGTTTCATACAGGCTATTTTGGTCTTATAAGCCTATGATCAGATGCATTACGTGTGGTAAGCTGATTTGAGATAGGCTATTTCTGTCAGTGGATATATTATAGACAGAATAATGGTCCCCCAAGTATGGCCACATCCTAATCCCCAGGATATCAGTATGTTTTATTTGCCTTATATGGCAAAAGAGAACTTTTCAGACGAGATTAAGGTTGCAGATCTTGAGATGGGGAGTTTTATCTTAATCATGAGTTCTTAAAATTGAAAAAAATGATGTAAGAAGACAAATATGAAAAAAACTAAACTCACAGTTGGTGGCTTTGAAGATGGAGGAAGGGTCATCAACCAAGCAAAGCGATGAACAGCCCTTCTCTTATAAGCAGCAAGTATGTGGGGATCTGAAACCTACAACCCCAAGGAGCTAAATTATGCCAACAATTCAATGATCAGGAAAGAGTTTCTCTCCCTAGAGACTCCTTAATAGACCATAGCTTGCTAATGCCTTGATTTTAGCTTGGTGACATTTGTATCAGAGTTCAGATTTATAGAACTATACGTAACATATTAAATCTGTGTTATTTGAAGCCAGTAAAGTTGGACAATTTCTTATGCAGCAATAGAAAACTAATATAGTATATTATATGTTTGTCTTTTGAAGAGTGGGCCTTACACAGTGTTTTCTGAATATCCTATGATAAAGAATTTTAATAAATTTCTACAGTAACTACAATAATAAAGTTCTGTAATCATGAAATATCTCTATATATATGAATTCGTCAAATTGATACGGTTGAAGTTCTTTCTTTTTCTATCCTTCTTTCTTTCTTTCTTTTCTATGCAGCTGATGGACCATTAAAATAATACTTTTAAACAAACAGGATTCCAAGAAAAGCTAAATATATCGAAATGAAATTATCAATGCTTTAATCATGACAGAAATGTAAGTGCTTCCCATCAACACATTAAATGCCATCTCTTCACTACTGTCATTCTTAAGTAGCATGTTATCAACAGTATTTCAAGACATGTGAAATGCTATAAAAATATTTGTTCTAGATAAAAGTGACAAAATGTCTTAATGACTCTAGTTTGTTTCCTACATTAAACATAAAATGCTAAATTAGATGCTTTTTTTTCCTTTCTGAATTGACAGAACCCCTGAATTCTACTATAAACCCATAGATGAAATTCCTTCTGTAGGTCAATGGACTGACTGGACTTTAGGTCAATCAGGAAAAGTTACTTGTTAGAAAGGAGTCAAAGAATGTGTATGTTTTAAAGACTAGGGGCACTTTATCTTTGAGTAACATGAACCAGTCACATTCCTATGAGCAGTTAGAATATAAATTTTTCTCAAGCCTGTAAGAACAGTAGATTCTTCCGTCATATTGATAGGCTAAACAAAATGGAAATTTCTTGTTTTGCCTTTTTTATACTTGTTAAATTGAATTTTATAAATTTTAAATATCTGGTTTTCTTTCACCATCTTATATTAAGCACATAGAAAAGTACTCTAAATCAATAACAAAATAGATGCTGTGTATTTTGACACAGATATAATTACACTCAAGATGCTCAGAAATTAAAGGGAAATTAAGCACATAAAGAATTGATAATACAGCAAACAAACCATACACACACACACACACACACACACACACACACAGTTTGGTGCATGAGGGAGTCAGGGATTCGGTTGGATGAGTGGAACAAGACAGAAATAATCACAGCTATTTGGGTGAGTTTAAGAACTTGTTCAGAGAAGAGATGATGGCAGAGCTGGTACGTGAAGCCTAGATGGCCTTGAGATCAAGGTTTTTTAAGTTCACACTGCTGACATCTCAGTCTGAATAAGCCTCTGTCACAGCCGGCTGTTCTGAGCTTTATGGAATCATGTTTAGTCATATCCTTGGTCTCTATCTAACAAATGCCAGTAGTACCCCCAAGCCACGACAAATAAAATGCCTCCCAATATTTCCAAATGGGCTTGGGGAGCACCATCATCCTCTGATTGATAGCCAATGCCTGACACTATGCTATTCAAGGTGCAGTACAGATAGCAACAGCATTAGCATCACCTGGAAGCTTGTTACAAATACATAGCCTCAGGCCCCACTTCACAATTATTGAACCCAGACCTGCATTTTAACAAGACTTCTCGCTGATCTGAATGCACATTGGTTTTGAGAAGCATCCCTTCGGGTAGCTGAGGCATCCTACAAATAGGAATAATGTACACATTGGCATGAAGGCATGGCACAGAGGACCTCACATCAGCAGAGACTAGAACAAAATAGGAGACAAGGCTTCAGAATCAAGCAGAGTCCAGAAGACAACTCACCTCAACACACTCAGAAAATCATCACCTCTGGGGAAAGACAATCAGTGATTAGTTTTTAATTACAGAAAGAATCTAATCAGATTTGCCTCAAAAAAATGTTGTTTGTGCAGCCCTGTTGTCACTTTAATTGAATGATTAGAATAAGAATGTGGATTTATTTCATATCACACTTCAAATTAGCAATTAGTTCTCTGGTTAATCTGAAATCTGACCTCTCCCTCAAATCAGAGGGACAATAGTGTACCAGCAATTGTCAGGGAAAAATGTTGAGTAGCATTCAATATTCTGTAAAAGGGAAGTCATGTATATTGGCTGGAAAGACATCAGGTTAAGATTAAATCTTTATGTCATATTTAGATGGGTTTTGTACTATTCTAGGAATTAATTTGAGTTAATCATGATCTTTCCACCCTTTGTCATCCTTTTTTTCCACAACTGAATTAGTCTGTAGCACAGCAGCCTTACAAACGGGGTGGTCTGATTTTCCAGTTTGGCCTGGGGATAGGAAGTCAAAAGCTGGCAGAAGATAGATGCTTTGCAGAAGTGACAAATTTAGTTTCTTGGAGAAAGTTGCTGACTGCAGTGTTCCAATTGGAGCAGCTTATCTGCTCCTCCAGATGTTGAAATAATGACAGATTCTTAGAGGAAGCCTGACAAGAGGAAGAAAAGAACTTGCTGAAGAGTCCAACCTGTTTGTATGCAAGAAAATAAAAGTAACACTTATTCAGATCTGTATTCTGATGAGGTATGGATGTACATCTTTACAGCCAAAACATGGTATCACTGCAGGCAGATCCACATAGGAAATTAGAGGAATTTGTACTCTTGGAGATAGAGATGCAAAGCATTAGAATTCTTTTATTCATAGGATTAATAAATCATTATATCATTTCATTAAATATGAAATGACCTCTGGATACCTGTGCTGAATGACAGGACACCAGTTTACAGTGACCAGACATAAACTGCTATATTTTCTATAGCTGTGGCAAATGGGTGATTTTTCTCCATGTTTGCAACATTTTTGGCATTTAATATCGAGAATGTGTTTCAAAATCATTCATACTTATCAAATTGAGATATACAACTTAATACTTAGTAAATAAATACAAAAATAAATCTGTTTGCAAGCTGTAATTTCACCCAGCTGCATAGGAACTTGCAAGATATGGATCTTGAACAAGAATGAACAGGTGATCGATTAAAGAGTAAATAAAAAGATGAATGATTAATATTTGTTTGACTTATTTAAAATGCATGTATTTATACAGTGATTGAAATGTCAATTACAACTTTTGGTGTGTGTATATGTGTAGAAAAAAATTGTAGTTCTTTATGTGTGTGTATCCTTTTCTGTTTTATCTTTGTTCTGATTTTCTTTACAAGAGGTCATCAACGTCTGTGAGAAACTTGTTCTTACCAGAGGAAAACTACTCAGTTGTGAAGTATGGTTTGCAAGATGAGAGAAACGTTTCTCCAGACATTTCACCATTCCTAAGAGACTTCTTTGCATCTTACTTGGATGCTGAAAGAACATTTTTGCAGTACACTCTGCAGTAACTTTTCATTCATGGCTGAAAAGCACTTGTTGTTATGAAGTTCTTTCTGGATGGAGTCGAAATCTCACTCTCATCTGTGCACTGAAGCCACACTCAAGTCAATCAGTGTACACCTGAATCTGAAAGTTGTGGCTAGATGAATGGGCATACCAAACAGAGGACACAGGGAATTCAGAAAGAGTGAAAAATTATAGAGTGGGAAGGGCTTAGGCTTTACAACCAGACTTGGGATCAAGCCAAAAATTCCATAGCTTCCTAATAGTATTTTGAATGGTAACATTTCTCATCTCGCTTTGAATACATTTAACTGAGCTCCAGAGGAGAGAGCAAGTTCACATTACATATGTTTGTATACATTGTTGGTTTGAATGCTTAACATAAACAGGCTAGGATCCTACAAATTTTATATAGATATAGCAAGAGCTCTTTGGCCACAGATAATATTCTTCCTCAATTCCTTAATTTGGCGTAAAATATTGTGCAAAAATATGATTCAAAATAGAATTATTTCAATCTTCTGGAGAGTCACAGGAAGTGAGTAACGTAGATGGAAAATAATCAGATTTTTAAATTTCTTGGTGAGAACACTAGAGAATGCTTAAGTATTCTCTTTGGGACCCACTATCTACATCATTGTTGAGGAAACAAGATAAGGGTTGTACAAACTGATGTAATTAAAATTATAGTTCCCTTGGGAATGTTTCTTTTGCACGACGTGCATTCCAAAATAACTTGATCAGTTAATCCCATTTCGACCTGTGTTGTATTTAACATGCTTGTTTTTTACCTTGACCAAAATGAAAGTTTTATTTATTTTATAATAGAAAGTACATAACAGAGGTGTCTGGGTGGTTCAGTTGGTTCAGCATCCAACTCTGGATTTTGGCTCAAATCATGATCTCACAGTTCATGAGATAGAGACGCACCCTCATAATATAGAGTCTCCTTGGGAGTCCCTCTCTCTCCCTACTTGCGCATCCCTCCTACTTGTGTGTGCTCTTCAAAATAAACTTTTTAAAAAAGTACATAACATTAAATTTACTATCTTAGCCATGTTTAAGTATACAATATTGCTAACCATAGCACATTGTTATACAGTAGATCTAGAACTTTCTCATCTTGCAAAACTGAAACTCTATCTATCAAACACTGACTATTCATTTCTTCCTTCCCCAGTCTATTGAAACCACCAATCTACTTTGTTTCAAAGAATTCGACTATTTTAGATAGCTTATGTAAGTGGAATTATGCAATTTATCTTTTTGTGGCTGCCTTATTTAACAAATTAGTTTTAAAGTTTTTTGATGTTGTAGCATAGGATAACATTTTCTTCCTTTTTATGGCTGAATAATATCCCATTATATGTATATTCCCCATTTTACTTACCTGTTCATCTTTGATGGGCATTTATCTTGCTTCTACCTTTTGGCTATTGTGAATAATGTCAGTAATAATGGGTGTGCATATATCCCTTTGATACTGATTTCCTTTCTTTTGGAAATACAGCCAGATCTATGATTGGTAGATCATATGGTAACTCTATTTCTGATATTTTTTGAGGAAGCCAATATGGTTTCCCATAAAGCTGCACCATTTTGTATTCTTGCCAATAGTGTCCACATCCTTCACATTTTCTTTTTAATATGGCTACCCTAGTGGATATGAGGTGGTATCTCATTTTAATTTTCGTATGTATTTCCTTGATGATAAGGGATGTAGAGTATCTTTTAATATGCTTACTGGCCATTTGTTTATCTTTTTTGGAGAAATATCTATTATCTTAGCCCATTTAAAATAATTTTTTTTAGTGTTTTGTTTCTTTTTGTGAAAGAGAGATAGAGACAGTGTGAGCAGGCGAGGGTCAGAGAAAGAGGAAGACACAGAATCCGAAACAGGTTGCAGGCTCTGAGCTAGCTGTCAGCACAGAGCCTGACGTGGGGTTCAAACCCACAAACTGTGAGATCATGGCCAGAGCTGAAGTTGGACGCTTAACCAAGTGAGCCACCCAGGCGCCCCTCTTAGCCCATTTTTTAATCAAGTTATTTTTGCTGTAGATATAGTCTGGAAATTAACCCTTTATCAAATATACAGCTTGCAAATATTTTCTCCCATTCATAGGTTGCCTTAGATTTTTATACAAGTGTTTTTATTTTATGAAGTATGATCATTACTTTGAGCAATGCATAAAAATTCAAGATAAATCAAAATCTAGTATCAGTGAATTTTAATGGTTTAACTTTAGATTGAATACAAGTATTCCCTTTAATACTTCTACCCGTATCCACAGATGTACAAATCCTCTCTCACTTTGCTGCTTTGCCAGTTCTTCCCATGATTTCCTAATCTGTATTGAATACTGTATGAATTTAACTTTTTCAGAAAGTTAAACTATGAAAAGACACCTGATGATGTTAATGAAAATATCTAACAACTAGATTTAGGGAACAGTGTTAACACTACCCACATTTCATTTGCTACAGTTAGGAGGACCCTAGGGTGTAATTTGGGGTTTTAAGGCTCACACTGCATTAGAAGATCAGATATGGTCCTATACACAATAGTGTCTGATCTAAAAGTGTGGTCACATGGATGTATTTTTTTTTTTTTTTAGAAAGCAATAGTAGTCTGGGATTAAAATTTTAGAACATTTTATGTTGATAGACCAAAATAGAGTATTAGGAAAACTGTATTTTACAGAAATTCCAGGTTCTATAAAAATATATAAAATATAAAATAAAATCCAAAGAACTCTGTCAATAACTATTATACAAGCTTGCCTTGCAATAAATTGTTTAATCTGTACCATAACCCAATACAATTGACAGTATTATTCTCATTTTGTAAATTAGAGTTCAAATGCTAATGGAACATGTTCATGGTTATAAATACAATAGGAGGAAGCATGCAGATTTAAACCCAGGGAGTTTGACAGATTCTGTATGCTTTATTACCCCACAATTTTAATTCCTCCCTTGTTTATATGCTTTAATGAACTTAATGTGTTATTTACTGGATTAATATCTAAACATGTAAGTAAAAATTTTTGATTGTCAAAAACCTAAAATTAAAAGTATTTAATTAGCATGTCCTTAGAAATAGAGGGCTTATGCCTGTTAGCAAATATTTAATATCTAGGAACAGATAATGCCTTTTGACTAGAAAACAAGGTTTTATTTTCATCAGAACCCTACTTTGGGATAATCAGTCTCTTATAATGAAGTAAATGGCCAGATTCACCAAATTGTGTTTCATGAGACCTAATTAAAAACAGGTGAGAGTGCAAGCATGTGTCACCACATTGTTTTTAGCAAAATGGAAATTAAATGGGACTAATTAGAGAGTGATAGCCTTTGTTACATTCCTTGAAGACTGCAAAAATACTATGGTTAACTTTCCTGGAGATCCAAGGAAACAAAATTGGTAGTTCACCTCTCATCACTTACATGTCCAAATGCAGTAGTGGTAGTAAACAAAATACGGTTCTTTATGGATCTGTTACTCACTACCTATGGGGCCTCACAAGAGTTACATTAGATTTTTTTTTTCCTGTTTTCAAAGCACAGCATTTGGATGAATGTATGTTTCTGGCCAAAGTTCTGTGTGTCAGTTATGGTCCTTATCCTTGGAAAGGTCCCTGACTTCAAAGCGCTCATAGCCTACTTGGAAAAGAAAGGTAAGTAAATAGATAAATAATTCTGAAATAGTCACAAGAAATGTCCATATTGACTCAAAGAAACTGATGCTGGGAAATGTGGATGTACATTAAATGGAAATTTATCATAAAGGCCTGAGAGACAGGAACAATCAAATTTGTTTCTTGATTTAGCTAAGTGACAATGGCCCTGAATTTATGTTGGAAATCCCCCACACAAATTATCCACATGTTGCTTGTTGATCTGTCTCCTCCTGGTGAGCAGAAGCAGCTTGCTGAGGTCAGGACACTTATGCAGCGTCAGGGCCCGATTTCATACCCAGAAAGGATAAACTCAAGTGTCACAGACAAGCTGTAGGAATTTGACATAGTTATGCTGCCTTACTTGAGCTCAGTTTCATTTTTAAAGGGCTGGTGCAATTAAATATTATTTAAGATTTAAATGGAAACAGAGTAAAATGGCATCTCAAAGTTACCGTTTCAAGAAACAGGAGAGACACACAAAGGACAGCATGTTGTGTGATTTCACTTACATGAAATGTCTAGAATGGGGAAATCTATAGAGACAGAAAGTCGAGTAGCAGTAGCAATTAAAATGGATGTATTTTAGGATATGTAAGTTGAAGCTCAATAAAGTTATTATAGAAAAATAGAAAAGTTGACCAAATTGGGTAAGTTCCCAAAAGCCTTTCCCAGCTTTCAGAGTCCTCTGATTCTGTGACTCCAAATATAATTCTCTTAAATTTTTTCCTATTTAATATATTTTACTTAAAATTTTTCATTAAATAGAGATAGCAGTTTTTAATGTTCTGGCTTCCACAAAGATGTTCCTATCACTGTTCTAAACCACATGTAACCCTTTGCATAGCACTTTATATTCTCTTTAGCTCTAAAAATGCTCACTGTGGTCCTTTCCCTCGGTGCCCAGTGGTTTATTCTGGCCTAATAAACTTCTTCAAAATCAAAGAATTAGAATTATAAATATTAGAATTTCCCGATCTTCTAAGTTGATCAAATCTTAACGTTTGGGTAGATTCACCCTTTCTGCAATGACCAGTGGGTGTCTAAGTCTTTTAAGAAAACTGGTAATTGAAGGTCATTAGGACTTCTGAAGGAAAGGAGTTTTCTATTTCACAGTAATCACCTTCTTCTAGGTGACAGTGAGCACCTTGAATCATCTGTGTCCTCAGCAGACATTTTGCCTGTTAAAGATTATATGGATCTTCACCATGCTCTTAGAGTATTAGTACTCTTCATTGAGTCAGACTTGGGCCAGAGGGGAAGGGGAAGGAAAGGGGGGTGGGGCAGGGAAGAGATGGAGACTGAATGGTCAGATTTTATAAAACAGCCTCCCTGTGCACACACTTGTCTTTTTCTACCCAAATGCTTATTTTATTTAATGCTTCTTAAAATCCCATGAATCCATCATTAGTGATAAAATATCAAACTGAATATAAACTTGACAGGTAAGATATGGACTCAAAGTCTTTTCTACCTATTTTCCTTCCTCACATCTTGTTTTCTTTTTCTGCAGACTAAGTTCCATGGAAAAAGGGATGCAGTAGGATATTGCTTTCCATTCCCAGAAGCTCTCAGAGTCTTGTTCAGTAGATAGATATTGTCAAGTTTGAAAGTCAACAGTATACAATTTTGTGCAGACAATGCATGTCACAGTAGTGACTCCTGAGAAAGGAGGCTGAATGAAGCAGATCTAGCCTCTGTCATCACCTAGTATAGTGAGAAAGACAACTAGTCCACAATTACACAGGTGAAGGTCACCAAAGAGAGTGAACAAAAAATGTACCCACTCTCCTCAGTTACCATTTACATCAGCAGTCCTCATCTCTATCTCCTGTGAGGATTTGTGGGCAACCTGTAAGAAAAATACCAGAGTCTGGGACCCATACGAGGGCAAAGTTAGAATCATGGGGAATGGGTCCAGGCACTGCCATTCTTTTTAAACTTCCAAGTAATTCCAACTTTTAGCTTGTTTGGAGATCTCCTCTGTAAACTCAGGATAATCCAGTCTGTACATGGGCATAGACACTGCTGCTGTGCTGCAAGCTCTGGTAGCCGCTTACCTGCTGGCTTTCTCTACTCATGGGGGATACTGACCTTTTACACTCAAACTTCACCACACCTCTTACTAATCTTGTGCATAGTCCTCAGTATAAAGTTTTCCTGTGTGTGAACATTCCATGTGTCAAATAACACTATCTACCTAGTCTTCAAAGGTAGAAAGAAGTAGCTCAAACTTTTCCTTGTTTGCACTGAATTACTCCACAACTTCCGTTGTCTGTGAAGTTGAACTTTGAACAAAGTGGGGGTTATTCTCTCCATCTTACAACTGAAAATTCCTACAGAACTTTAACTTCCCCCCCTCCCCAAACTACTAATAGCCTACAATTGAGCAGAGGCCTTACTGATGAACAGTCGGCTAATACATATTTTGCATGTTGTATTATATACTGAATTCTTATAATAAATTAAGCTAAAGAAAATTCTATTAAGAAAATCATAAGACAAAATACATTTACAGTACTATACTGTATTTAAATATGAAGATAGGTGCTCGCTTCGGCAGCACATATACTAAATATAAAGATAGAAGTAGACCCACGTAGTCCAAATCTGTTTTGAGGGCCAACTTTGTTTTTTAAGACATTTTTCTCTATCTCAGCAACTATGCAGAGACTTTATTATCTATGATCTGATGATTTTCTTGGTTTCCAAAATATTCTACTTATCCCCTTCCCCATTTATTCTATTTGGTTCTCCCAGAGCAAAGTTATCTTCTTGTGACACCTCTCATGTTATTCACTGCTTTATAAAAACTAATGAGTAAAGAAAAAAGAACAGCAGAAGTTCCTCCAAAATACCCTATTTTGGAAAACTATAAAACTTTAGATTCCTTCAGGCCAGAAACAATTTTTTGCATAATTTGACTCTAGCACTTCTTTATAGTGTCCTCTTTCCACTCACTTTTGTGCCACTCAGCTCACCCCACGGTCATTTGTCTTAATCATATCTGATTTTTAGATCACCCATGGTCTGTGAATGCCAATTTTGAACTCCAGTGCCATTCTCCCCTACATCCCTAAAACTGCCTGCCACCCACCTGTTCAGGAGCAGGCCTGTTTTCCCTCAAAAGTCAAGTCAAATACAAATTCCTTTGTGAACCTTTATCTATACTCTGCTTCTCAGAATTGGAGCATTCTGTTGGTTTCAGCAGAGGAGGAGCCGGCCCAGCCCTTCCACTCCTGTTTATGTGATCAAAAATAAAGTTTGCAGGGGCACCTGGGTGGCTCAGTCAGTTACATGTCTGACTTCAGCTCAGGTCATGATGTCACAGTTCCTGAGTTTGAGCCCCATGTCAAGCTCTGTGCTGACAGCTCAGAGCCTGGAGCCTGCTTCAGATTCNTAGAGAGAGAGAGAGATTGAGAGGTTGAGAGAGATTGAGAGGTTGAGAGAGATTGAGAGGTTGAGAGAGAGGAGAGAGAGCGCGAGAGAGGAGATAGAGAGCGCGAGAGAGGAGATAGAGAGCGCGAGAGAGGAGATAGAGAGCGCGAGAGAGGAGATAGAGAGCGCGAGAGAGGAGATAGAGAGCGCGAGAGAGGAGATAGAGAGCGCGAGAGAGGAGATAGAGAGCGCGAGAGAGGAGATAGAGAGCGCGAGAGAGGAGATAGAGAGCGCGAGAGAGGAGATAGAGAGCGCGAGAGAGGAGATAGAGAGCGCGAGAGAGGAGATAGAGAGCGCGAGAGAGGAGATAGAGAGCGCGAGAGAGNGGAGTGGCGGAGGGAGAGAGGGAGTGGGGGAGGGAGAGAGGGAGTGAGGAGGGGACAGTCAGAGAGAGAGGGAGACACAGCATTTGAAGCAGGCTCCAGGCTCTGAGCTGGCTGTCAGCACAGAGCCTGACACAGGGCTCGAACCCACAAACCAGGAGATCATGACCCGAGCCAAAGTTGGACACTTAACTAACTGAACCACCCAGGTAACCCTCAAATTATTCTAAATCATTACAAGTCTATGTTTCTCATAAGATCGTTGGTGTCTTGAGTTACAAAGTATTGCCTTATTCATCTCTCTATCTCCATGTTTATGTGATATGAGTAAATATAAAATATTTCATGGGGACAAAATAAAATTAATCACAATAAAAATAAATTTGTGTGTAATATATGAATGCTCATTTTTTCAGCATTTAAGAAAAATTAGAATTTTAAATTTTAGGTATTAGATTTAGTTCATGTCATTGTAGGTTTTTCATTATTTACTTGAGGTATAACTGATATGTAACATTAGTTTCAGGTGTACAACATAATGATTCAACAATTGCATTTACTGCAATATGATCACCACAATAGGTAGTTAATATCTACTACTACACATAGTTACCATTTTTTTTCGTCATGAGAACTTTTGAGATCTATCTTACCAATTTTCAAATATACAACACAGTATTAACTATTGTCACCATGCTATACATTACATCCCATGACTTATTATAAAGATAGGCATTTTTAACTGGGCCCCTAGATACTATTTTTTCCATTTTTTTTCAAAAATGATTTCACAAATACCAAAAACAAATAGAAGACTAAACCAATGGAGGGGTGCTTGAGTAGCTCAGTCAATTAAGCTTCTGACTCTCGATTTTGGCTCAAGTCATGATCTCAAGGTTTGTGAATTCAAGTACAGAGCCTACTTGGGATTCTCTAGCTGGCTTTTCGCTGCCTTTCCGCCACTCATGCAAGTGCATGCACATACTTTCTCTCCCTCCAAAATAAACAAATAACATTAAAAATATAAAGCTAAAGCAACTGAGCTCTTTGGTAGTTTCCTGAGGATAGCACCCAAGGAAAGTTTTTTTTTTTTTTTTTAATCCTTTTCTGTATCCTTTAAACACACACGTTAGAAGGTGGAGGATGTTCAGTAAAAGGATCCTCCAGACTGATAAGTCAGTTTGAGACTGAGAAGTTATACAACCCACTCCACACCATTTATATAGGATCTTACTCAGGATAACTTACTGACCATGAAGTCAGGCAGGCTGACGATATGGATGCTCTGTAGTTTTCTGACAAAACTGGAGCTTAAGCTCCACCCTTTGTAGAACAAGGAGCATGGTGAGGCGGTCACAGGGTAGTTATAAAGTAGTACCATCTGTGAACCAGACGATCTCTACTAATTACTTAAAGCGGGGCCTTCTGGGTGCTGGCCCTCCCTACTGGTTAGCTAAATGCGGCCCTCTGTGCACCCGCCTGATCACTAATCAGCTAAAGCAGGACCTTCGGCGGACCAGTCAGCTCTACTAAGTACCTAAAGTGGAGACTTATGTGCACCACATTATGGAAGATGGAAACAAGCCTTCCCACATTCCAGTCAGGGCACAATTAACCTCCACGGGGCCTGAAATATAAAGCCCTGAGGGAGGTCGTTGCCCAGGCATGAACAAAATGGAGAGCCAAAGATGGAGTTAGTGTTGTTAGCACTTCTGTAACACACATGCAGAAAAACACAAACACGCAGAGTTTTTGTCTCTCACACAAATATTTTTCTTGGGACTGATCTGGTCCCAGGACAGCCACTGATTGATGGATTGACTCAGCTATTCAAATAAAGGCCAGCTGAGTCTGTGCTCTAGTCTGATCTATTATGTTGTTCGTTTTTGTTTTCAGAGAGTACCTAACCTTTATCTTTGTTACCATTTCCTCCTCCTAACCATTAATTTTCTCCATGGTTCCCTTTACAGAGCACATCAAGGCTCTGCCCTATAGTTCTTGTTTCTTAACACAGATTTCTTTAAGTTAGGCTTGACAAAATATACTGGGAGAAGACTGTGTAACTTCTTATTACGACAATTAGTGTGTTGAAAATAAGCCACAATTGTATTTGTTTCAAACAAGATCGATTACTTCATCGGAGAGATATCTGTGAAATTCTAATTTCTGGCTATCTAACTCCTAAGAGAAATGATCAGGCAATATCTTGTGTGTTGGACACAGTGTTTTTTGGCCGTGTGTCTCTGTCATCATGGATTTGATTGAGTGGGCCATGTTTTAGAAGACAGTGGTTGATAGCTTGGGCATATAGGTTGATAGCCCAGGGGTAACCTACAGACAAAATCTGCCTAATAGGAACACTTTATATGGATCACGATAAACTTAACAAAAAAAGATTTTTCCATGAGACCAGAAACATTAAATAACTTACTCTATTTCATAGACCTAGAGAGTTGCAGAAGCTGGATTCAAATCTGGTGGTCCAGTCTAGAACCCCTATCTTAACATTGCTGCTTTAGGATCAATACGCACTTGCCCTTCAGGTCTGGAAGGTCTATAGATTTCTGGGAATAGTAGCACCACAGTTTAAAGCCATTAGGTGTCCAGAAGTCCACTCTGTGCTTTCTTCCCCCATTTTCTTTCTTTTTTTATGACTTAGGCTGCTCTATGTAACAAAATGTCATAAACTGGGTGGCTTAAACAACAAAAATTTATTTCTCAGTTAGGAAGACTACAAAACTAAGATCAGGGTGCCAGTTCCTGGACCTCTTCCTGGTTTACAGACAATTAGTTGTCTTTTCACTGGGTCCTCACAGGGCAAAGAGACAGCTCTAGTCTCTTCCTCCTATAAAGACGATAATCCCATCATAGGGGCCCTGGCTCCAAATAGCATCACATGGAAGATTAGGGTTTCAACATACAAATTTCAGGGGAACGTGAACATTCTGTAATACCTTACTTCCACAATAGCCTGACAACCAAGTTGATCATATCTGAGCAAATCTATCTTTGAAAGAGGTAGACACAGATAGACAGATAGTGTTAATTTCAATGACGTCCTTTTCTGGTTAATTGAGTATGTTATTTTTGTCATTGAAATTCTGCAAGGTAGAGATGGGGAGTATAGGGTGTTACTTTGTTTCATTTTGTTTTAAATGCAGGCTTTTCTCTCTCTCTCTCTCTTTTTTTTTCTCTTAGACAGTTGTGCTACAGAAACAATTTATCCTCCAGCAGTTAGGCCCTGCAAATGGCTGCCTCTGCCTGGAGGACAAAATGAGTGAATGAAAGTAACAATAGTAGGTATGATGATAATTATGACATATGCATGTCTTTAGAGGTGATATTTCATGCTTATGACAGCTACTATACATCAGTGCGGTAATCACGGAATAATCTATTTTCTCTTAATATCACCATATCCAGAATCCAAAAAGAAAACAAGACTCATAAGTAGGAAAAAAAATAATAGGAGAGAGGAATGATGTGAGAGAGCATATACCCATTATCGAGGATGATCTGTGGGATTTACCTAATGGCTAAAAATAAAGTTTGTCAGTTTATTGCATGTTATCTACAAAAAAATGCATATCTACCAATTTTAATAACCAAACGAGGTGAAGTTTAAACTCCGTGTTAATGACTTTGTTGATAGAGTCCACAACAGAACAGCATGCAAAATTCGGAGAATCCAATTGATGCCTGTAATGAGAACTTTTATTGTCATTTGGGTGATCACAATGTTTCACTGAAACACTTGTGAAAGCTGAAATGTGAAGAGCAAAGTATCGGTAGTTGTTAGCAGTAATGACTTTTAAATCAGGATCATTAACCAAACCGATTTCTGAAAGAATTGGGGATAAATGCGGTTGCAACCGCACGTCGGTTTAGAGGGGTGTTAAGAATGAAGAAAAAAACAAGAGAGATATTGACTGACAATCGAAGAGTTCAGGCCCAGAAATATTGACTTCAAACTTTTTAGATGCACCATTGACTGGGATCCAAATACTCAGCGCACTCTTTCTCCTGGAGAAGTTGAACTCAACTGAGCTCATATGGAATTCACAAGAGCTTCAAGGGAGTTCAGATTAGCACCACAGGGGGCAAAGCAAGATCAGATTGTGGCCTTTTAATGCTCTCTGTGTTCAGTGCCTCAGAAGTCAGTGGGAAAGCTCAGTGTGAAGAAGCTCAATAGGAGTAATGAATAAGCAGAGTGCATCTGTATCTTTTTTTTTTCCTGTGTGGCAGACTGAACTCCCCTATAATGAATAAGGTTATTTATCATTTGGAGCTCATTATTAGAAGGCATTGTGTAAGCAGATTATTAACAATTTAAAGAGTATAGCTTTTCAGCTCCAAAAGGTGCCCATTTTATCACCTTGTCAAGAAATAGGTAAACAGGCATACAAAACTACATCCCTCCTTTTCTAGTTTGGAAGCCGTATGCAACTTACCAGCTCTGACCTCAGTACCTACATCATCAAATAGTTTCAAGTATCAATGTATTAGCATACTTAGAGTCCCTATCTTTGTTACCAGTGTGAAAATAAAGCTCGGCAAATGCTCTATTCTTTCCTTTTGGATTCAAGTGACTATCTCTAATACTGGCAAAACTGAATGTAATGATTTCTTTAAAATCAGAGAGATAAAGTAACTTGAAATGCCATCCATTTGATCATTTTTCTGATGCACGAATTTTAAGAGAGAGAGCCATAATATGACTGTATTGTAAAGATTTTCAAAAAAACTAAAATGGAGCTATTTTAGAATGTAGTCAGCTTAATGTCACTGAAATTTGTCAATGGGTCCATGAAAGAGTGTTTTAGGAAAGATTCCAAAGACTAAAACAAGATTGCATTTGGGAATCTTTTCTCAAAGAGATGTTTGGGAAACATTCAAACTCCTTTTCTGGCTTTGATATTTTGAGAATCTGTATCTGAAGACCGTCAGTTAAGTCCCATGGGGAAAAAAAAAATGGTCCTTGACTGGTTGAGGGGGCGATGATGCTATCTTAGTGCTGGTCATCTAGAAAGCAAGGTTAGAGAAAATATAACAGTGTCAACACTGCTTTGTCAGGTTCAAAACTGGGACAGCAGTGGTGAGGAGAAAGGAAATTCAGTCACAGAAAGATGTGAGGCTCTATAATGTCATGTTTTATATTCTGGCCACTTTCTCACAGACAGATTCTAGGAGACACAGTGGTTCCCTCAGTGGGTGTGTTCGTGTGTCTTGCACAAGTTGGGAAGAGCTGCAAGAAAAAGCGTCTCTTAAAGGGGTCTGTGTGAGAGAGAAAGGAGCAGGGAGGTACTTGCACGGCCCTATTCTATCCTCCACATGCCATTGGCCAAGGTGGATCCAACAGAGAATGCGCTGCGCTGCACTGATGAAGTGTTTCATGTGCCCTTTGGGGGCCTCTCGTGAAGACCTGTGAATTTATACTGAAGTCTAAAATGGACAATGGCAACTCTGCTTGGACAGAACTTGACACACGAGGCCCAGAATTTCAGCTTGCACTTACCTACCTCAGGAAACTCAGAAAAAGGCTCATTCACAGGTGGATGCACTTTTTCAGTTTCAGTGCCTTTGTCTCAGAAAGCTTTGCATGGCGCCTTTATGCAAAAAAGAAATATCTAATCATTCGTGTCATTGCATAGGTAGAACCAAGCACCATAAGTGTTTATTCTTAAGAACTTAATGGCCATTTTAAAAAAAATGCATATAAACTGGAAGAAAATAATTATATATAATCTAACCCTTAACAAACCACAATTTATTACTAACAGGATGTGTGCTGTGCAATTTCGTAATCCTTGGAATTAAAATTAAATCATTCTTATTATCTATTCCATGTTGATTTTGATGGTATTTTTTGCAGAGATATGATGTCATCAAAGATATATATCCTGTGACCTCTCCTCCCCTGGGAAATGTTCCCACCCACTCCTCCAGGACTCATTTTCCTAATATTCCCCTTAGTGGCTTCCCTAATCCTTCAAGGCTGTACAAATTAAAATTTTTAAAAAGGAATATTAAATAATCTAAATTTTAAATTGTGAGTTACCCCAGATTTACAGTTTAGAGGATATCTAACAAATCCCAAGCACTGCTTAAAGTGTAAAACGTTCTCCAGAACCTCTATGCTGTACTGTAGTGCTCCAAGGCACCTTGGCACATGGTATGGAAACCTTGGGTGCCAGCAAAGGCAAAGAACACAAGTAGCATGCTATGAAATTGGAGGTTAGGTGATGAAATGGGAGGCAGTTCTAAAAGCCAATGCCTGATCGGAATCATTTCTATATTTTATGATCAAAACTCTCAGAATTATCAAGCAAACAAATAGCCAACTATAAAGCATTGTAGAATATAGACTCCTTCATAGCTCTGGATTCTGACTCTTTTAATAAAATCTCACTTGTTTAACTATAGAAAGATGTTTGAAAGCCTGAATTTGCTCATGTATAAAATGAGATTAGTAGGAGACTCTCCTTCATGAATTTTCCAGGAGTATTAAATGAGCTATTTATTTGAAGCACTTTGCAGAGGATGTGTCTCATAGTAATTGTCCAGTGACTATTACATCATTGCTGTTGCTGCTGCTGGTATCCGAAGGATCCAGGAGCCCATTTCCCCTCCAGCTACTAATATCACCACTTGTTTGACTCTCTCCCTTGAATTTGTGATACGCTTACCTTCACTCTGTTCCTGAGAACAGACACAGAATTATTCCAGGTTAGAGGATAAGAACAAATTCTAGGGCATTTGGAGAGGCTGACCACCACATCTGGAGCAAATTGGCCACACTGTTGTTGAAAACCATTTAGGGTTGCTTGAAAACCCATGCTGTTTCCGTTATGGTTTGTCAGTTACTCAGAGCAGACAAAGTACAACCCCGAACATGCATGATCCAGTTAATCTCATATTGCACTTGAAAGCTACAGGTAATTCAGAATCTTCATGATACTTGTGTATTAGGTTTGTCCCAACTGTTTACCTCGGTACTTACACAGGTGTTTCAGCAACTGGTTATGTTCTTGATCCCCTGTGTTAGATTATCACTCACTTTTGAATTTTTTTATGTTGTTCATTCTCTTCTTGCATAGGTGTATTATGTCAGTGTTATATTTCAGATTATAGATTAGGCACCATTTTCTTGTCTATTACCTCAATTATAGACCATTCCTAGTCCCAACCAGGACTGTTTATTTGAAGGATATGCCAAAATGTCATGATATGATTAAATGTACAATAGACAGAGTCATATAATCTCGTCTGGAAGCAACCACGTGAGTCATCAGTCCAAAACTTAATTCACTCAACAAAGCTTGCAAGTGGACCCAGATATGCCAGTAAAGGGGAAAGGGGTTGGATGTTGATCATTTAAAATAAATCCCTTGCAGGTACTGAGTAATTAAAATATGTGGCACTCAGAATATGTTACATTGAGAAGTTACTTAAAAGTCACCAATAAGTCAATAATTGTCTCATCTCACTCTTCTAAAATATAGAATGTAGACCTTAAAAATCATTGGTCTATGTATGTGTGCACACAAGAGTAGAGAAAGAAAGAAACAGGGTTAGAAGTAAGGGAGAGAAACACACACACACACACACACACACAATCTAAGAAAATCCCACTTTCTTAGGTCATTGAAAATGTTTACAGTTGATTCTTCATAGCAATTCAGAAAGGAGCTGACATAGAACCAGAAGCAGCCATGAAGAAATTTGCTGCTAATGTACTTGGTAAAACAGATATATAAATATAGATTTTTACTTTTCTGGAAATATCAAAATCTCATTTTTCCTTTAACCATGGATTCAAATGAAAATTTCCTGATTTCTTCTTTTGGCATGAAATTTTACTTCCTCTGATCCCAATCTGTCCCTAATGGTCTTATTCCAAAGAGGTCCATCCACAAAAGCAAAACGGATTTTAAGCAGTTTTGCCATATTTATGCCCTTGCTTTAATTCTCTAATATATTACCGATTCCATTCTACTTGAATTATGGTGGCTTATATATTTGTCTTTCCCTCTAGACTTGTAAGTCTCTTTTGACCAGAAGTCATTAATTTGTCTCTTTCTTGATTTAAGGAGATTATAACCTCAAAAAATAGCATTATATTTGTTTGATGTGTAGCAGTTTACAAAGTGCTTACATGCACATTAAGTGGTTGGCATTCTCCATTTGATATTACGGTCAATGGAATATGTGCCATTATTTCCATTTTATTGACGACATAGCTGTGACTTATGAAAAGCTTTTATGAATATAATGAAAGAGCTGTGACTCCAACTCATTTCCAGAACCAAGAGCAGTGTACATTTTATTATGTCCTGTTTGTCTCAACGTGCATTGTTCTAGCACCATCACATAATATATGTCCCTAAATATATTTCATTGTATATGCTAGAAATTTAAAGGAATACTTAGAGTATTTTTCTGAGAACCAAAGATAAATCTAAAATTTTTAATGTGACATTTTTGAAGGAGAGACCATGTCTTTAGACATGAATCCCCAATAATGACAAAGAAGATACTGGTAGAGTGTGAAACTGCCCTAGCATTTGTAGTGCTCACTTTTCCTGGGCCTAATTATACATGAAATATGCAAATCACAACTTTCTGAATGTACACAGATTCCACAAACAAACACAAGTGCATTTTCAAGAGCGACTTTAATTTTCCTTCTTTTCATCCTAATTGACAACATTCATAGAAGGAGCACAGTTTGAGCAGTAAAAAAGTCAGGAAAATTAAATACAGAAACAGTCTGAACTGTATAATATGTCTTCTCTTTCATTAAAAGAATGAAATATTGTCAGTGCCCTTTATAGTTTTAATTAAGTATGTCAGTACAATACTTAATTGAGAGAAATATGCAAATGATTGTTGCTTTATAAGGCCAAAGCTAAATAAACACAGCATTCTGCAAGCACCCATCTCACCACATGTCTACGCGGAAGCCTTGTGCAGATTAAGTTATTATAGGTGGTTCTTTTTACTTAAAAAGTGATTCCCAACATATTCATGCTTAGATCTGAATGAGAAATACTAGCTATTTTGCACTTTTTCCCCAGTATTATCATGCAATTATCTTCTTGGAGTGAATTAATATGATTCCTGTGGCCAGCATATCCTAACTTTGTGAGCTGGCTTCTGTGGAAGGTGACTATTACCATCTTTCCCTGAGCACCAGTCCAAACATGACTGATTTCAACTTGCAACCGTGAATGCATCATGTCTTTCTAGACACTAAGAACAAGAAGACACATGAGATACTGAATGACTGAGGACTAGAAAGAAACTTGTTAAACTACTTCTCAGGATTACTGTGTCTAAACCATCACAGTAGGATGCGTACTGTAAACTCTAGTGTCTGTCTTCTACTGTTCCCTTTCAAACTCCCTGTAGTTCACCCAAGCAGTAATACTAACTCTTCTTGAATATTTGCATTTCTCTGCTTTTCCTCTGTGTGTGTGTGTGCAATAGTCTTGAATTGAGAACGTCCTGTACCTTCTCTGTCTCTTGACATTTTACTCTTCTTTTCCATATAGTTTGTTTGTTTTAATGTTTATTTTTAAGGAAAGAGAGAGAACAAGTGGGGGAAGGGCAGAGAGTGAGAGAGAGAGAGAGAGAGAGAGAGAATGAGAGAGGGAGACACAATCCGAAGCAGGCCAGGCTCTGAGCTGTCAGCACAAATCCCAATGCGGGACTCAAACTCACAAACCTTGAGATCATGACCTGAGCTGAAGTTGGACACTTAACAGACTGAGCAACCCAGGCACCCCAAATTCATTTATTTATTTTGAAAAAGTGAGAGTGAGCATGAGCTGGGGAGGGGCAAAGAGAGGGAGAGAAAGAGAGAGAGAGAGAGAGAGAATTCCAAGCATCCTCTGCACTCAGTGCAGAGCCAGGTGTGCGGCTCCAACTCACAAACTGTGAGATTGTGACCTGAGTCCAAATCCAGAGTCAGACACTTAACTGACTGAGTCACCCAGGTGCCCCTCCATCCAGTATTAATACCTTGACTTTTACATTCCTCTCTTTCCCTCAGAGATAATTTGTGCCTCCTTCTTTATGACTTCTTTAGCCATTCACTTATTGGTGATATGTTATAATAATTAGCCATTAATTTGCTTTGTAGTGCTATCCTCAACTCCTCCTCATCCACTGCAAAACTGATTTCTTTACCACTCTGAACCTATTGTTATATATCTTTTTATGGCTGATTTCTTAGTCCTCTGGTAATTTAATAGGTGTTTAATAAATGTTGACAATTTTAAGTTCTTTTGTGTGACACATTTATTGCTAAGTGTCTAAGGATATCGATAAAGATTATAATAGCTATTGTTTTGGGTAAATATTCAAATATTCATTGAGTAATATAGTCACCAGAATTAAAGTGATTTTCTATGCATGAAAAGGGCTACAGAAATGTGTTTTGACCTTGAATTTTAAAAATCATGCATGACGATTTAAAACATTCCCAACCATTCGATCCATTGTTACCCGACCTTTCCTCATCATAGAAGAATGTCCTGAAATGCTATGTTCTATGTGAATCTGATGAGGGTTTTCTATTTATGACCTCACATAAAGATAAACTCCTCTATCAGTATTTAATGTAAGTCATTATTTTTGAATTATCTCTGCTTTTCCTTCTTTTATAGAATAGGAATAACTATTCCATTATTTTTAGGCTGAGATAGAAATCCTGATTTCTGGAATGGAACCAATTTCTTGAACCCAGAAGGAGCTCTCTCATCTGTGTGTCTTGGTATATGCATTCTCTCAGCCTCATTTGCTTTTCTCCTACTTATTCACCTGTGTGTCTCCATCTTGTCTATCGAGGCATAATAACTACCAGTCTTCTTTTACAAGCCTTCTTGGGCTGCCCCAAAAACTTTTAAAAATGTCTCTAATCTACATCCCAATAACAGATCCTCCACTCCGTATTTTTGTGCATTTATTAATCTTTTCATCCAACAAATATTTACTGAGAACTGCCTTTATAGCTGGAACTGAGGGTAAAATGATGGGCAACAGCACTAATGCCTTCTTTTCTGCTGGAGTTGAGTCTAGTTTAGGAATTCCTCTCACGTAAGAAATTAGTCAGCAGTAATTGTGTTTGTCTCCCCTGTTGGTCTCTGAAATCTACTCTGTTTGGTTTTTTTTAATTGTTTTTTTAAAATTTACTTCTGAGAGACAGAGAGAGAGACAGTGTAAGCAGGGGAGGGTCAGAGAGACAGGGAGACACAGAATCTGAAGCAGGCTCCAGGCTCTGGGCTGTCAGCACAGAGCCCGATGCGGGGCTCGAACCCATGAACCACAGGATCATGACCTGAGCCAAAGTCGGATGCTTAACCGACTGAGCCACCCAGGTGCCCCTGATATATACTCTGGAACAGAAGTTTCATCTTTTATTGCATCCTGAGCACCTAGACCTTGGCAAAGGGGGTGCTCAGTATATCTTTGACTGAATGGGTACCCAGAGAACTTTGTATGTGTTTAATCTCACTTTCATTTCATCGACCAGTAAGTATTCAGTCAATGCCTCAAATCTAAGATGTCCACATAGAGTTAGATATACATTTCAAATCCTTCTGCAATGCATTTTTGTGCATAAAGCCAGAGCTTACTCAATGTTCTTTACTTAGTTGAAGGCCACTATGAATTTGTCTGTATGCTGCAATACATATGAATAAGTGTGACAACTGGTGAGGCTGTTATGTGTCATTGTTTTTGAGTTCTGGGTATCTCCTATTACTTAATCCCATCCCATCAGTCCTGATGATGATTCAGCTCCAGGAAACAAGGGCCTTCTCTTCAATGTCAGGACATGGACAATGAACAATATAGATCAGTGAACACGTACACAATGTGGCTCCCCTTACCTTGGTTCAATGTTGTTAATACATAATTTCTCTCTAGCCCCAACAACTGATAGTAAGACCAAGAGCCATTCAATCAGTATTTGGGAAGTACTGAGGATGCCTCCCATTAAGTCCTTAATGGGTAACGTTGATACTATGCTTGTTTTAGAAGTGAGAAGGATGTCCACTCTAATAGTTAATGAGAAGTCAGCAAGCAAGTGCTTGTACTTCTGCTGGCACATACAGTGAAAGCCTTCCATAGGGAAAGCAGTCTTTGTGATTCACTAGTGCAGTCACCTGCTACCAGACAGAACTGGAAATATGGAGAGAAATACAGGACAGCCAAAAAGCAATTATTATTGAACTTAAAACACAAAAGTTGATGGAATTATGAGTACATGTATTTTAATTGACCAAGTAATTCAGGAATTATACTCATCTCTTGCTTACCATCTATAGTCTAACTTCTTTTTAGAAAAGCACCTTAAAATAATTTATAATTAATATGATAATTAACAGAAAGCTTTTGTAGCAGTTAATATTACATGGCCTGAAATAAGTAAAGGCTGCATTTGCCATGAAGAAATATAACTTTACACAGTCTTAATAGACGCATGACTGTAGTAGACAATATGATTTGGCAGACTTAACTCCCATTCCCTAATCCTATGATTCCTTGCTATTCCTTGCTATTCCACTTAAAATCCTGGAAAATCTTCAAATACAGGGCCCCACCTCTTTGCAGCCATAGTATGGGGACATATTTCTCTAGTATTACAATTAACAGTGTGAATTCTGAAAGTAAACTTTTGAGTTTAATCCTTATCTCCCTAATTCACTAGCTGTACAACTTTGGGCAAGGAATGACTTCAGTTCCTTTTTCCGTTGAGTGAAAGCTAGAGTATCTGCCACACCTGGTTAAAGCAAGATAGATGTTTACATGAATTTTTATATAAAGGATGCTTAGAAATAGTGCCTAACATATAGTAAGTGCTATATGTGTGTAAGCTATCATGATTACTTTCATTGTTGTTAATCTTGGCAAAGAAGGAAGAATTGGAAATCTGCCGTGACATTAAGAAAGCTTTTACTTTCCTAATAAAATCAAAAGTTGTAGCTGGCATTACACTTCCTCATATGAACCGAATGCCACAAGTGAATCTGGAAATTATATCTGCAGATAGAATAGAAGGGATGGGCATTATGAAAATATAAGCCTTTGGGAAAAGTTCAAGACATTTGGAAAGAAGCCAAATTTGAACCCAAACCAACAGCCACCTACTTCCCTCTAGATGTTTAAACCACCGTAATCAGGTTTTACATTAGCTGAAATCTAAAACATTCTTCACTGGGATACTAGTAGAATTGTTCTGACAGTGAAGCCTTATTACTACCAGTATTATGTAAAATGTTCTCTGCTTATCAAAGTGATCAAAGAGATGGACCAAGTTTTATGAAGTGTTTGAAACATAGCCTCTGGAAAACTTAGATCTTTCTGGGTCAAAAGATTCTGTCCTGTAGTTAACACTATGTATTACTGCACATTTTGCTTATGACATTATGTTAATTGTCCAGATCTGGCATGTTGAAAGAGCAACTTTATTTCTAAACCACTAAAGACCTTGGCAGCTTTAGAGACAGACTTTCTTCATGTGGACTATTTTATGTTAGTTACAACATTTTAATTTTGCTGTGGATATGTTTATGTTTGGTCTTCATGGTAGCCAGCCTTCAAGATGGCCCCACTCATGTCTGCCTCCCAGGGTTCACACCTTTGTATATTTCCTCCCACATGGTACCAGAGCTGGACTGTGTGACCAGTAGCATGTATATATCTTGCATGAGATTAGATTATATATGACCACTGTTTCTGTTGTAGCCTTTCTCTTGCTAGCCAGCTCTCTTAAATTCTGCACTCTGGGCAAAGCAAGTTGCCATGTTATGAGGACATTTAGGCTTTCTAGGAAGAGGCCCACATAGCAAGGAAAAGAGGTCTATGGCCAGAAGCCAGTGAGGAACTTAGACTTGATAGCAATGAGATTAGTAGTTAATTCTTCAGCCTCAGTTAAGCCCTGAGATGACTGCCTTCAAGCCAACAGCTTAACTACAACCTCCTGAGAGAGTCTAGATGAAACCACTCAGCTAAACCACTCCTACATCTTAACCCTCATAAAGATAATAAATAGTGGTTATTTTAAGCTACCTCTTAGGGTTTTGTTTTGCTTTTAGTTTGTTTTAGTAACAAATGGCAAGTGTTTGCTAGAAAAAAATTTCAAAGTATTAGTCTTAAATAATGTGTCATAAGAATTATTCAACGTCTGTAATATGCCAGGTGTGTTCTGTGAAATCTAAGGAATATTTTGTTCTGATAAAGAGGTGTGGATGTGTATATAAATACACACATACATCCACATGAGTGTGTGTATGTATTCATCAATATGCATGTATATGCATAATGGTAGTCAATGGGGCTTAAGTGACAAATACTTCAATATATTATATGAGAAAAGAGTGAATATGTAACTGGAAACAAAGGGATGGCATAACTCAGTCAGTTTCCAAATATATGACAAAGAGATGTTAAGAATTTTTCTTTTCCTAACTTTAATTCCAGAAGAGACCAACAAACTCTACATCATAGCAATGTTAGAAAGGAAAATAGCATGACAAATATAAAACACCTAGGACATAAGTTGGAGCACTCTGAGCACCCTATAGATGTGTGTCTCCTTCTTTTTTAAAACAAAAACAAACCCAACAAATCTGAATTACAATTTAATAAGAGTAAAAAAATACATTGCTCATGTTTTTAAATTATGCATGTCATTGTTTAACCTTTGAAAAAAAAGTGTTTATTCTACTTAAAAGCCACCTTAACAATCACGTATTATATATAAGATACAGCCATATGATAAAGGCAATTTACTTTCATTCATATATATTGAATATATTGAACTAGTTGTAGTTTAATCTAACAGTGATGAATTACTGGAGTGAATTCATGCAAACAGGGAAATTGAAATTAAATTCATCACACCAAGGAAAACACTTCCTACCCATGTAAATTAGCAGCTTTTCCGCTAAAATCAATTTGTTTTGGTAAATTATGCAAAAATCCTCAAAGGGCTTAGGTAAGTAATTTATTATACTCTTGGCTGTTTCATAATGTTAGGAAATAAAATGTATTCACACAATATTAGATGGCATAAGCTGAGAGCTTTAGTGACAATTTTTGTTTATTACAATTAATCTAACTTGACTGCACTGTCAGAACCACCCACATTATATGGGACATAGAAATTTTGTGCCGGTGCTTAGGAAATGCTGCATTAAAAAATAAATTCCTTCTTTTTAGAGTACTGATTATTTCCTGAAACATTTCATGGCAAAGGTCAACAACTTCAATGAAAAATGTCTTGAATTCTATAGATTCAATAGTTCTGAGAGCGAAAACCACCTTCCAAATCCAGTACAAGAATACAGTTCTGTACAACACTGTTGTGGAATTTTTGCTGTAACTTAAAGAGAACATGTTTGTTTAGCAAACGATTTTACATTGGAGTATCACCAAATGTAATGTGCACCTGTAATCACATGGAACATTCAAGAAAAATCTTTTAGCAGAGAGGTAGAAGTATTTGTTATCTTTAATAGTCTTTCACAGTACATCCAATTCTAACTCACATGTATTTACTACCTTCTATCCTACTCTGAGATCAGTATTAGAAACATGATTTATTATTTTTTTGTTTATTTTGAGAGAGCAAAACATGATTCATTATTTTTTAAGTTTATTTTGAGGGGCAGAGAGAGAGGGAGAGAGGGAGAATCCTAAGCTGGCTCTGCAGTTGGCACATAAGTGCACAGAGCCCAACGCAGGGCTAGAACCATGAGATCATGACCTGAGCCTAAATCAAGAGTCAGGCGCTTAATGGACTGAGCCACCCAGGTGCCCCTAGAAACATAATTTCTTATCCAAACTTATTACCCCAAATCCCTTTCCCACAGGGTATGCTAAGGGAAATAAGTCAAAGAAAGGAAAATACTGCATGATTTAACTTATAAATGGAATCTAAAAAAAAACAAATTGACAAAACAGAAATACACTCATAAAAATGAGAGCAAACTGTTAGTTGCCAGAGGGGAGGGGAATGGGAGGATAGGCAAAATAGGTGAAGGGGACTAAGAGGTACAAATTTCTGGTTGTGAAATTTATAAAGTATGAGGGTGAAAAGTACAGCATAGGGAATATAGTCAATAATATTGTAATACTTTTGTGTGGTGATGGATGGTAATGACATTTATCATGATGAGCATTTCATAATGTATGTAATAGTCAAATCACTATGTTGTACACCTCAAACTAATATAATACTGTATGACAATTATACTTCAATTAATTTTTTAAAATGAGAAGACAAATTGAAAATAATATCATGGGGGCGCCTGGGTGGCTTAGTCGGTTAAGCGTCCGACTTTCGCTTAGGTCATGATCTTGCGGTTCGTGGGTTCGAGCCCCGCGTTGGGCTCTGTGCTGACTGCCAGCTCAGGGCCTGGAGCCTGCTTCAGATTCTGCGTCTCCCTCTGTCTCTGACCCTCCCCTACTCACGCTGTCTCTCTCTCTCTCTCTCTCTCTCCTAGAAATAAATAAAAAAAATATTAACAAAATGAAAATAATAGCATGAAGTGGTATGGCACTCCACTGCATGAGGTCATTTAGTGTTTTATTCTGACCACAGTATGAAGACTCACCTTGTAGAATATCCCATAAAACCTATTACATGATTACATTAAGGTACACACCATGTCTTAAACCCTCCTCTAGATTCCTTTCACATTAAATTCCTTGCCTAATATAAAACGTATTGCTATTAATTTTTTCAAAATGTGTCAGTAGTATAACCCCACCGACTAAAATATGTTCTCCTGGGGGCGCCTGGGTGGTTCAGTTGGTTGAGCGTCCGACTTCAGCTGAGGTCATGATCTCACGGTTCGTGGGTTCCAGTCCCACGGTGGGCTCTGTGCTGACAGCTAGCTCAGAGCCTGGAGCCTGTTTCAGATTCTGTGTCTCCCTCTCTCTCTGACCCTCCCCTGCTCATGCTGTCTCTCTCTCTCTCTCTCAGAAATAAATAAAACATTTTTAAAAAATTAAAAAAATAAAATAAAATATGTTTTTCTGTTTACATGGTATGCCTCATTTTTAGATCAATAAAATTTAGAAAATTGTGCCCTTGTTGTCTTAATATTGTTAGAGCACCTAAAATTATAATCATTTGGTTGTTTTTCTGTTCTCTCCCCCTAGTATATAACTTCCATGAAGCTCAGCATCATATTTATTTGGTTTACCAGTAATTCTCTGTGTGTTTACATGTGCATTTCAAATAGTATAAACTCTTTTTACACTAGCTGGTTATTTCCTCAAATGGTCTTCCAATGTGCTATGTTTTTCTTCCACAAACCTTAGAGCCTCTACAAATGTTGTGGAAACCTTTGATTATTTGCTCTCTTGCTCACATAGTTTAAGAATTGAGAATCTACTGTATTAGTTTATTTATCTCTGAGAGACATTAGACATCATATAATCATGGATATATAGAAAGAAAGTGATTAACATCTTGAAAGTTATCACTGGAACCATGTTCGCTTATGTAAAGATTAGAATTATTTGACGCACGTTCTCCTGCGCTTTTGATAATAAATGAGTGTAATCTATTTCTGTGTACATCTGAGAAATGTCGGTTTAACAACAGAAGGCTACAATGAATGACCCAGTGGACTCAAATTACCTTGGCATCCATTCTCTGCATGATCCTTATACAGTCAAAGGAACTGAGTTAGGCCAAGAGAGCTTTACCTCTACCCTATACAACATCAGAGATCTGAGCCTCAGCTACAGGTTCACTGAATGCCTCCAAAACAGCAGATCTGTGTCATTGAAACTGCATGAGGAAACCATAATCTATATGTGAATTTGACTTTATTTCATACGTATGCTATTTTAAAAGTGAAAGAAATTTTCACAGGTAAAATTGAATCATGCTACAATAAAGGATTATTCTGTTTCAAGAAATGGGTTGGTACGTTGTCATGTAATACAAATATCTGCTTTTTGATAATTGGGGTAATTGAAACATATATCTATATTGCTTTTATATAGTATATGATATTCTATGTAACATATACATATTATATATATAAGGAATAATTACTATATATAAGTAAGCCAAATACTTAACAAGACTGAAATGTTGATATGACAGTGCTTTTACATCCAAGGAATTCAATGCTTTTACATTCAAGGAACTAGGGTTCAAAGTCAAGTACTCACGGATTTTGTTGTTGTTTTTTGTGGGGATTTTTGTTGTTATTGATTTGTTTGTAGGTGTTTTCTGATTGAATTTACTAGGTAGTTAATAATTTTCTTCTTTGCCATGTCATTTGTTACTATGGTTATTTTAAGAAATGTTTGGCATCTAAATATTCTTTCTTTCAGAATCAGTACTTCAGACATATTAAACTTAACGACTTACATCTTCAGCAAAGGAATGTATTTCTAAAAAAGTTTTGAAATTGAATATTCCATACAAAATTGCATTTTAAACATTTAAAGAAACATTAGTTTCAATTTTGAGGTATCTTTTAAAATGATATCATTTTAAAGTTTTGCACTTTGTAAAGTTTACTGAGAATAAGTAATGTGTCTAAAGTGTGTGATGAAAAAATAAAAGCCCTGATATTATCCAAAAGACTGTGATATTAAGAGTTAAGTAGTTGTTCTATTTAAATGTCATGGCAAGTTTCTAAGACACAAACCTATGGTTTTATTCCACACTTCTGGCTTTCTCAGCTTCTCTCATTAATCTTGCAGTAAATGATGCTAATATAGGAGTTGCAGGGTGTATCTGCTTATTCTCTGTTTGTGGTCCCCAGTGGGTGTGAGGTTGTAGCAATTAAGGCAGTGTGTATGCTGTTTTGAGGCACCACAAAGATAGATTAATTAGGCTGCAAATGGTCCCAATGACATTGCCAACAGAGTCTTTGATGGGCTTGGTCCAAAGTGACTGAGTCTGAGGATATTGATGGATAGACAATCTCAAAAGAAGGGAATTGGCTATGGGAAGTAAATGGGAAGCATCTGGCACCTGTCACAATGAACAAGCCATGGCTATCATTGCCAGAGCCTAAATATGAACACATTCTTTGAAAACACTTCACAAAACTAATACAAGATGAATGAGATAATATTTGTCCTAAAGAACTTGAATTTCTAATTATAATCTTTACAAAGAAAACTCCAGTCCCAGATTAGATTTATATGCTATGTTTTTCAAATATTTATGGAACCATTAGTACTAATCTTACCCAAGCATTTCTGTAATGTAGAAAAAGAGGGTAGGGGTGCCTGGGTGGCTCAGTTGGTTAAGCGTCCAACTTCAGCCCAGGTCATGATTTCACAGCTCATGAGTTCGAGCCCCACACTCTGTGCTGACAGCTCAGAGCCTGAGGCCTTCTTTGGATTCTGTGTGACCCTCTCTCTGCCCCTCCCCCACTCATGCTCTCTGTCTCTCTCTCTCAGAAAAGAAATAAACATTAATAAAAATCTAGAGAAAGAGGGTAAAATTTATTACTCATATTTTAACAAGTCACTGCTAAATTTTATTAAATATTTAAGGGAGAAGAGAATGAAGGGCTTTCTTTAGTAACAGGTGTAGAAAAAGCAATTTGAAAAAATTCAAAATTGCGGCAAAACTTTCAGCACTTAGAACAGACATTGAGCACTTGGGTGGCTCAGTCAGTTAAATATCTGACTACTGATTTTGGCTCAAGTCATGGTCTCAGGCTTCTCGAGATGGAGCTCTGCATCAGACTCTGTGCTGACAGCCCATTTGGGTGCCCTTTTGGGATTCTCTCTTTCCCTCTCTCTCTGATCCCCCTCCCCTGCTCATTCCCACTCTCTCTCTCTCTCAAAATAAATAATTAAAATTAAAATTAAAAAGAGGGGAATGGATTAGAATAGAAAGAAACTTCACTTAAACGTAAAGGGAAACTATGAGTGTGGCTAATATCATAGTTAATAGTGACTTTTGATCACTTTTCTTCTACTAGCAGGAGAAAGTGCCAGACCATAGGGCAATCAATAGCCACATGTTGCTACTGAGTATTTAAAATACGGCCAGCTCAAACCAAAATGTGCTATTAATGTAAAATACAGCGTAGATCTCAGTAATTTAGTTTGAAAAATATATATAACATATTTCATTAATGACTTTAATGTAGAAAAATCATATTTTGATATATTTTATTAATCAAACTCACTGTTAAATTCTATCCTTTTTTTTTTACTTGTTTAATGTGGCTACTATAGAAATTAAAATTAACATATATGATCCACATTATTGTCTTACATATTTCTATTGGTCAGTGATGTTCTAAAGTTTTTCTTGTCCTTCTAATTTGATGCAGCTCTGAAATGAGATGTGAACCAAATGAATTCTCAACATTGCAACTTTAAGATGTATTCTCATGTGATTTCCCCTTTTTTCTTATATTGTAACTGGCTCAGTTTGGAACCTCCATGTGCAATCAGTTACAAAAGCCTATGGACCACCCTTTAACTAAAGTGTAAAATCTTTAAAATTATTTTTAAGGCTGAAACTTTCTCGCTAGCACTATCTTTTATGTAATAACCTCTAGCATTCTGTGGCCTCACAGAGGGGTTCTCTTTCTCCTCAAACTTCTTTTCTACCTGCCTGCTTTTATTCCAACTCTTTCGTTTATCTGAAACATCTTTTCCTTTTTTATTTATTTATTTTTGGTACTACTTCAAATAGCTTGACCCATCTATGAGAACTGAACACTTACACTTCTGATCCCACCTGTCCTATCTCCAGCTTTGAGCCTGTCTTTCTAAAACAGGGCTCGTTTTCTCTTTATTTCAATATTACAGTGGGGTGTCCTGTCTCTGATCCTGTGCTAATGAACTCTGTCATAACTAGGACCAGGAGACTTCCGGCTTGCCTCTTCCTTAGCACCTAATCAGGTTTGCACATGCTTAGCTGTTCGGGGCTTGTTTGCAAAATTCATATTCATTTTTGCATGCATGTGTATGTATTTATTAATTTATAAGGGCAATTTGTGGAGCTGTGATGTATGCTTGGGTTTATTTAGAATGCCTCTTTGGAGCTGGAGTTGCCTCATTAGCAATTCACCAGGGTACTAATTGCATGTGACACCATAGATGTATTGTGTCCTATTTTCTAAATCCCTGGATGGAAATAGAGACAAGGGTTGCATCTAAAACAAACACAGCATATATAGACATTTCCTTCCTGTGTTATAACTACAGTGAGAGTGGGTGGAAATTTTTCTTACCTCAAAAAGTATTTTTTCCACTTCCTTTGGGAATCCACCAGACGCGATCTTTTTCCTCAATAGATTAAAACTTTTAGTCTTAATCTGACTTGAGAAGTGTCACTTTAAGGTAGTTTCAGTGACTTCTACTTTAATGTTATCTGCTAAACTCACCATTTGCAGAAGAAATTTTGATTAAAAAAATAAAAAGTTGCACACCTGAACAGAGTTGGGGCCACAGAAGACAAAAGTAGCTCCTTTCCAAATTTGCCTGATATCCTCTCTCTGGTTCCTAATTACCCAGCACCTGCAGATACCCCATGCTTTATGTCTCCCTCCATCCACGGCCCCTTTCTCAAATATCTTCCTACAATAGACCTTCATTCAATTTAAGTAGTTATCTTCTGCAAGTGCAAAATATACTCATGCAGTGTTTCCCGAAGACTGAAAACACAATAAAAATAAAGCCCACAATCACTTGGGCAAACTATACTCCCATCTCAACCATCCCTGGGTTGACCATACTGTCAAACAATGTAAAAAACAGCTTATGAGTTAACCACTCCAGTACCTTCACGTTGTAAATGATGTAACTCTCCTATAAAAGTAGCAGTTTTGTAATATTAACCCATACTTAGCCAGACTGCTAATTGTAACTACTTTATCAGGATACCCATCCCAGTCTTTTTCCCACCATACTAGGACCTAGGAATTTCTTCTTTTGCACATTGTGAACAAAATCCTCAATCATTTCATATCCTAGCTCTTCTCTTTCCTACCCATCTCTGACTCCTTAATCCCTTCTGCTCCCTGTGATCACAGTTCAAAACCAGTCTTGCACTCTAAGTGACCAACACAAGTGGAACAGCCTCTTTCTTCAGTGTTGCATTTGTCTCTTACCCAACATAAGTTAACATGAGCCTAAGTGAAAGACAGCTGATGATCTTTCAGAGGCAGAGAGGAAAGAGATTAAAATGCTCTTTGACTAACAAAGCTCTCTAATCAATTAATTTTTTTCATGGACATAATCAAACATATTTGAGGGAGAAAAAACACCGTGTGAAGCAGTTATGTTAATTAAAAGAATTATACAGCCCTTGCTATGCTAATGCAAATTGTGACAGCCCCTGTTGAGGATATATGGTTTACCACTGTTCCATCTTTGACTCTAAAAAACGTATGTGCGCATGAGTACAAGCATACAACACACACACAACAAATTTAGAAATGTCTGATGGCTAAAACCAGTGCTTCATGGAATACACTTTGGGAAATGCTATGTTACAGAGAAGAAAGAGGCAGAAAGTCCATTTTCAGCTCATAAGAGAGCTATTTTTTAATAAGAGAGAGACGAAAAATATTCCAAGAATATACTTCTAAAGATTAAGTGTTATAAAAAAGAACTATGGGCATTTATGGATCTTCAAGAATTTGAAGTGTTTCTACACTGAAGATGAGAGAAAAGATGGGAGCAAAAACGAGAGGCTGGAGAGATAAAAGGAGATTGCAGAATACATTAAGAAAAGAGCCAGAAGTTCATTTTTTTTCTTTTTTTATTAAAAATTTTTATGCCTTTATTTTATTTTGAGAGACAGAGACAGAGAGCGAGCAGGGGAGGGGCAGAGAGGGAGACAGAATCAGAAGCAGGCTCCAGGCTCTGACAGCCTGACGTTGGGCTCGAACCCACGGACTGTGAGATCAAGACCTGAGCTGAAGTCAGATGCTTAACCGACTGAGCCACCCAGGTGTCCCCAGAAGTTCATTTTTCAAAAGGGGTTCTCATTTGTAGCTGGCTTAGCTCCCCTCTTCCCCAAGGCATATGGCAGAACCCAGTGACATTTTTTAGTTGTCATGCTGGAGATGAGGATGGCCATGTTATTGGCATCCAGTGGGAAAGGCATAGGAAGCTTCCAAACACCCTACGTGCACAGAACAGCCCACTATTAGCACCATTACCATACAAACATATCTTACCCCAAACATCACCAGTGCCACCGTTAAGACATCTTGTTCTAGGGAATAATGTTTGTGATGGGTATGCTAGCCTCAAGAGTACGGGTGAGGTTACATGAAATGTTTATTTATTTATTTTTAAATGTTTGTTTATTTATTTTGAAAGAGAGAGAGAGAGCATGGGGGAGGGGCAGTGAGAGAAGGGGAGAGAGAATCCCAAACAAGCTCCATGCTCAGTGTGGAGCCCAAAATGGGGCTCCATCCCATGACCATGAGATCATGACCTGAGCTGAAATCAAGAGTCAGAAGCTCAACAGATTGAACCTCCCAGGTCCCCCAAAGTTACATGAAATACTTAGAATTCCAAAATAAAACTAGTCTTTCAGTTGGCAAAGGGAACCAGGAAAATTTTCCTGAAGGCAAGATATTGAGACTAACTACCTAACTTATACATAGGTGGAAACAGGGGAAGAATGAACAGAGAAAATAAGATAGTGGAGATACAGCTAAGGTGAGAGGCAGTGAGGCAGTTGTAAGTATGAAAAATAACAGACATCAACAATCTTATTATCCTTATCAAACCATAAGCAATATTTGGGTATATAGCTTCCCAGAATTCTAAAAATATCATATAATAGTATGTTACTTCATAGTATCGTATTATAGTGTTTATGATGAATTTAATATGCAAGGAATTTGCATTTGTACTTGTTTCTAAATATACAACAAATGCTTGTACAGTTAATTAAAAATTAATATATATAAGAGCATATATACATATATATGCATATATTCACTCAAGATACTCGCTCTATAAGTATATAATATGCTTAAACAGTTGATTTCACTCAGTAGGTCAGCAGAAGAGGCTCCCATAGTTCAGAAGGGGCCTCCATAATTCCTTGCGACTGTCTATTGGCTTGCAGTTTCTCTCACTCTTGGGAATACAACTAACTTTGCGTCCTTAACTTGGCCAGAAGAAGAACAGCATGATAGCATCCTGCCCACAAGATGGCAGTGGCCAGACAGTGTTTTGAACATACAGGTTATTGGGGTCTAGGTTTAAAACAAAACAAACAAAAACCCTTGTTTGGTAATTCAATTTGTGTCTGTCTATCAGAAGAGGATAAGGGGATTTCAGAGGCAGACAGCAAGGGGAAAGAGCATTAGTGGTACAATTTCTTTATAAGAAACTAAAAAAGAGCTGTTTCTCTGCACGCCACAAACCTGCTCCTCTTTTTCTCAAAGCGAAAATATTTTCACATAATTGCAGCACTACATTTAATAGCTGTGCGTCTCTCAGCACACCCTTGTCCTTACAGGGCAATCCCCATCGTGCTCTCTTCTCATGTATAACTATTTGAAAGTGGTATTTATTTTGTGTTTTGTTTTCCACTTTGCTGGCAAGAATGTTCCAATTTTATTTTAAAACTATATATACTGTATGCATTACTTTGCTGCAAGCCTATAAATAATTGTATTCATATACAGTAACAGGTCAGCGGTGATGCCTATTTGCCCAACAGATGGACAAGTATTGACATCAAAATTCTCTTATTTGAGTCGTATGATACATCACATTTTCAGTAATTATCATGCCTTTGCGTGTGTGTCAGCCATCCATACTACCATCCTTATTTAGCCTGAAAGGAATCCAAACTGCTCTCTGTCCTTATTCTCCTCAAATGTGCTAACAGATTGTTTTGCTATTAGCTAAATTTATCAACATAGCTGTTAAACATGAGTAGCACGTGATAAAGTATGAAACTCCTTTATAGAATAGAAAAATGCATGAAAAGAGATAGCAATTGTTATGGTGGAGTGGTCAAAATAAATAAAGGAACAAATTGATGTTAAAAAATTCAGAACTATTTAAAGTTCATAATGGATATAAATAAAATATGTGTACATTACTGAACTCCTGAAAGCGTGGAGATTTATAGAGAAACTCTCTTGCTTTCCCAAAACCTGTTCTCAGGACAGATGACTTTGTGGAAATAAAGTATTATTTTGTTTGCTCGCTATTTATAAAGACATTTTGGATTTCCTGTTTTGAATTAGGATGTTTTCTTTCATTAGTTAGTAAGTCTTCCTTCTTTCCTTCTTTTCTTTCTTTCTTTCTTTCTTTCTTTCTTCCCTTCCTTCCCTCCTTCCGTCCTTCCTTCCTTTCTTTCTTTCTTTCTTTCTTTCTTCCCTTCCTTCCCTCCTTCCGTCCTTCCTTCCTTTCTTTCTTTCTTTCTTTCTTTCTTTCTTTCTTTCTCTTTTGTCCTTCCTTCCTTCCTTCCTTCCTTTTTTTCTTTCCTTCTTTTCCCTCTCTCTCTCTCTCTCTCTCTCTCTCTGTGTTCACTGTCTTCTCTATGTATGTATTTAAAGAGGATGGGATGGTGGAGCAGCTCAAGCCTCTGGGACAGCATGAATAAAATCTTTAAAACTATATCCACTTTGCTTTTTCCCCACAAAATGAAACGACAGTAAGTGTTTGGAGTCTAAGAAGGAGGAAATAATATAAACTGAAATTGGAGGAGCAGATCAGAAAAGATCATTAGCTTTTGAAAACAACATAGGACACTGTATATATTAAGATACATGTGTATTGTACGCATTGTATATACGTATATTACAGAAAGTATGGAGCCCTTTCTTAGGAATCTAGAAGAACACTAAAATACAGGTTCATGCATTGT
Source organism: Crocuta crocuta (assembly GCF_008692635.1). Lineage (NCBI taxonomy): Eukaryota > Metazoa > Chordata > Mammalia > Carnivora > Hyaenidae > Crocuta > Crocuta crocuta. The sequence continues at coordinate 860,735 of NW_027528798.1, forward strand.
CTTCAAGTGCCAACATGGAACAGTTAAGCTAATAAATAACTATGTACATACCTACATACATACCTACAGCTCCAATGAATAATAACAGGGGCACACTAATTTGAAAGCACAGTAGGTATAAAACCTGTTGTTATACATTTAAATGAATACCAAAATGCAAATACGGTCAAGAATGCCTGTTCCAAATGAGAGGCAAGTACCTTGCTAAATGTGAGATTATCCCCTTCCTCAGAATGAGTTCAACCTGTATGTCCTTCAGAGGAATGTTTATTTGAATAAGTTTAATAATTAGAGTAACTGGCAACCATACAGTTCAACTACATGGGAAGTTTGAATGGAAACAGATATGAGGTGACACATCAACCATTGTAAGTGGGATCAGGCTTCCACTGTCCTTGGCCACCTTGCTTCTGGGATTTTGAGACAACATCAGTCCTGCACCTCAAAGCCTGCAAACCGTCTGAGCAACACTCACAGGGCAGACTGGCTTCCAGGTATAGGGGGAAAGCATAGGGGGAAAGATTTAAGGAGTCTGATGTTTTCCTGGAGAGTGGGGGGGAGGAAAGTGGGGGCATCCAGGGTGAAGATGTACATGCATCTTTTTGGAAATTAACAAGAAATATTTCAAGAATTGTTTATTTGTGTATGAGGGAGATAGCCTTGGAATCTGAACAACCAGCAAAAGTGAAAATAGAGAAGAGAAAGGGGAGAAGGAAGGCAGAAAGACAGAAGTGACACAAAGAAACATAAAGAGAACCCACATACAGTGTAGAAATGGTCAATGGCGTAAACTGACTGCCTGTAGCCGTGAGCAGGGAAGTCTGGCCGTATGCCTTGAGAAGGCTGGCTAGGGCTCTCTGAGTAGAAAACTTTCACTATTTATGCATTCTCCAGAAAGCTTGGAGAGCATAAGTGTGATGTGAATTTATGTGACACATGCCTCTCTGCATAGTCTCTGACACTGCCCTTGCCTTAATACCTTTATGTTAGTTAAGCTACCATGTTCTTTTATGACTTGGTGACTGATTTATTGCAGCCCCTTTTCTCATAAGGACATCTGCTGTGTATACTCCTTCTCATGGGGGCCTGTGGCATTGAATGTCTTCAGTTGAGCCTGAAGAAAATAACCAATTTAGCTAGAAATGTGACTTCTTACTTCCTGTCTTTGAATATTCCCTGGACATTTTTTTAAATATTTTAAATTATTTCTGAGAGAGAGAGACAGTGTGAACAGGGGAGGGTCAGAGAGAGAGGGAGACACAGAATCTGAAACAGGCTCCAGGCTCTGAGCTGGCTGTCAGCAGAGAGCCCGACACAGGGCTCGAACCCACGAACCGTGAGATCATGACCTGAGCCGAAGTCGGAGGCTTAACTGACTGAGACACTCAGGTGCCCCTTCCCTGGACTTTCTGAAACTCAACTGTAAAGCAAATTTCATATATCTAAACATACCCATCTAGTGGGCTACTTTTGGGAACTCTGGGAGCATAAGGAAATCAGTGGTGTAAACATGCCATACCTCATTTTGTTTTAGATTTCTAAGGAAAGAGGCATCCACTTGCCCAGGGAATCAAATATAAAGTAGAAGTCACCAACCATAGTGTCGTGTGTTTCACAGCCCATTGAGAGCAACAGAAAATACTAAGGCACAAGCTGAGGCTCTGCTTTGTCAGCAGATACAGGAAATAAAAACCAAATCCCATGCTTCTTTCTGTATGTTAAATCAAAGGTTCTTGAAGTATAGAACATTTGCCACTGGTATCAAATAAGATGATTTTATATTGTAAGAGGCCAGGCATTATTATTATTTTTTTAATGTGCCCTTTATAGGTCTCTGTCAGCCCATCCACTTACATCAGAAAGGAGGTCTTGGTGTCACATGACAGTTTTAAACATTTCTCTGATATGTGCTATCTGGTAAGTTTAGTAAAGAAATAACAAGCTTTAGACTCAAAATCTCAGACAAGTAATGGTATCTACCTAATATTTAATAATATTATCTTGGTTACATCGTGTTTATTTCATTTTTAATAGGGATTCATTGTTTATCATTTGTCATAGCCGAATACATTTAAAAAATTACTTGAATTAAGTATTAGTCAGTATAAGGAAAGTATTAAATAATTAACAGTACAGAGCACATGAATCTGGGAACGTTTATGAACAACTGAATATTGATTGTGATGCTGGGTCAGAGCAGCTGTTCTCTATCCTGACTTTGAACTAGAATCCCATAGGGAACTTTAAATATACAGTTGGTAGGATACTATCCCAGACCATTTAAATTAGACTCTCCAGGGAGTTGAGCTTGGCCATTGATTTTCTTTTAAAGCCCTTCAAGTTTTTTGTTTTTTGTTTTTTGCTTTTTTTAATGTGCAGACAGTTTTGAGAACCACTGGGTTGAAGATGTTAATTTTAAGGAACCAGGAATATATGTTCCCCACCCTAGCACAGACACACAGAGAGCCACAAACAAATAGATATCATGGAACAGTCACATAAGTGTTTTAATTTAAATAAAAAGCTTTCTTTTTACAGGAATAACAAAATGTAATTTGAAATAAACCATTCTCCCTCATACTGTAGATTCAAATGCCTGGGCTTCTGGACACATTCTACTGGGACCAAGCTGAGGTTCAGCCATTAGCTCAATTCGTCACCTTAGGCAAGCCACTTGACTTCTCTGTGCACCAATTTCCATTTTTATAAAATAAAGGGAAAAATGGTGTTTGACATGGATGATCCCTAAAGACCTTTCCAGCTTCAAATCTTAATGGTTCTTTATTTTAAATGGAAATGGCCAGACAATTAGCGTTTGCTCCTTGGTTCTACGTTCATGATGGTCATTAAAGACAGAGCCATAGATGTGGTGTATAAAGTTTTACTTTACGTTTCTGTGTAGATAGATTTTGAAAACTAATTTTTTCTCTCCCTGAGCTGACAGTTCAGCCAGCAAGCAACCTTTTAAAAGCCTTACTCAGAGCAAGGAAACCAGCTTCAGTATGCAGAGAAGACATGTTTGACCTAGTAATGAGGACTGTGTAAAATCACATTGATTTTCTTTTTTGACCTCCCTTCCCATTTAACCATTTGTCAATACTGGAGAAAGAAAGCTGTAGCATGTAATTTTTCAGCAACTGGAGAGAAGACAACTTTTCTAGGAGAAGGGAGTTGGAATACAATTTTGACATGGGCTCAGACTTGTAAGTACAGTGACTTTTTCCAAGTTTTATGCTGAATATAAATCTGTGGCATGAGATTAGTGTTCTGCATTCAGGTCTTCTTGAATGTTTGACTGGCTCTGCTCTCTTCCTGCCTCTAGGACCCATCTAAACTCCCTTCTCTTTTTCCCTCTTACCCAGCCTCCAAATGTTTTTTCAAGACAGTTTAGGATTTACTTCTATTAGGCTTGCCATGATAGTTCCAAAAAATCTTCATAGCATGACGGGATTAAGGGCCCTATCACCAGTGCATAGCAACGCACACCTAAAAATACCATAGTACTTATATCACTGTCTCATGATTATAGGGCTTATTTGCCTCACTCGTGAGATTGTAAGGTCTTCAAGATCCTGGGCATGTTGTTACTCACTTTCTCTCTTCAGGGGCTGACACATAGTAGAGGTTTGGGAAATGGTAAAAAACACTTGGTGTTTGTAACCTATATTCCTTAAAGAAGAAAATGTCCTCAAATATCCTGAGCTCAAAAAATATTTTATTTATAGAATTGAAAGAATAGGCCTACATGATGATCACCTTATAATTTATTTTCAAGTCCATACTCAGTTCCTGGAAGTGAGATTTGAGATTTGCTTTCCCTAAACCCAGAACGGGAAGCAATGACCAAAAGCTGGCATATTATGGACAAACACAGATCGATTGGTTGTGCCTAGTTAGAGTATTGAATTGAAGGGGATTTTGAAAGTATATTAATGCTTTCTTGAGTTTCTTGATCATTAGCAATATTCACCAGGGCACTGTTAAGAAGATAGCCAATAAACAGGCTTTACATTTATAAGAGTTGACTGAATTACTGAAATAGAAACAGGATTTAGATAGTTGAGATGTATGAATAGTAGCTTGGGCTAGCATTTCAGACGTAGACCAGCTACAGATAAGTTACCATTTGGGCCAACTATGATTTGTGTACAGCAATGTTCTGCTATTTGAACCATTTTTTCCCAAATCTATTTTGCCATTATGTGGTGTATGTGTGTGTGTGTGTGTGTGTGTGTGTGTGTGTGTGTGTGTGTGTGTTCCAGTTAAGGGTTAGAAGATAAGGCAAAGTATGCCCTAGATAGATGACATGCTTGCAGTATAGTATGGCCTCTTAGAAAGTTTATATGATATTTTGATATAAAAACAAATGTCAGCTACAGTATCCTTTTCTACTTAAGGGTCAGTAAACTCTAAGATTTAGAGTTTACTCTAAATCTTACTCTAAAAGACTAAGATTCTTGGTGATATGATAATTATCTCCTTATCTGTCTCTTCTTTGGAGTATGAGCTGTTCAAGAGCAGAAACTATTGACCATTTCATCTTTGTCTCTCTATTATACATACAGACTATATAATACATGTGTGTTTGTGAGTATGTATGTGTATGTTAAATTAGGCATGCATATTATGATTTCCTGAATCCATGAACATGAATATGGAATATTATTTAAATTTCTATAACATAAAAAGTCTTTCTATTACATATTTACTCTTAGATGGAACTTAAATGATAAATGTATTTCAGAGCTTTGGAGATGATCTTTTCAATTTGAACTGAACTTATCCTAATCCTCCATAATTTTTCTAAGTTGTGATATTGACCAGCTTTAGGCTAAAACTGTGCAGGGCAGAAAATCCTGGTTTGGCTTTATTTAGGAATGGAAAATGCAGGAAGTACAGAAGGTATTACAAACTCTGGTTTTCAAAAAAAAATGTATCAGTAAGGAGTAGAAATTAAAGAAGTATTATACTCTCCCAGCACTTACATGCATATATTACATGTAGACAATAGAATCAATAAATGGATTTTTTTTTAAAAGGCAGAGTCTCCTCCTTCCCTGGCTCCCTATAGAAAGTATCCCCAACCTCACCTTGGTAGATACATATGGAAAGATTCACTTATCCTAAGTATATAGCTCAAATTGTGCTTAGAGATTGACTGAATACACCCATGAGCCAAGCACCTAGACCAAGAAAGGGACCATAATAAATCCTTTCTGCTCATTAGATTTCAGTATTACTACTATCCTCAGTTTAAAGTATACAATTTACATATTCATGTATTTCATATAAGTAGAATTATATAGTATTGCTCATCTGCACCCAATGTCTTTTATTTAGAATTACATTTATAAAATTCATTCATTTTGTTGCATGACTATAATGGATACAGTGATACCATCCTTATCTAGAAAACCGTCTAAGAGCAAACAACTGCTGGGAATAATGCCAGCAGACAGCCCTCAGCTATCAGCTCTCTTTTATATCTGATTTAACTGAAGAAAGGAATCTCACCTAAGGACTTGGCCACTCTCCAAGGTGGCCAAAATCCAATGACTGATCCATGTAGTGGTACACAAGGTTAGCACTCTAGCCCTAATTTCAGAAATCTCTGATGGACCATTCTTTCCTTAAAACTCTTTGCAGTGTTAGTCAAAGAATTTGTTGGGACTGGCTCAAACCTTGAGTTTCCTTCTCTCCAATCGTGCTTTCTTCTTTTACTTTCCTCCAGGGCTAATATAAACTGAACCTTTAGTACTGATCTATAAATACGGAATAGTCTTTTGTCCATCCTCATTGCTCTAGAGTATTCCCTGTGTGGCTAAAACCTGATTTTTGTGTTTATTCTACTGTTGATAGGTATATGAGTAAGTTTTCAATTTTGATAACTATAAATAATGCTACTGTGAACATTCTGGTATATATGCTTAAGTAAACATATTCATGACATTATTAGAAATGGCATTTGTGGGGGGTGGCTGGGTGGCTCAGTCAGTTGAGTGTTCACCTTCGGCTCCAGTCATAATCTCTCAGTCTGTGAGTTCAAGCCCCATGTCAGGCTCTGTGCTGACAGCTCAGCTTGTTTATGATTCTGTGTCTCCCTCTCTCTGACCCTTCTCAGCTCATGCTTTGTCTTTCTCTCTCTCTCTCAAAAATAAATAAGATTTAAAAATTAAAAAAAAAAAGAAATGGCATTGCTGGGCTTTTGACTCTGTATATTTCCAGTTCTTTAATAGATCTATATTAAATACTGGCATTATACTTTTAAATGATAGACTTTTCTCTACCCAAAAGAATGAGGAAGACAACTTTTAAATTGAATATGAATTTTATCAGGTTGAAAAATTTATATATATATATATGCACTTGCTATATAATATATATAACAGGTATATGATTTATATACTTTATATACCTATTATATATGTTTATATATTTATATCTTATATATATATTTTGTAAGGAATTCCTTTCCTAATGTATTTGAGAGAATATATATCCAGAGTGTAGGATGAAAAGGAAGCAACGTCTTTTAATTTGGAGATAAAAATGAATACCAGGTAGGGGAGAAGGGGTTAAAAAGACACACTTAGATGTGTAGAGCTAAATTTTAGAATATATCAAAAAAATGCAGTCCATCTATTGAAACCTATGAGGAAAAGGAACTGAAAGAAGGAAAATATAAAGGATATTAAGTACATAGGAACTTCTGTGACTTCAGGATATCTTAAGCCATGGTGACATACATGACACTTGACAAAGTGTTAAGAGGAACATCTTTGCATTATACATAATTCATAATGAGCATCTTGAAGTAGGAGAGTGGTGAAAATATATCCCTGTTATACACTCCATGGAAGGAGCACAGCATATTTACTAGTGTGATTAAACAAACAAACACTCAAACAAAAGGAAATGAAAAAACTAAATCCTGAAAAAAATTGTGTAGGGTCACATTCTATGTTATGTTGTCAATGTTTAAAAATATATTTCTTTTTTTTTTTTTTTTTTAATGTTTTATTTATTTCTAGGAGAGAGAGAGACAGCGTGAGCAGGGGAGGGTCAGAGAGAGAGGGAGTCACAGACTGAAACAGGCTCCAGGCTCTGAGCTGGCAGTCAGCACAGAGCCCGACGCGGGGCTCGAACCCACGAACCGCGAGATCATGACCTAAGCGAAAGTCGGACGCTTAACCGACTAAGCCACCCAGGCGCCCCTAAAAATATATTTCTTGAATTGAAATACCAATTATGTATTGTGAGTTAAATTGTGTTCTACTTTTTTTGACTATAGCTGGACTTCAGAATAACAGAAAAAAAATATTGTTCCTATCATTAAAATACCAGGTATTTGGTGCATTTTTCTAAGAATTAATTAAGATTAGCCTATACAATTACTTTTCTAAATATCATATGATTTCCCTCATGTGTGGAATTTAAAAAACAAAACAGGTGAACATAGGGAAAGAGAAGGAAAAATTTAAGATAAAAATGGAGAGAGAGTCAAACCATAAGAGACTCTTAAATACAGAGACAAAGTGAGGAGGGTTGCTAGAGGGATATTGTGTGAGGGGATGGGCTAAATGGGCGATGGACATTAAGGAGGCCATTTGTGGTGAGTACTGGGTGTTATACGTTTGTGATGAACCTCTAGATTCTACTCCTGAAACCATTATTACACTACATACTAACTGGATTTAAATAAAATTAGTTAAAATTAGTTTTTGTTAAAAAAAATCTCATGCAGATTAACTTGTTCTACCAAAGATATGACTTGTGCCTGCTATAGGATGTTTAAGTGACTTAAAGTAACTTAATTGTCAGTTTCCACTTGATTTACATCCTTCTGTAATTAACTCTGGGCCCTCCTGGAGATGCTTCTTTATTTGACTTTAATACTTAATGAAAAAGAAAATAGACATTTTATCCTTTTAAAATAAGAATGGAGCCCTTAAGGAAAAGTAATCATTAAATAAACACTGGCAATTCTGGTGTTTCAAATAAAATGTTAAATGGATTAAAAAAAATCATGTTTATTTATTTTTGTGTTAGAGAGGGGGGAGTGCAGAGAGTGAGGGAGACAAAGAATCTGAAGCAGGCTCCAGGCTCTGAGTTGTCAGCACAGAGCTGACGTAGGGTTCAAACACATGAACCATGAGATCATAACCTGAGCTGAAGTCGGATGCTAAAGCGACTGAGCCACTTAGGCACCCCAAATGTTGTTATGTACTTTTAAAGTAAAAGGGTTCTAGATTCTTTCTACTTTGATTATCCATCATAAATATTACAAGAATCAACCAGGACCCATAAGTGTCGTCTAGACAGTCAGTACGTGGAGGATTTGAGTAGGCATGCTAGAAAACAGGGGAGATTCCCCTTATCTATCCCTTAAAGACCCTCTGGATTTATTTTAATGATGGAAAACAATATATTGTTAAATATTCACCCTCTTCTGTCTGCCCTTATAGGGTATAACTCTTTTGAACAGAGTCCATGCTAGGTAACATTTGAGTATTTATGAAGATAAATTTTTGGATATCTCAATAGAGTATAAATTCCTAATTCTGTCAGGGGTGAATTGTGCCCCCTGAAAGGTATTATGTTGACATCTTAATTCCCAGGAACTCATATTGTGACCTTATACAGACAGAGTCTTTATAGAGGTAATTAAGTTGAAATAAGATCATTACAATGGACCCTAATCTGACTGGCTTCCTTATAAAATGGGGTAATTTGGAGATAGACATACATACAAGGAGAATGTCACACAACCATAAAGGCAAGCCAAAGAGAAAGTCCTGGAACAGAATCTTTCCTCACAGCCCTCCAAAGCAATCAACCCTGACAACTCTTTGATTTCAGACTTCTACGTTCAAACTAGGAGACACTAAATTTCTGTTGTATCCAATGTGGGGTACTTGGTCCTGGTAGCTCTAGTGCACGAATACACTATTTTTATTCAAACATTTCACCCCTTAATCACAGATAGTACTAGTTTGTATGTGTTTAGTAAATGAATAAGTGAATATAAATAAACATATGAGTCAATGGACTAATTTTTAAAACCATGTATCATAAAGTTGATACATAAGGAGAACTAGAAAGCTTGAAATATTAGAAAGAATTTCTGAGAAAATATTAACATTTGGTGTTTTACTTAAATGAATCTAATGTATAAAAGAGGAGAGAAGATAATACTTGTTGACTTTAGAATCCATTTTGTGTAACATTCTCACCTCTATAGATATATTTTTCAATTAATTTCAATGTCAACTATTCAAAGAAGGTATTATTAGTCCCCTTTTACAGAACATATAACAAAAGTTAGAGCTAATTTAAAATGTTACCAAGATCAAGTAAATTAATGAGGGTGCATTGAATGAATAAAACAAAATAAATCAGAAGTCTGGTCTAGCTCCAAATCTTTTTTTTTTTTTTCTTATCTTTTCAACTTTCTTGGAGTATAGGAGAACGTATTTAATATAAGCATAGTTAAAAAGATATCTGGGATATTAAAGTGACAACAACAATGGAAATCTCATAGAAAGAGTCCAACAGAAAATGGACAGCTAAGGTGCCTTGGTGGCTCAATCAGTTAAGCAGCCGACTTCAGCTAAGGTCACGATCTCACCATTTGTGAGTTCGAGCCTCACATGGGGCTCTGTGCTGACATCTCAGAGCCGGGAGCCTGCTTCAGACTGTGTGTCTCCCTCTTTCTGACCCTTCCCCACTTGTGCTCTGGTTCTCTCCGTCTCAATAATAAATAATTAAAAAACATTAAAAAATTTTTAATAAAAAAAGAAAATGGAAAGCTTGCTTTCACCATTTAAAACGTATATAAAGGGAGAAAAAAATGATGAACATACCATATTCTGTCGACCACTTTGAGCCATTTTATTAAGAAGAAGCAGTGCTAGCTTTTCTTGAAAGTTCAACAGAACACAAAAATGTCATTTTCATTTCTTCATGATACCTACAGTAATCTACTCAACTTCAAAAAATATTTTCAAGTAAAAGATTACATTTTAAGCAAGAGTATCAGGCTTGATTTTAGATGACCAGATTTCATATTCTGGTTCTAACATTTAATACCATTATGATTCTGATAATTTGCTTGACTATTTCTTCATTTAGTAAAATGTAAATGGAAGAGTCTTACTTGCCTAAAAATATGTGTTGATTCCACTTGAAAACATTGGAAAACACAACTGACTTTTAAAACACTTTGTGTAAAAGAGGAATTAAGCTTTTTGGAAACAGTGGATACCAAGACATTCCAGATGTAAGGAAACATTGTTTGTTCTTCATAAGGTTTGTTAAAGTTCCACTGAAAAGTTTTGGCTATTCAACTATGTGATCAGGAAAATAGATCGAATTTAGACCTTGGATATAATGTGGGTAGGATGAAGGTCCCAGATATTGAGGCAAACAGGAAAGAAAAGAATGTTCAAATGACAGTATTATCCACTCTTGAAAACCTCATAGGCAAAGGCATCCTTGCATCTAGGAGAGAAGGGCTTTGAGTATCATAAATCTTCATGCATTAGGGGAAGAATATATGAAACAATGATGTTGTATAAATAAACCCACTTTTCCTGTAGTAAGCTAATTTGATAATACAGATCAAAAACTGAAACACTGTAATGAAGTGAGTTCTGAATCTTTTTAACCTTTTAATGTGTTAGAAGAACTACAATCTAAAGGATTAAAAATGGACACAATATCCCACTTAAATGAGGTTATAGAGATACTTCAAAACAATCAAATAAAATACTGTGGGAATTATCTTCTGTCATCTTCTTATACCAGGAAGACAATGAACCATTATCAACTTTTGTGGTCTTATTTTCTGTGCAGTGTCCCCAATAATATTTCTGGCCTTGACTATCCAATAATTTTGTTTATTTTTCATTTGTGTGCTTGTTTCTTTCCAGACTACTTATTTTGCCTAAGCACTACTTTATTTTCTGATTTACAGATAAGCATACATTTAATGATTTGAAAATCAAAGGACAGAGTGTTCATTGAGTGAAAAAAACACATCAGAGAAGACATTTTAATGGAAACAAATAAATGAGCCTGCAGAGACCAAGGGAGTGAGGTATGTGTGACACTTTCCTGAATTGCTTGATAAAAGTAGTAGAATGTGAAAATATGGAGCTTTCAGTTTTGTTTCTTTGCTTTAAAATTCTGTTTCATAGGGGAACACTTTTGCACTGTATGGAGGAACGCAAACTGGTGCAGCCACTCTGGAAAAAAGTTAGGAAGTTCCTCAAAAAATTGAAAATAGAGCTACCATACCAGCAATTGCACTGCTAGGTATTTAGTGAGTGAATACAAATATGCCGATTCATTTGCATCCCAATATTTGTAGCAGTACTATCAACAATAGCCAAATTATGGAAAGCCCATGTGTCCATCGACTGATGAATGGATAAAGAAGATGTGGTACATACATACAATGGAATACTACTTGAAGATCAAAAAGAATGACATCCTGCTATTTGCAACAACGTGGATGGAACTAGAATGTATTATGCTAAGTGAAATAAGTCAGTCAAAGTAAGACAAATATCATATGATTTCACTCATATGTGGAATTTAAGAAGCACAGCAGATGAACATAAGGAAAGAGAAGCAAAAATAAGATAAAAACAGAGAGGGAGGCAAACGCTAAGAGACTCTTATAATCAGAGACCAAACTGACGGTTTCTGAAGGGGAGATGCGTGGAGGGACAGCTAAATGGGTGATGAGCATTAAGGAGGGCACTTGTGGTGCACCTGGGTGGCTCAATCGGTTAAGCGTCGAACTTCGGCTCAGGTTATGATCTCATGGTTCATGGGTTCGAGCCCCGCATTGGGCTCTGTGCTGACAGCTGAGAGCCTGGAGCCTGCTTCAGATTCTGTGTCTCCCTCTTTCTCTGCTTCTCTCCTGCTTGCACTCTGTCTCTTTCTCTCTTTCTCAAAAATAAATAAACATTAAAAAAAAATTTAAAAAAAAGGAAGACGCTTGTCGGGATGAATACTGGTGTTATATGTAAGTGATGAATCATAAAATTCAACTCCTGAAACCATTATTACACTATATGTTAACTAACTTGGGTTACAAAATAAATAAATAAAAACAAATAAATAAAATGTATAAAGAAAAACAAAAAACCTCACAAAAACAAAAATGGCAAAAATATACAAAATTCTATTTCATTGTTATTATTTTATTATTAATTTGTGGCAGTGATGGTAGTGGTACTAACAGTGGTAGTGTGATGTTGATGCTTTCCTGAGCTCTTATAAAAGGTATCAGAGAGACCATTCCAATTAACTCTATCTTTTGGTATTTGAAGAACCTGCAGCCCAGGAAGGAAAGGACTATACACAATTCTCTTAGGTAAAAACAGGGCTATGTAGAATTCTGCGCTCTTCCCCTTCAGCAGAAAAAACATTTAGGTCCTTCACAGTTGCCAGTGGTGATTGATTGGTAGTGGATGAATGGCACACTATTCCAGAAAAGATTCTGTTATTATCTGGGCAAAGCAGGCCAATGCCATGACATATTAGCAATGTCTCCCATTTGTGCAGGAGAGGAGTAAGAGACATATGTACTATATTTTCATTCCAAATGGAATGAGTTTGTATTTCATTCCAAATGGAATTACTACTATGGATATAATCCCCTCTTACTGATATTATAGTACAAAAACTAGAGTACACAGAGATTTTGAAAAAAGTAACAAACACCTAGATGTATTCTATGTCAACTCCCTATAGGGAGGTGGCATATAATTATTGTTAAATTATTCTATCAATAGTAACCACAAGAATTATATGCCATAAGTATATACAACAAAAGGTCTGTCTGTCTATCATCTGCATTATTGTAGCTAAATGTATCTATTCATAGATCCAATCATTCATATGCCATTGTGTGTGTGTCACACACATACAAGCATATTTGTATCTTTTTCATCTAATGAACATTATGGAAATCTGCCGATGCAATTAAGAAAATACCTCATAATTATCATATTTAATTAACTGTGTTATCTGCTAATAACCATTATTTATTTAACCATTTTCCTGAATCTGAAATATTTGTTATTGTTTTTAATGGAAATAATACATCAAAATATACTTTTATGTACTTACAAGATTTCTATAATAAAATTTATTGCGATAAAATGTAGGACTGCTTTAAGAAAATTGTTATCTTGCTAACTGACTTTTTAAAGGAGTAGCACTAATAAGTACTTGCACCAGTACTCATCAGTTAACATGACTGGCCAAACTGTAACATTCATTAAATATGAATATTCATTCATACTATCTTGTTGAAAGAAATTACTAGATAAAATATAGCATTTCATTTTTTATTATATAATGTGTTTTTAAAAGTTGTTTCAACCCCTCATTTCGACAAGTAACTGTATTTTAACTCTCTGGTTTTTATCCTTCTAATAATTTTCACTATAATCATACATGATTTTATTTTGCATTGCTGGTATTAGAAAAAGTGAACAAATGGATCTATATTTAGAAACACACCTACACACAATCTTTTAAATTTATTTACTTGCAAATAAGATCTACATGTCTATGAAGGCTTCAAAAACCCTAAACAAATCCTTAGATGTTCTTCAGTTGAGGGGTAGCATGTATGTCCCATGTTCTTGAATCTGGGTGAACCTATCACTGCCTCAGCCCATAAATACATTTAGATGAATTCCAAACGTGGCTCATAAAAAGCCATACAGGTTTTACTTTGTTTACTGTAACACTTGCTCCTGGAGATTTAACAAGCTGACAAGTAGGAAGTCCAACTACTCTGACACCGCCATGCCAGACGCTACACACAGGTCATCTGCTTACGAGCAGCCCCTGAGCCCGTCCTTCCGCCGTCACAGCTCGGGCACCAGATATGTGAGTGAAGATGCTGCCAGAGAGATGGGCCCACAGTCCTGCTGTTGCAGCACCCTCAGGGTTGAGTCAACCCCGGTCACGCCAGGACACTTTGAACCAGAGAAAAGTTAACCTCTCTATACCCTTGCCAAATTTCTGACTCGTGGGATCGGTGAGGGGAACCAAATGGTTGTTGGGGTCATTTGTTTGTGGAACAAGTCCTGCTTCCGTTTCTGTACTGGGACTTTTAAACAATTGCCAATTCAATATCCTTCTTGGAAGAACTATTCCCATTAATACACATAATTAACAAATCTTTGACAAAACCTCTAAACTATAAAACCTGCACCAAAGTTCCTCCTCTAATAATATTAAACAATCAACAACAACAACAAAACAGATCTTAGAACATTCCATTGCCAGGAGAGACAGATGTAAGGAGACAGCATCTATGTACTGATCCATTAGCAAATATCTCCTAATAAGTACTGTGCAATCTAATTAGATGCCTTTCCATTTGTAATCCTCTTCTTCAGGGAGGAGCTAATAGGAACTGAAGATTTGAAGAGAATCTAGTCACAAAAGACAAAAATGAAAAGCCAACAACAATGCAAAATATACACATGGGAGCTGACAAGGGAGTTCTGCCAACTAGTTAAAAAAACAATGAATTTAGGATTGAGTTCCTGGAACTGCTCTGTCCTCTCATAAATTCAGAATGTTTAAAAGAAGAGGACTGCAGAGAAGTATCGTTAATCAAATAAAAAAATGGAAGGAGCATATCTTTAAATTTCATTCTAATTCCATATATCCATGATTCAGTTTTGTGTCCTGGAGTTCACAGGGCGAGCTGTATTTAAGACATCAGTACCAAAAAGTATGTGAAGGGCCATGTTTCAGACAGAAATGGAAACAGAGGTGCCTGAGTGATTCAGTCAACTAAGTGTCCGATTCTTGATCTTGGCTCAGGTCATGATCTCACAGTTTGTGGGATGTCTCCCTCTCTCTATGCAGCTTCCCCAGTCATATTCTCTCTGTCTCTCTCTTTCTCACTCTCTCTCTCTCTCTCAAAATAAATAAATAAACTTAAAAAAAAAGAAATGGAAACACAGGTGATAGTATTTATAAAGAGATATTCCAGTTTGGGTCCCTTAGAACTTAGACACAGTACCAACATTTCGAGTGTTAGTACTATTTATTTTTCCTTGATGTGTGTCATTCTCCGTGTTCACACTCTAAGAAGCCAGAGTGACAGTGATATATCTGATCCTTGGAGGGAATTGCATATCTCTTCTCAGCCAGTCTAATATGAGGCTTCTGAATCATTTTTTTCCCAGTGGTCTATTATAATGATATCACTAACTGTCGATAATCCATTAGCATATGAGTAGTTGAGTTAAGGCAATAATTACCCATCATTTTCACCCTAACAGTTTACGGGGGTAGTGCCTTTATCTGGTGACATTTCCATCTGGAAAATGTTGAGATAAAATAAACCGGAGTCAGGTAATAAACTGAAATCCATTTCTTATTATTTGGGATGCAGCTATGTCAAAGAGATTGAATGTAGGGCACCCGAGTGGCTGTCAGTTAACTGACCAACTTTGGCTCAGGTCATGATCTTGTGGTTCGTGGGTGTGAGCCCCATGTAGGGCTCTGTGCCTATTGATACCTCAGAGCCTGCCTCAGATTCTGTGTCTCCTTCTTTCTCTGCCCCTCCTCCACTCATGCTCTGTCTCTCTCAAAAATAAATAAACATTAGAGAGAGAGAGATTAAATGTGAAGGGAAAACGTGTTGGGAGCCATTCTGAGCCCACTAGTCAAGAAAATTCCTGGTGAGGTTAAAGCGAGTTTGCATGGTCTCTTTCCAATCAGATGATGACCGATATCCACCCACTCAATTATTTCTGCTTGAGCACCAACCACCAAGGTACCTTGTTGATTGGTGCTGGGAGTAACTTGTCCCCTTATTCTGGCCCTGGTACGATGATTGCACCTTGTGAAGGAACTTATTGTGGGAACTTTTTCTTTTGATTATGGGAACAGACACCATGTCTCCAGCAGGTCCTGTTTCCCTCCATACTTTCCCTTGAGCTCTGAACAGACTAATGACCCGTACTCATAAAAGACTGCCCTTTATGTGTACAATTCTGTTTCTGCAATTGCATTAGTCCAAGAGGTTCATACATCTCAACGTGTAAATCAGCTAACCAAAAATGCCTCTTATGCCCTAGCTATTCAAGAAATCATGAAACTAGACACAAAGGTAAACACTCCAAGAGACTATTCTATGTATTGGAAATGAACTAAACTCTTTAAAGGTATGGTTGGCTCTCCGGTGTCATAATGAATATAACTGAACAATTAAGTCTTGCCCAGAGACAAAGAGCCTAACTTAGAAGGAACAGATAAGGGCAGAACATAAATTACTACATATAACTTTGCTAACTGATGATGTATAGCAGTCCCTTCCTTAAGGCCTACATTCCACAAACACCTTCCCTTACCCTGGCAGCTGTGATGAGGATGGATAAGAGTATCTACAAACCTATGACTTAATCTTAGTGTTATTAAATTGTGAACACCCTGTTATTTTCTTAATTACTCAACCTCACTATAATTGGGGTAGTTCTGCATGAATACTCCTGTAAAACCTGTTTCTGTATATTTTCCAAAAACATCTTATCACAGAGAATTATCCATTGTAAAAATTCCATTTTCTGATGCCGTCTTAATGTTTGACCTATAAATAAAGACACCAAAACTGACGGCAGAGATGCCTGCCTGGTGACCAGAAAGATTCTTGTGGCTCTTTCACTCCCTCCCTTGCAGATACCATCCATCCTTCAGGGACCTCTGGACCCGGCTGGAGCTGGACTCTGGCAAAAATGTTTTCAATTAAAAATTTACTTTGAGGACGACTGGGTGGTTCAGTTAAGCGTCTGACTTTGGCTACGGTCATGATTTCACCATAAGTGAGTTCAAGCTCCACGTTGGACTCTCTGATGTCAGCATAGAGCCTGCTTTTGATCCTCTGTACCCCCCCTCTATCTGCCCCTTCCCCACTTGTGCTATCTTTCTCTCAAAAATAAATGAATATTAAAAATAAATAAATAAATAAATAAATAAATAAATTTTAATTTGTTTTTCAAAAGAATGCGTTTAGTTTAAAAGTATATGTTCAGTTTATAACACAGGCAAGTGGCAGACCTCTGCTGAATCTGACCTCTGACTTCCCACATAGGTCATATGATAACATAATCTGTTAGTTGAAGCAAAGATAAAGTTCATGCTATAAAGTATAAATAAATAATTCCACATATGTAATATGTATTCAAGCAATTGCACTGCTTTATTATCAAGTTTTAATCTTGAATTAATAATGCAGTTTGAATGATATATTTGGGGGAAATTAAATGCAACTAACAGAGGTGGGACAGATTTCAAGTCCCACCACCCATATGTCTCAGAAAAGTCACTTAATCCTTTTGAAATGACTCTTCCATATAATAAGGAAACTCATATGTATCCATTTCACAATTACAAATGTTAAATAAAAACAGTTATGAAGCTTCTTCCATATACTCTACAATAAAACTATTAAGTCTGGAAACCACAGTAAAACAGCATTTTATCCTCTACTCTGAGAAATGTTTGAAAACGAATAGAGCAGGCTGCCTGGGTGGCTCGGTGGGTTGAGCTGTGCTGACAGCTCAGAGCCTGGTGCCTGCTTCAGATTCTGTGTCTCCCTCTCTCTCTGCCCCTCCCCCGCTCACTCTCTGTCTCTCAAAATAAAATAACGATTAAAAAAAAAAAAAAGAAAATGAATATAGCAGGAGCTGTTGTCCATTACCAAAAGGGCAGTTTTCCCAGGTAGAACTCCATGCAGAAGTTTTGCATTTTTCCATCTAAACTCAGGTGACTATATTAATCCAGTGTCTGCATTACTACAGAAAGGACAAATATGTTGAAACTATGTCAGAATAAGATGACTTTGGATAATATTAAGTTTGTGGGGCGCCTGGGTGGCTTAGTCGGTTAAGCGTCGGACTTTTGCTTAGGTCATGATCTTGTGGTTCATGGGTTCGAGCCCCGCGTCGGGCTATGTGCTGACAGCTCAGAGCCTGGAGCCTGTTTCCAATTCTGTGTCTCCCTCTCTTTCTGACCCTCCCCTGCTCACGCTGTCTCTCTCTCTCTCTCTCCTAAAAATAAATAGAACATTTAAAAAAAAAGTTTATAAAATTATACATTTACAAGATACACTTTTAGTTTTTAAAAAAAATGCTCAAGTGAGACATGAATTGAGGTCCATTTTAAATGGACTAGTAAGATTTTTATAACTGATATCTGCCAGATCTTTCACACAACTGGGGAATTGAGCCACTTGGTGAGGATTCCTAAAAGGAAGCAGACCTCTCTGGGTTACAGGTCCATGGCAGCGGCCAGAAATAGGAAATAGGAAAGAGCAGGAGCTTTGGAATCATTCTTATCTGGGCTTAGAGTCTAGTGCTGTAATTTGAAACATGTGTGAAATGGGACAACTTACTGATCATTCTGAAGCTGTTTCTTCATCAATAAACTGAGTGTCTAAATTTCATCTGACACAACAGTTCCTACGGATCACTATCCTCTGTCGTAAGAGTTATCGAAAAGTTCACCCAACAGAAATTCACATTTTAAGGAAACTTATACTTCAGAATAAGTACAAACTTCTGATACTTAATAAATGCAAATTCTTTTTACTGTTCATTACATATGCAATAGATTATCCTTTTACTTATGCTTTTAGTATGTTAAATACAAGCACAATTAATTTATTAATACGGTTTGTAAAAAAACAAAGAACATAGGGGAAAAAAGAATAGAAGATAGATACATTCTTCCTCTCACCCAAAGCAAACATTAAAAAGTTTCATGGAGCCTTTCACTGAGCCTGGCTGGCTCAGTTAGTTAAATGTCCAACTTTGGCACAGGTTGTGGGTTCACTGTGATCTCACAGCTTGTGGGTTCATGTTCTGCATCAGATTCTGTGCTGACAGCTCAGAGCCTGGAGCCTGTTTCAGATTCTGTTTCCTTCTCTCTCTCTGCGGCTCCCCCCCCCACCCAGGTCTCTCCCTCTGTCTCTCTCTCTCAAAAATAAATAAACATTAAGAAAATTTCTAAAAACAGGGTTTCATGGAAACTTTTTTCTCAGAGAAAAAGTGAATCATATTCCAATGTGTACACATTTACTTTTATTTATATCACTCATATTGTATAATGTAAAGCATTCTACACCTTGCTGTTTGATATAAAATACTTAGAAAAATAATTTTATTCATTATGACCAAGCATATATTCCCTTCATCTGTCTTTTTTTTTTTTACATCTTTTAAATGTTTATTTATTTTTGAGATAAAGAAAAAGACCATGAGTGGGGGAGATGCAGAGAGAGAAGGAGACACAGAATCTGAAACAGGCTCCAGGCTCTGAGCTGTCAGCACAAAGCCAAATGTGGGGCTCGAGTTCAGGACTGTGAGATCATGACCTAGGCCAAGGTCTAATGCTTAACCAACGGAGCCACCCAGACACCTGTCTTCAGCTGTCTTTATTAAAAGGACTTCCTCATAAGGGAATGATGTGAGTTGAGAAAAAAAAAAAAAAAAAAAAAAAAAAAAAACAACGAACTGAATTCAAACCACATCTCAGACACTAGTTCTTCATGTGCACTAAAAAGATATCTTACCTCCCCAAATCTCATTTTCTCGTATAAATAAACAAGGTAGGGGACAAAACCTACTCACTTTTCTTTTCAAAACAGGCTGCAGAGTTGGAGAACATATCTGCAAATCACATATGCAAAGGGCTAATATCTACAATACATAAGACTTGTGCAAACTGAACAGCAAAGTAAATAAATAGTCCAATTAGGAAATGGGAAAAATATATAAAAATGCATTTCACTGAAGAGCATAAATATATTGTAAATAATCAAATGAAAAGATACTGAGCACCATCGTCCTTTAGGGAAATGCAGCTCAAAACCACACAGAGAATGGCTTAAAATAATTGACGACCCAAAATGCTGGTGAAGGTGCAGGGAAGGTAGATCACTCATGTGTTGCTGGTGCAATGTAAAATGCCACCCCACTCTGGTAAGTGTTGGTAAGTTTCTTTCGGAAAGCAGATATGCAACTACCATATGACCCAACTTGCACTAATGGGCATTTACCCCAGGAAAAGAAAACCGTGCTCACACAAGAGCCAATATAAGAATGTTTATAGCAGCATTATCCATGACAGTCCCAAACTGGAAGCAATTTTATGTCTTCCAATTGTTAATGATTAAATAAATTCTGGCACATGCATACCATAGACTACTAGTCAGCAAAAAGGAATGTACTCTGAGTATACACAGAAATCTGGATGATCTCACAGAATTATCTTGAGTGACAAAATACAATACCAGATGTTATCGGCTCTATGATTCCACTTATATGGAATTCTTTAAAAGGCAAAATATGGAAATAAAAGCAACAGATGTCAGAATTTAAGGGCGAGGTGAAGGCTGGAGGAAAGTGGGTGTGGGAGGAAAAGGACAACATGAAGAACCCTTGAAGGGATAAATCATTCTGTGTCTTGACTGTATCAGTGTCAATATGCTGGTATGATGCTGTGCTCTACTTCTACAATATGTCACCGTTGAGGAAAACCAGGTAAAGGCCAGATGAGATCTTGTGTATTATATTTTGCAACTCCAGGTTATAAAATAAAAAGTTCAATAAAAAATACTATTTGGGGTGCCTGGGTGGCTCAGTGGGTTAAACGTGTGACTTTGGCTCGGGTCATGATCTTGTGGTTTGTGAGTTCAAGCCCCACATCGGGCTCTATTCGGACAACTCAGAGCCTGGAGCTTGCTTGGATTCTGTCTGTGTCTCTCTGCCGCTCCCCTGGTCACACTCTGTCTCTGTCTCTCTCTCAGAAATAAATAAACATTAAAAAAATTAAAAATAAACTATTAAAAAAAATGAAAAAGTATCCCACTGTCATTTTCTCTTCTGACCTCCATAGTGTGATGAGAAATCGGTAGTATTCAAATCATTGTTCTCTTATATACAATGTGTTGGTTTTCTCTTGATGATTTCAAGACTTTTTCTCTATCATTTGGTTTTCATCAATTTTGTTATGGTGTGTCTAAGCATGGTTTGCTTTGACTTTGTCTCCTTCATGGTAGTTACTCTTCCAGTCACCATCCCCACTATGTGTGCACGTGTGCACACACACACACACAACACATGATCTGTCTGCTTTTGTGTTTTTCTCAGATTCCTTAGGTATTTTATTTGTTATCTTAAAACTTTTATTTATTTATCTTGAGAGAGAGAAAGAGCCAGCAAGAGAGGGCTAGAAAGAGAGAGGGAGAGAATCCCAAACAAGTTTCTTGCTGCCAGTACAGGACTCAACTCAAATCTCCATCAGACATACCATGACAAGAGCCAAGATCGAGAGTCAGAGGCTTAATCATCTCAGCCACGCAGGTGCCACTGATTTGTATATTTCGCCTAAAGTTTGTGGTAGCAGCAAAATTCTTTTAATGATGAATTGCATATAAGTTCTGAACTATAAATTCTGAAGTTTCTCATTTTAATATTTTTATGTCTCTAGTCATGTCACTAGAATATTCTAATTAACCTATATAAGTTATAAATCCATATAATACAAAATTAATATGTATAATTTAATACGATGTTTTATATCCAATATATATTAATACATTACTATAAATATAAATGAAGCTATGTATAAACTATCTAACTAGTCCATCACTCTTCTTCCTGAACCTATAATGTACAAATAAGAACCTGTCACAAGAAGATGTGGAACTGAACTGAATTAGAAACTCATAGTAATTTCTTCTAGTCTATCATGATGCAGTGATAGAAAAGTATTTCAGACTCATTTGCCCTGGAAAATCTTGTTTATTATACCCTACTTTTTGAGACCCTCACAAAACTAAAGATTCTAACAATCTTTCATCAGTCTTTATTAGAATTACAGAGGAGAACTCTATTTGTCGCATTTTGTCTCCAAGGCATAGGAACTTCACAGATTTTTCTTTTTAATTCCCTTGCTGGAAATAAGTAGCATTATCAGATGGTGTTCAGGTGACCCAAGCACCCAGAAAACAGTAACACTATGGCCCCACTCAGGGCCTTGAAAACCCTGCTTCCTATCGTTTGTGACCTGATATTCCCTTGGCACTTTCTGCAGCTCTGCTCAGCACAGCGAGCATATCCATGTGGTCTGCATTCCTCGCACAGGGTGCAGAGGCTGATTTTGCTTATGAGACAGGAGGAGAACAGATCACAGACAGCCAACTCTCTGCTCAAAGCATAAATGAACCCCCCTAATAGACTTAATAGACTGATCAGAATCTGCTATGGCTCCATATTTTTTTGCAGCCTGAAGTGCAGACTTGTTAACGTGGCATGGTAGCCCTTTCATGTCCTCACCGCCTCTGAATTCCCTGCTGTTTTCCAGTAACTCTATCTTCATCTTGCATCATTTCCTATAGGACCCCAGTCACACTGTGCTCTTCCGTGCCTCTGTGCCTTTACAGCAGGTTATTCTTTCTACTATGAACTTTCTTTACCATTTTCACCATTTCCAAATGATGCTTCTGTATGATCCCTCTGACTGATAATTAATATTGCTTATCAGTGCAAACTTATGGCTATAAGTGATTGCTCATATTATTGTAACCCTGTTTACTTTAACTTTTTAAAGTTAAAGTTATTATTGCATCCCTTTTCACTTTAACTTTTTTTTTTACTTTTACTTTTACTTTAGTTAAATCCAACACAACTTTTCTGTGTAGCTAACACAACCAAGCACTATACAAATTTCTGTAAATATTATCCCTTCATTCATTTATTCCACAAATATATATTGAGTGCCTACTATGTCCCCAAAAATTTCTAAATTCTGACAACTGGTAGAGAAAACAGAGACCTTATCATGATCACGAATCAAATCTTTTAACAGAGAATATTAATAGCATATAACCAAATATAAAATATAATAATAGATAGTAATACATGCAATAGACAAATAAAAAGCTAATGAGGGAGTTTTATGCTTCCCATAAAATCTCACAATTTAATGTGGAAAATAGACTTATAAAATGTAAACTAAATCAAATATAGTAAGTAATATTGAAAAGAAATTATGGGATGATATGGAAAGTTTATAAGAACAAAGACCAGTTATTAAGTGACAGGGTTATGGGTGACATCCCTGAAGAAGCTGACTAGACACAAGAGAGGATGGCACTCCGAGCTGGAAGATGAGCATTAAAAAAGGGCATAGCTCAGGCACCTGGGTGGATCTCTCTTCCCCTGAAAATTAAAAAAAAAAAAAAAGCAACAACAACCAAACACTTTTTAAAATAAAGGCATAGCATGTACACACAAAGGAAACAAACAACAAAACAAAAAGATAGCCTACAGAATGGGAGAAGGTATTTGCAAATGATATAGCCAATAAGGGGTTAATATTAAAAAAAAGAGCTCACGGGGTGCCAGAGTGGCTCAGTTGGTGAAGCATCTGACTCTTGACTTCAGCTCAGGTCATGATCTCACAGTTCGTCAGTTCGAGCCCCATGCTGGGCTCCATGGTCACAGTGCAGAGCCTGCTTGGGTTTCTCTCTCTCCCTCTTTCTCTCTCTTCCCTTTCCCTGCTCATGCTTTCTTGCTCTTAACATAAATAAACTTTTTTTAAAAAAGAACTTATACAATTCAACACTGAAAGAACAAA
Organism: Crocuta crocuta; assembly: GCF_008692635.1. NCBI lineage: Eukaryota > Metazoa > Chordata > Mammalia > Carnivora > Hyaenidae > Crocuta > Crocuta crocuta. The sequence continues at coordinate 884,423 of NW_027528798.1, forward strand.
TAATGAAATTAAAAATGGGCAGAGGACATCAATAGACATTTCTCCAAAGAAGACATACAAGTGGTCAACAGACACATGAAAAGATGCTCCACATCACTCATCATCAGGGAAATGCAAATCAAAACCACAATGAGCTATCACCTTATACTTGTTAGAGGGATTGAACAAAAAATAAGAAACAAGTGTTGGCAAGGATGTGAAGAAAAAGGTAGCCTCCTGCATTGTTAGTGGAAATGCAAACTGTTGCAGCCACTGTGGAAGACAGTATAGAGGTTTCTCAAAAAATTAAAAATAGAATTATCATATAATCCAGTAACTCCACTATTGATTATTTACTCAAAGAATATGAAAACACAAATTCAAAAAGATACATGCACTCCTATGTTTATGTAGAATTATTTACAATAGACAAAACATGAAAGCAACCCAAGTGTCCACCAGAAGACAAATTGATGTAGAAGATCTCTCTACAGATAGATACATGATAGATAGATAGATAGATAGATAGATAGATAGATAGATAGATAGATGATAGATAGAAGATATGCATCTATATATAGAAGATACATATATCTTTATATATAAAGAATATATATATGAATATTACTCAGCCATAAGAAAGAATGAAATTGTGCTCTTTCTGACAACATGAATGGATCTAGAGAGTGTAATGCTAAGTGAAATAAGTCTTTCAGAGAAAGGCAAATACCAAAAGATTTCATTCATATGTGGAATTTAAGAAGCAAAACAAACAAATTAAAAAAGAGGCAAACCAAAAAACAGTCTATTAATTATAGAAAATTGGTGGTTACTAGACGGGAGGTAGGTGTGATAATGGGTGAAATAGGTATACAGGATTAAGAGTACACTGACTGAGGGGCGCCTGGGTGGCTCAGTCAATTAAGCGTCAGACTTCGGCTCAGGTCATGATCTCACGGTTCGTGGGTTCGAGCCCCGCGTCGGGCTCTGTGCTGACAGCCAGCTCAGAGCCTGGAGCCTGCTTCAGATTCTGTGTATCCCTGTCTCTCTGACCCTCCCCTGCTCACGCGCTCTCTCTCTCTCTCAGAAATAAATAAAACATTAAAAAAAAAAAAGAGTACACTGACTGTGATGAGCACTGAGTAATGACAGTATTGCTGAATTGCTTTATTATAGCCTGAAGCTAATATAACACTGTATGTGAATTACACTGGGATTAAAAAAAATAATAAGCAAATAAAAGGGGGAAAACGGTATAGCACTATCTCCCAGTATAGAATGTGGGACTCTATGCACAATTGTATTAAGAGAACTTCATTCATGAGACAAATATAGCACCTTGCAAATGTACAATGTGAGTATTTTGTGGCAGGGAATGACTTAATTTTCATGATAGTTTTTGTTAACCAGCCCTAAAATGAACATTTCAATTTCTTGTGTTTGAAAAATTGCTGCTATTTTTTTCTCTCTATAAAGCCTCACTTCAAGCTGAAGGATATTGATCCTATTTTATTTTTACATGCCACAATCTCGCTCAGGATCTTCACTTGGGATTTTCTATTGCCATAAGAATTTAACTGAATGTCTGTTGCTCTTTGAATATACTACTTAATAAACCTCTCTAGATAAATGATGCATCTCCATCTTTATCTCTTTGAAGCTAGATTGAATATTGTCATTTAGAATGCACAAAATGCACATTGCTTATTATTCACTCCAAACTTATGTATTGTTATTCAAATTTAACTAATAAGGAAACAGGCTTAGAGGAAAGAATCACAGTCATCATTATAGGAATAATCGCTTCTGTTTATTGAATAATTAGTGTGTATTATCCACTCTTCTATGTACTTTATAAATACTATCTCATTAAATGCTTACCACAATCATATTAGCCAAACATGTTACACCTATTTTATAGATAAGGATGCTGAACATGTAACTTGTCCAGGACACAGAGCCGGCAAACAGTGTGCACAGAGTCAAACCCGAGGCTCTAATGGCTTCAAGGGCCATTTCTGTTTCAGTACAACATGGCACCTTCCTGTTGCTGGGGAGAAGAAAAAGATGAGGATAGGGTTGCATCTGTCTTCATACTGTTGCCAGTCCTTAATAAATAATAATGTTAAATTTTCAAAGTCATCAGTTGAAAGTGGGGGGGGCTAACTGGCCCACACTGTCATGACCCAATCTCGTGGATTTACCCTTTTCTTCTAATCTTGTTTTGAGTTTTACCATCACAATCTATTGTCTAGGAGACTCTCTTCTCTGACATTCTCCCTCTCACTTTCTCTGTTTTTTCTTACCTCTGACTTTAAATCTTTTGATTCAGAGGGCATACATCTGAGAGAGTAAATGATAAAATTAAAATGTATTTAAGAATAGAGGGTAACAAGAGGCCTATAATGACATAGAGAGCTTTATCCAACTTGTACACTAACCAATGGACAACTTTCAGCCTAGATTCCATCTGTCCTCCACATGGTATGTCATCACTTTCCCTGAGAAAAAGACTAAGTGGTTTTCTTTTAGATGAAGTCCAGGGGGAAAAAAAGGGAGGGTGAATAATCTATTTATCTACATCCACAACCAAAATTATACCCAGTGTACTAGCTTGTATTCAGTATAATTTTAACCGAACATGATTTTATCCTTCATTTTCTTTTTTTTCCCTCAGTCCATTTTGTCATAGTCATCTATATCTCATCAGATTTAAATTCAATAAATGTTAATCTACCATTTATCTTCTATCCTTTATTTTATACTTTGTAAGAAAACTATTCCAGATTATAAGATAACTGCAATGTTCATTAAAGCAACCAATTTTTTAAAAAGTCTTCTGAAGAGTATATAATAAATACATGAATAGGGGAAACGATGAATGGATGAATAAAGGGAAGAATGGGTTGATAACAGCTTTGGCAGTCTGGAGTGGGGAGGAAGCCATTTCTGCTGAACTGAAACTCATTTCTGACACGTTTGCACGCCATCCAACCACCTGGGTCACTGCTCTGTGCCAGGAGCCAGCCACAGGTGGTGCAGGCTTTCTGTGTAATCTTTCTAAATGCTTTTTCGTCTGTCATCGCCTGAGCTTACTCCTGGTGTGAGCGGCCTCACCCTCTGACCGTGATCATTTGCTTCCATACATGCTTTTCTCCTACTTGTCAAGGAGATCAACATTACTACACTTGCATAAAATGAATAATCAGCACTTTGAGGAGCCATTTTTTGCTCCTAAAATGAGTTTATTACGGGTTTATTTTTCATTGCCTATCAAACAGATGTTGCCTGCTCTCAGAGGAATTTTCAGCGCTTCCCAGTCACTCTTGCTGGGTGAATTGCCAGATGCTCCAGCGCTCTGCAGAACTGCTCATGAATGCCGGGGAGGCGAGTGGCTGTGCCTCAGCCACAGGAAAGGAAATCAAAGAGTTGCTGAGCATGGTGGGACAGGGGGTGGCTGTTGCTTCAAAACGGAAAAATGCAAACAAGTATAGAACAGATGCAGACAACTTCCAACTGCTGTGGAAGCAGCTTGGTACAGTAGAAAGAGCATCAGATTTGGAAACAGACCAACCTCGGTTGAAATCCCAAATGTGCCACTTCCAGTCTCTGTGAGTTGAACTCCGCTTCTCTATAGATTTTTAACATCCAAATCATGAACTCAGAATGTATGGGCTAAGTATCTCCCTGGTATATATAATAGATGCTCAATTAAATATTAGCTGATACACTATTTTCTTATTCAATGTTAATCTGAATGATTAGAGTAAGCCATATTTTATCACCTCTAAAATATATCCCAGACATCTCTCTCTCTCTTTCTACCCATCTATCTACTTATTTCTCTTTCTGCCTATCTATCAATCTATTCATCCATCTACAAAATTACCTTACTATTTTCAATGGCTACATATTTACATTTATTTCATATTTCAATAATATTTCAAATTATTACATTTACATTTATTTCATATTACCAGATTATTTTTTCTAAAAGAGGTATCAGTTTGAATTCTCACCAACAATTCTGAGGACTGTTTTTCTACAACTTAGTAAACAAAGGACCTTAATGAGACTTTTTACAGTCTCTTCGTATTAATTAGGTGCATGAATGAGTATCTTCCATATATTCGTTGGTGATTTGTCTTCTGTCCTTTGTGAAGTGTCTGCTACCAGTGTTGTGAGTATATTTTTCTGTTCAGTTTGATGAGAGGTGAGGTAGTTCCAAAACCAAGTTGGAAAGATGACTTTATAACTGTGACAGAGAAAGTGAGCGTTCACCAAATATCTCTATGAAACTAACATTTCTCCACTTCCCTTGCAATTGTGTAGACTTAAAGAATTTCTTGTTCTGTTTTTATTATTTAAAAAAAAAAAGCATACAAACAAGGAGAGGAAAAATATATTGGTACAATTTAAAGATTAATAAAATAAATACTCTCATATAAAACATTCAGATTAAGATGATTTTGCTGAAATAATGGCTAGAAAAATTATGTAAAAACATATAATTGAGGCACTTTTCAGCTTTAGTGAGGTATACCTGATGAGTGAGATCGTATGTATTAAGAGCGTACAATGTGATGATTGGATGTTGAGTGAGAAATAAACACATTGTATTAAGCCATGAAGGTATGTGATAGCTAGAATTAATCAACTTTATTAAAACCAATGTCAATGTGAAACACTGCTGAAGCAATGACTTAATGATGATAATGATAGATAATTTTGGCTTAACCAAAATCAGAATGATGGTGTCTATACATGTATTTATATACATAAATATATAGACACACACATATACATATACACATACATATATATATACACACACATATATATATATGTTTATGTGTCACAGTATCACAGGGAACCCACATTTATACACTCTATTTATAAATATCTACATAACATTACATAGTTTTTTATATCCCCTCGGATTTTCTAGTCATTAAGTTATTTATAAACTCAAAAACTTTTCCTAGATGCCTGCCGTAAAGGATGAGCTATTTAAAAAACTATATACTTTATAGACAAAACCCCGCCTAAACAAACAAACAAATAAACAAAACAGGACTTTGAAACCACAAAGGACCAGCTTCAAATCCCAAAGGGCCAACTGAGCTATTGGCTGTAAAGCCTAAAGACAAAGTCCTGCATAATGGCTCCTGTTCAGCATGAGAAGGGCCCTTCCTTCTGCATACTTCATTTCACTATGGTGCCTCTTTTAATTCCATGTGAGGTGGGCAATTTTGGTAGATAAATAAAGGAATATTTCTTATTATAAAAGTCAAAACGTTGTATAGGAATTTCTGTTTTTGTTAGAAATCTATGTATTAAAGATGTTTCTTTGTTCAGACCAGAAATACAGAGTTCCCAAATGTGACAGTGATGATGATGATGATGATGATGATTTTTGAGGTTGCTGCTGGCATTTAGTCAGGAGACTTGAATTTTAGTTCTAGTTCATACTTAGCAGACAAATGACTTTGTAGAGCCTGCTTACTCTGAAAAGTGGGACAATAATAATTAAAGACAAGACTGTTAGGAGCACTACATGAGAGCCTGTGTGGTAATTTAACTGGCACACTCAATATGCCACTTACACAAATGTATTTCCTTTCACAGCCCTCTTTATCTTATTACCATTTCTATATTAAACTTCTTTGTAGAGAAACATAAAAGCTTCATTTTTTCCCCCATATAATTCCTCTTTGTTTTTAACTTATTTTGAACAGTGTATTTCCCCAGAATAGATCACTAGCTTTCCCTGGTTTGCAAATATTGAACTATCCTCCAAACAGAATTAATGTTCAATTTTAGGTATTTACTATTAACTTTGAAGGTTTTATTGTACATAATGCTTTTGTGCAGACTATTTTTGACTGTAAGTACAATTCGTGTTCATTGGAGAATAAAAGCGATGATTCAATATAAAGTGTAAAATATAAAGCCCTTAATCTAGTCTCATTGTCATGTTTTTGCTTCCAGTATTTATTTGAGATAGAAATACGCACAGATGCACACACGTATGTCATACATTCTGAAATACTGTTGATATTGTTCTGCCTTTTGTGCTGTATTATTACAAAACTTGCAATGTGTACACATATCATTCTCAAGTTTAGTAGCTGTGATGGGTTAATAATGGCCAGTTTCCTCACTAACATCCAGGAGTACAGTGTAAGCTATGTTCATGGGAAACTCGGAGAAGTTAAGAATGGACAATGAGGAGGTCTGAGACTAATATATCATTTTCTCCTATACCAGAAGTGTTCTGTTGGAAGTCAGCTCTTAGAATGCTAACTCCGCCTAGAGACAATCTCTCTCCAACTCATAAGTCACTGGGCCTCCTTGCAGTAGAGCCCAAGGTGGTGAGTTGACTGTCACTATGGCATCAATTCACTCTTTGACCAAGACAGATCAAGGAAAAACTGTCTATCGTGCCATCAATATCCTACAAGAAAAAGAGACTTCTCTGTGGTACAAAGGTTAAAAAATTCCTAAAATGAGAGATTAAGCTCTTGTACTCAAGATTACTTAATCAGTGTCTTTGTTTTTCTTGAAGTTCATCTAATTTTATTCAGGCACTGAAGTTAAATACAGATTATTAAAAAAAGACCGGAGGAATGGTTACATGTAAAATTGCTCAAGTTTCAATTTAGTCTAAGATTTAAGCTAAAAAGTAGAAGAAATCCTTATCCTGTACAGCTCACAGTATCTTTCAGCTAATCAGTTTATGAAAACAAAGAAGAATCTTGGCTACAATTCCTAATTATGATATTAATAATAATAATAACCAGTACACTTAATATTTATTCATCCAGTCTCATTATCAACACTTTACATGTTGTTTGTTACTTGATCCTCATAGGTACTCTGTGAGGTAAAGGCTGTTATCTTCAAGTTTATTTTAAAGATACAGCAAGAGGTGATGTTTTAGAGCCAGATTTGAACACAGGTAATCTGGTTTCAGGATCTGGGCATGTTCCTAGAGGAACTTCTGTGTCATTCGTCTCTTAAATACTGTTCAATTTCTTTCTAGACGTGTGACTGATCTAAGTAATAACCCATTTTCCTTAATTTCCTCATCCTTTACCACTATAGCAGTTAGCATTAAAGCAAATAGCATAGGTAAAACACTCAGCACACTTCCCTGAACAAAATAATTGATAAATGATAATTATGACAGTATTATTTTTATTATTGTCATTGTGTTAGGTAGTTTGTAATAGATATCACCAGTGAGTAACCACTCTGACTTCATGAGCAAGAATTTGGCATTGGTAAGTTGTCTTTACAATGATAAAACCGGGAAGTAATATAAAGAATTCCTCTTATGCTAAAATTGCCAGCAGAATGTATACATAGTGAGATCATGTACTATTGGGAAAGATTTTTATGTTGGTTGGCTTTGGATGGAGTAGCCTCTGCAAAAGAAGGTCATGTCTCAGTCTGAGAAATCCTTGTGGTTTAGACATCCAGATGGTGTTTTGAAGAAGGCCAACATTTTGCTGGTGTTCCTATATTGGTGAAAATGAATGCCCAGAGTACAGTCAGTGTGATATAGCACGTGGGTATAGCAAAAGACGAAGGAATAAATGATCTTGTCTCCTCCAGGTACACACAGATTTGAAAAGTTACTAAGCAGTAAAAATCACAACATTAAAGATAACACAGAATTTCTATCCTCACCAACTTCCTGCTACCGCATTAAGTAAAAGTGATAACATCTGTTTTCCATGCAGGTAGCTAGCACTTCCCATGTAGGGCAATTGGATCCCCACCAGGTAAACAATTCAGCTGCCTGGCATCTCTTTTTAAGTGTATCTTAATTCAAATCTTGGTGACATGTAAAAATAAATTTTCTTACTTTCCATTCCCTATAAGTAAGATTTATTTTTCTCTATCTCCCTCTTTTCTTTCTTTTTATTCTGAGACCTACCATGAATTAACAAATAGGTAGTATTTTCCACAAATCACTCTTTCATTGATTTTTTTTCCTTATACACAGGAAAAAATCTTAATGAAAATTTTCTGGTCAAGAGAAATCCATAAAATATATTTAATATAATTATACATTACATGTCATGTCACAAATGCATAAATCTAATTGAAAATATACTATATGCCTAGTGCTATACTCAAAACTTCATGTGTACAATGGCATGTATTATTCATAGGTTAATGTTATCCCTCACAGAAATGGGGGATATGAACTCCTGGGTGGCTCAGTCAGTTAAGGGTCCAACTCTGGATTTTGGCTCAAGTCAGGTCATGAGATGTAGCTCTGCATCAGGCTCCCTGCTGAGTGTGGATCCTGCTTAAGATCCTCCCTCTCCCACTGCTCCCCCCAACCTTTCTCAAAAATTTTTAAAAGAAAATTAGAAAGAAATGAGGTATGAAGTAGCTTGCCCAAAGTAACACTGCTGATTTCTCACTGTGTTCTTTTCTTTCAATTCATACCCTATTCAATACGTTTACCAGTAGCTTCAGAAGTGTTTTCCAGTGTTATCATTCCTTTGGAATGTAGTTTACCACATGTTTATTTAAAAGAATTCAGTTATACAATTCTTAATTTGCACACAGGGCTCTGAGAACTTGTCACCCGATAGCAGAGGGAGTTTTTCATGAGTTTTCTTAGTTCCATTTTCACTGCCCTTGTTTGGATCGTCATCACTGCTAGCCTGAAGTCCTTGCAGCAGAACAGAGGTGTTCTGATTTTAACACCTGATGCCACTGGACTGCTAATCCTGGGAGGTTTGAAATTTTCTTGCAAAAGAGAGAAATATTCTTCTGGGGAGTTTGTGTTTTAGAGAGTGAATCTGGAAAGTCGGTGGGCCTGACGTCATCTAAGAAATTACAATTATATAGTATTTCAGTTGGGTTTCTCATCTCTTTCTCAATTGCTTTCCCACAAGGTATACAATGGCTAAATTAAACTCCATAAAGTATGACTCTTGGCTAGCAATGGAATAATTTGGCTGTAGGATAAATTTTAGCCACCTAAGGCCAATTGTAAAACTATTCATTATGTAAATATCGTCTAATCCTAGTTCCCTTCTCCCATTCCTAAATACTGTATATTTAGAAAATCTGACTATGTCCATATCCAAAATTATCTTTTACTCACATATAAGCTTTTTGTGATACTGACCACTTTATATTTTCATCTTAATCTTCTTCTCTTATGATCACTTTATATTCCTCCCTCCTCCTCTTCCTTCTCCTCCACCACCTTCTTCTTCTTCTTCATTTAGTTTATCTTCCATATTTGATTGAAATTCTGTGACTATGGGCTACATCTTTTCATCTTTATGATCACCATATCTAAGTGAAATGAGGAGGCTGAGTAGCAAACCAAGGTTGAGTATGACTCACGTATGAGCTAAGTGCTATGCTTATATCCATTTTAAGCCTCAAAAACACTTATGATATACTTATTATCTCCACCTTCTATTAAGGACATGAAGGTTCTGAGTGCTTAAGTAAAACTTAGAAAGTGATTGCATGTTTGTCTGAACTCATGTTCTTAACATGATGCCATAATGCCCATAACAGTGGCATAGATACAGCAAATGCTCAACCAAGATTTCTTGAATTATAGGATGAGATTATGATATTGGTATATTGCTTATTTCCCCCCAGCAGTTGCATCATGAAATAATTTTCAAGTGTAAAATTTACTCAATATATGCCAAATCGGAAAGTGGGAAAAGAGATTTTTTCCAGTACCTCATCATTGTTTATATTAATATTACTTTCTCCACCACTGGGCAAACTTGGTTTTACAAGGCAAAGGCAAGTAATAAAATCAGACTTCTGCTACAGAGAGGCTGCTTCCCTAATTGCAAATGTAAACGTTGCCAGGTGTTCAGCTCCCTTGTTCTAATAAATAAATAATTAGAAAACATGATTAATATGAAGCCTCACTGCCTAGCTGTGCAGAGTGTTCTTGGAGAGCAATGTGGGGAATTGATTTGGAGCGCAGAATGTGTGCTTGATAGTATGCTTCTGAGTGATCCTGGCAGAAAAGCATCGCATGCCTGTGCAGAGTGTGAGTGCCCCGTCAGGCCCGGAACAGAATTATGGATTTGGGAAAGGCAAACAAGATCCCCTTTTCTGCTAGAAGTAGGGTTTGGAAGAAACATCATCTGAAATCACCATGTTCTGACACAGTTAGGTTGTGCCCTGAGTTGAATTAGATTTGGTACCCAAACCTGTCACTCCCTAGATATGTGGAATCTGGCAACTTTGCTAGTTTGTCTTATCTTCTATCTCATCAGCTTCCTAATGACTAAAATAACACCTGTCTCAATTGTAAATATTGAATGAGATTCTAAACATGGAAATGCATAGATCAGAAGTCCTTCCTGAGTGACAGTCAATTAGCCCTTATTTTCTTTAACAGCAAAGTGGAAATTGAATCCCGAAAATCATATATATATATACATATATATATATGTATATATAAAGTCTTTTCAAAGTTCCTGCAATAATGAGGCTTATATAATTTTAACCCAGAAATCTATAAATCTATTTTGGCTACAAGACTTTAAATAATCATTTTCCTAAATACATTTTTATAATAAATAAATGCATTAAATAATTGCTTACAAATGAGTTTTACATTAGTCTTGTTTAAAATGTTGCTCTTCACTGTTTCAGTCTGTGACTCCCTCTCTCTCTGACCCTTCCCTACTCACGCTGTCTCTCTCTCTCTCTCCTAGAAATAAATAAAACATTAAAAAAAAAAATTTAAAATGTTGCTCTTCAGATTAAAAAAAACTAACAAAGCAGATGTTATTGATTCTGTCTATTGGTCTTTTTTTCTAACAGTGTTTCTAAAGTATAGTAATAAATATTTTCATCATTATCATAATCATCATAATAAACCATGCATCTCAAATAAATCCAATGGATTAATGGCCATACCTGTTGTTGATAATACTTATATCCCCAGAGACAGTGAAGAACATATGCACAGAGTAATTATTGAATGAATGAAACATGATTATTATGACATCACTACCTTATTGTTGGCAGTTGAATTTTTATTGATTTTATTGTGTTTTAATGATTAAACCCACAGAAAGCAATTAGATATTAAATGAAGGCCTTAGGGAGTTTTTAATTTAAGCAATAATAAAATAAATTTAGCATTTGAAATAAATCAGACCCAGATAAATGAACCAATTTGCCCAAAATTATCTGCTTCATAATAGCAGAGGGAAAATGTGGATGCAGCTTTTCTGATTTATAGCCACAGATACATAGAAACAGTATGTCTGTGTTTACTAAACCAAACACTGCAATTTTATTGGGTAGAATATTAAAACCAACAGAGGATACTGACAAGGAGTAAATTCATAGAACTAGAAATAGACCTTACCCATGAAAACAGAAAAGGTGGTTTTCCAGGTAGAGAAAATGAGTTGTGAAAGAAATAGACACTAAGGGAGTAACCCAGTTTAAATCTGCATACACCTAGTATAAGTAAAGATAAAAATACCTCTTTTTGTTGTTTAAAAAACAAATGAAGATGAAATTAACATAAAATAAACTGAACCATTTTAAAGTGTACAATTCACTGGCATTTAATATGTTGACGACATTGGGGTGCCTGGGTGGCTCAGTCGGTTGAGCATTGGTCTCTGAATTTCAGCTCAGTTCATGGTCCCAGGGTTGTGGGATCAAGCTCCACCTCAGGCTCTGCACTGAGTATGGAGCCTGCTTCTCTCCTTCTGACCCTCTCACTCACTCACACACTCTCTTTAAAATAATTTTAATAATAATAATATTATTATTATTAAATATCACAATATTTATCACAATATTGTGTGTGCAACACCACCACTAATTAAGTGAATATTTCAAAAATATTTTCATCACCTCAAAAGGAAACCCCCTACCTATTAAGTAGTTGCTACCCATTCTCACTGGGCGCCAACAACTGGCAATCCCCAGTCAGCTTTCTGCCTCTTTAGGATCTCCTGTTCTGGATATTTCATGTAAAGAGAATCACACTATAGTCCCTATGACCTTTTGTGTCTGGCTCCTTTCACTTAGTATCACATTTTGACATTCAGTCAAGTTGTCGCATGTATCAGAAATCCATTACTTCCCTGGCTGAATATGATTCCATCCTATGTATACACCAAGGATGGCAAATCTAAGACAAATTTTGTGACTGTAACTTTGTCTCCTATTTAAGTAGCTTTCGGATTTGTCATATTAATGTCAAGTGATTAAGCTGTGATGCTCTTTAATTTGGCTTCGGTTGCTTCTGTTACCATCCATGTTTTTCAGTCCTACTTTTATATTACTGGGAGAAAAAAGAGAAAAATCTCTACTATTACAAGAGCCTTTGTGAAAGCAATCTCCCCCTGGAGTCTCCTATATTTGCATAATTATTTTGACTGCAGTATCTATTGAATCTCTCTCTCTCTCTCTCTTTTCCTAAAGTTCAAGAACAGGGGCAGATGCCCATGTGCACACTCCATTCAGGAGTGGCCCTTGGTCACCTCTTTTCTCTGTGACTTTTGTTGTGCTCATGTGTTCAGGAAGTCTGGCTTTACAAGGGCTCATTTGCTGGTTAATTGCATTCTCAGATCCTCGAAGAAGGCTGGCACACCTGCTCTCCACTTCACTGTCTCTTTTGATCTCTCTAGAAATACCCAACTTTGATTATGTGAAAATCTTCTGTAACTGTAATACGTGCCTAGAAAGCAACTGAAAACCTCCACTGTGGATATGCTGACCTGAAAGAGGCTATTTCAGGGGCCATGTGCAGTGACAACAACAACAAAAAGACTTTCTTATCGTTGTGTGTAATCCAGTTCAGGAGACAGGATGATTCACTTGATATTTGGCAGATGTTAAACAGATGTGAATTGCACAGTTAACACACTTTTAACACAATTTTTAAAACACTAGTTTATTATTAACTATTTTCTAAGCAATCATATATTGTTGCTGGGAAATTTGAGGGAGAGAACATAAATATGAGCTCATTTCTATATAAACGCTATGGGAGAAAAACAAAACAAATTAAAATAGAAAAAGAGGTATATATCATCATAAACTAATCAACATAGCCCTCAGGATATTCACCACATGAGGCAAATTTTATTTTAAATATGGAACTACCACCTATTTCTTGACGTCTCACAGCTTTTACATGAACTTCTTTAGTGACAGTTACTATTTCCACTTTGCCGACTAACTGTTCATGCCCATGTTCTGCCACATTTCACTCCTCTCCACATGCCTGATGGACAAGTATTCCTCCCAGAATGCATCTTGTATCTTCCTTTATTTTATTAAAAAAAAAATCGCATGCCCACAACCCCAACATCACAGAACACGGACAAAAGTAGAATCTCAGTGCACTTTCCAAGAAGTACATATACACTTATTCATTCATTTATTAATCTGTCAAGACATCCTGAATATCTATGATGCAGGAATACCATAGTAGATAGTAAAATGGAGGTTTGGAGACATCAAATAAAAAGTTACCAAAACGTGTCAAAGCCTTTATATCACCATGACTTAAATTCCTTATAGTTTATTCATACCCAGTTAGGGAAACACTGTTTTCCCATATAAATATATATTGCTTTCCAATTATCCTGTGGCCGGTTAACAACTAGATCAGGTAGAGTGGCATTTCTATGAGGACTGTCATACCGCTTGGCAAGAATCCCCATGAAAATGCCTTTTTTTCTCCCCTCCTCTCATGAGGTGAATCATACATGTGTTAACTTAGGAAAAGTAAATGTTTTAGGTGTACCATCTGGAGCATACTTACAAAATGATATACTTGTATAATGCTTGCTTTTTCTCTTCTTTTGGAAAAAAAGTTTCAACACATACATGCATTAGAAGGGAAACTGGAAGTCAATGACCCTAATTCCTCTATAATATTTGAATTTTTTCCATACATATATTTGAATACTCAATTGTCAATCCACTGACTTGTGATTCAGGGTGTTACAGTTTGTATCAGCTTCTCTGAGAAACCCTGATTTCTTTGTTGCCAATTCTAACTCTTAAAACAATACTCTAAGGACAGCATAGATATTTCATAAGACTTTGGGTCATTGCTCTAAGATCACACTTCTACCCCAACTCATTTTTGCTAAATTTCACTCAAGTTCATTTTGTTCTTGTTTTGATTTTGTTTGTTTTTTCTTTGTTTGTTTAAACAGTAAATTCTTTTGTTTTGTTTTTGTTTTTTGGCTGGCTGTAAGACTTTTCTTACTGGCTACATAGACCTTATTTTATTCAAGCTCCTCTATTACTGAAATGATTTAACTTTCAATGGGAATTTTTATTTCCAATTTCAGATTAACCAGATTTCTTATAAAGGGACTATCCAAACCCATGAGAGTGATAGTTATTATTTCCATTTTGGAATACGGATCTCTCTTGATCTTTCAGAGACTTTAATTAAACCATCTATTTCAAAATTAGTCAACCATTGGGAAAGGATCTAGTTTTCTTTGTGTTTCTTTGTGTGTTTGTTTGCTTTTGCCAGTTACATTTTTACTTTTTTCTCCCCCCTGCGCTGACAGCAGAGAGCCTGCTGCGGGGCTCGAACTCATAGACAATGAGATCATGACTGGGGCTAGAGCCCAATGCTTAACCAAGTGAGCCACCCAGGAACCCCTGCCAATTACATTTGTAACATGGTTTCTTGCTTCTGATAATCAAAGATCATTTATATCTTTTACAAGTGGAAAGGAAGATTTTTATTCAAATACTATTCTTCTCTACAGCCATCAGGTGAAAATACAAGTCTTCCTTTCAGTCAAAGAGAAACTCTGTAAAACTGTCAAATATGTCATATGGGGGAAAATAAAAGAAAGAAGACTAGATGCCTAAGAGACAAGGTCAGGAGGGTACAAACCACAAAAACACAATAAATCTTAGTCATTTTTGAGTGGACTATTTCTCTGATTTGCTTAAAAGTAATCTGACTCCTCCCCCTATTTAAACACTGTGTACCAGAAGTTTAAAATTTATTTAATATGGCTATGTAGTTATATCTACCCCATAAAGAGCTAAAAGATTTTGATACTGTGATTCATGAGGCCTGAATGTTATGCCTGTTCCATGGTAACACCCAAACTTGGTCAGGTTGTTTCTTGATCTCTTTATAAAGACAGGTAATGTGTACATGGATTTTCTTTGAGCTCTTCTGTTTACCTTTGTATACCCTTATGATTTCTCAGAATTGTTTCAAGACTTATGTGAGATTAAGATAAAGAAAAAACAACTTGGTAAAAACGGAATCTTATCAGTTAAAACTAGACATTTCTTTCAGACATAGTAACTCAAACCTTTTCAGATTTCCTTCCATTGTGTGCAAGGGACTAGATCTTATTGCCACCTAAGGGAAAAAACAAGGCTTTTTTCCTCCAATTAGTTAAGTATAAAAATTCTTGAAAGTTCTTGTAAAAGTGGCTACTATATTTATATTTGGAATCTTATAAAAGGCTATAACCATTTGCATTTTCTACCTCATCTCTTCATTTTTTTTCCTCAAATAATGAACATCCTCAAATCTGGATGTTGGAAGAACCATGTCTATTCAATGTGATACCTGGACGGTGAATTGGTTCAAAGCCTGGATCTGTCTGAATAAAGGGGTTTAACTTTGCAAATGGAATAATGTCAAAATTTGAAAAGTATATTCAGATATGAACTCTTCAGAAGAGGAGAATAAGAAAATCATTCTATTCTGGTTGCACTTTGGCTACTATTCTCAGTGATTTTTTTTACCCTCATTTCTTATATTATGTGGTTTTCTATATATGCACATATGTGTGCAAGTTTGTATGCATGTGTATTTATATATATAATTACCATTAATTTTATTTTATATAATATATAATATTGTATATAAATATTATATTTTATGTGATTTTATTATATATTACATAAAGTATATTATTATATTGTTTGTTATATATAAGATTATGTATAATCTTATATATGTATATGCTATATAAAATATATAATACATTAATTATATCCTATTTCATATATTTAAAATATAATGTCTAAGTGTAATATTACATGTAATACATGTACATGTATTCTATCTAATATATGTGTTGTATGTAGTATGTGTACATGTATATATGTACCTGTATTATATGTAACATACATTACATGTAATATAACATACAATTATATATTTATGCTATGAATATTATATTACATACTATATAATTTATGATGTAATATTATCATGTATTATTTATATCATAACTATATATAATCATAAACAAAGCTAGACAGAAGATCTCAAGGAAAACCTCTGTTCTCTTATCCTGCTTCTTATTTTGCTTCCTATCCAGAAAGAATATGCTGCCCTTTTCCTATGAGGCCATTTGAGGTCCTTTCAGGCTGTTATGTAATTTTTTTATTTAAAAATATATTTTTAACATTGATTTATTTTGAGAGACAGAGAGAGACAGAGCATGAGCAGGGGAGAGGCAGAGAGAGGGGGAGACAGAATCAGAAGTAGGTCTAATCTCTGAGCTGTCAGCATAGAGCCCAAGGTGGGACTTGAACTCATGAACTGCAAGGTCATGACCTGAGCTGAAGTCAGAGGCTTAGCCGACTGAGTCACCCAGGCACCAGTGAAGCTATGATATTATAATGAATGAAAAGACATAAAATGGCAGGGAATTTATCCTGGATGTCATCAGGCTGATTCAATAATAAAGCACTTCATTGAGAAGCAATGAATGACAAACACATAAAATGTGTTTGTCAAAACACTGAAAAGTGTGAATTTTACTACATGTAAATTATAGCTCAATAATCTATCATTAAATAAAATGTTTAAGAGCAAAGAGAAGAGGTAGAGGGGCACCAAGTGTCTGCATGCAAGAACGCAGATGTTTAATACTGTTTGTGATGGTGCCCAATTCTGTTCCTGCTTGACCTCCTCCTGGACCACACATGACTCTTGGAATGAGTAAGGAAAGCAGCATTGCTCTTACATAACCTGACTACTTCAGGTAAAATCAGAGTGTTCTTTGGTTTGGTGCTGGAGTTTTGAACAAATGTAGGCTCCTGGTCAGCACTTAGGTGTTCTCACTAACTTGGAAACACAGGACATTGAACAGCCATGTGACAGCCCTGGGCTAGTATCAGGAGGACATTCTGCTGCTTCTCATTGCTCCACCAAGGGTTTCAAGGGAATGTGGTCCCCAACTGCCAACAGGGCTACCCACCTCCATCACAACCCTTCAGATTGACTTTTCTTTCCTCTCTACCTCACACTTTCCAGTTTCCCTCTTCATCTCCAGCAGAGTTTCCACAAATCAACTATCTTTATGCAAGCCTTGACTCCGGTTCTTTCTAAGGGATAACCCAATCTGTAGCAGAGAAGAAGCAATAGTAACATGCAGTGAGAACTAATTATCCCTTCACATTCTTTTTGAAATTTATATATATTATTTAATCAATTCCCACATTATTATGAGCTAAGATTATTATTCCCACTTATCTTAGCAGTTGAAATTTAAGAATGGTATTATTTCTCAAAGACCACATTATTAAGTGATGGATACTTCTGACTTTAAACTCAGTATTTTCTTGCAAAACCAAATTACTTCAGAAGAAATCTTCTCAAGCCATAGATTACTCTTAATCTGGCAATTATATTTCTTTCTTTAAAAAAATTAAGTGTATTTATAGTGGGTATTGATTTTAAAAAGCAGATTAAATTAAGTTTCACTCCCCCTACTCAGTAAAACACAAGCATGCAAAATTGTCCCATGATTTCTCATATCAGTGGGAGTACTTCACATATTTTTGCTCCCAACATCTCCTGGAGAAAACTTGCCTCAATACCTGATAGGGCATCCTTTGCTGGATTCCTACTTTAGGCTTAGCTCTGAGCAAGATTACTAACATGTATCAGTATATAGGCTGTCATATTTTAAAAATATTGAACATCCCATTTAAGGTATAAGGTAGCCCAAGCCTCAGAGAAGTGATTTAATAAGCTGAGTTAGGAAGCAATGCCAAGCCTAACTGGCCCAAATTCTGTGCTATTTCCAAGCTCAGAAAATTTAACTAATTTGAATCACCTATGATACCATTTGAAGCCAACTATTAAGAAAACTATCCCCAATGCTAATTTTGTAATATTTAGAAGATGAAAATTCAATAATATTACAAAAGATAGGAACTTACAGTAACAAGTTAATGTTCCCAATTGTTGGTATCTAAAATAAATTTAGCCTACTATATTTATTTCAAAATTACCCTATTTCTTGTTTGGGGCTCATTAACATTCCAAAATGAAACTAATTGTGTTGCAAATAAAAATCTTACCATAGCCAAAAATATCCCTCCTTAAGTTCCATAAAGAGAATAATGAGAGCTGGGATTTCTCTTTCCGTACTCAATAAGTAGGTCACTTAACAATCTCCTCAATCTTCTAGAGTATTATAGAAATTTCAAAAACTTTCCCATAATAATTTGAGTTTCATGACCATCTTATATTGTAGACAATTGTAAAATTCCATTTTAAAGAAGAAGAAATACTCATATAAGCTAGGGGATTTGTCAAAGAATATAAATACATTCAGACTGGGGCATATGGGTGGCTCATTTGAAGTGTCTGACTCTTCATTTTGACTCATGTCATGATCTCACAGCTCATGGGTTGGAGTCCCGTATTGGGCTCTGCTTGGACAGTGTAAAGCCTGCTTGAGATTCTCTCTCTCCCTCTTTTTCTGCTCCTCTCAAGCTCTCTCTCTCTTTCAAAATAAATAAATAAACTTTAAAAAATACATTCATACCTTGACATTTTATTCAGTTTTTCTGAATCACAGCGGTATAAATTACTTCCATATATTGCAAATGAGAGAGTTGGTCAGCTAGGATAATACAACAGTTAGGTTGTTAGCATGACTGTGGCTGGCTTTTAGTATCTATGGTTATTATTTCTGCAAGGCAATTTCACTGGCAAGCATTGATGAATCCTTAGCAATAAGTTCAATGGTTAAGAGAAATATATCAGAACTGTGGAAGATGGTGGGAATTTATTTATTTATTTATTTATTTTTTTTTACAAATAGTTTATTGTCAAATTAGTTTCCACATAACACTCAGTGCTNAAAAAAAAGAAAAAAGAAGGAAAAAAAAAGGGAGGAGGGCACCTCTTAGGCAGGGATGGGCGCGGCGTTATCCAATACCTCAGGCGGGAGCTCTGCCTCGGCGGTTGTGGGGAGGAGAGTGACGGTGCTNCCTGAGCCCAAGCCCGCTGGAGTGAGGAAAACCGGGTACCTCTATGGCTCATCACCCGAAACACGAACTCACAGGCAAATTTCCCAGTTTTTAGTTCTTTGCCTTCCCTCTCGAGTCCCAGCCAGCCAGGAGCGCGGACACCCAGTGTCCGCGCGGCTCTTTCAGGGGCCCCAGCCGCCAGGGAGCCACAATGGCAGCAGGCGCGCCACCACTCTGAAGTCCAGCCACCAGGAGCCAGCACAAAGAAGCAGTTTGTGTGCTCAGCACCCCCCGGGACCAGTTGGCATGAGGGGACCTGGTATGCAGGTATTTGGCAAGTATGGTCTTTCTATGCACCGAGCGGGGGTTTCCCCTCCCCCCCCCCAGTGAAGGTTTTTCTGTTTTGGACTCTCTCCTTTTCCCCTCTCACTCCACGTAGAGGGTAGAGGGGGATCGCCTCCCACGCTGGAGTCTCCGATCCCGGCCCGATTTTATCTTCCCCGGTTCGCACTCATGTTAGAAGTCTCTCTCACTGGACTCTGTGTCCTTTTTCTCCCAATCTCTCAGGTTTTGTAAGGTTTCCAATGGCTTCAGATCTTTTCTGTGTGATGTATGGGCGCGAGTGCAAGTAAGGAGCTCCTTACTTCTCCACCATCTTGCCCCCTCTCCAGATGGTGGGAATTTAAAAAGGCAGATGTATGAGATCCTAAAGGAAGTAATTAATGTGTGTAATTCATAAGTGTGTAACATAATAGGTTGAAAACAGAATCACTGACACTCAGAATCAGATAGGCCAGAGTGCCATGGCTATATGAAGACACATTCTAGTATTGGAGAAAAGGGGGTGATTCCAATGTTCTATTAAAATAAAATGAAGAGATATGCACCCCTATGTTTATTGCATCATAATTTACATTAATCAAGATATGGAAACAGCCCAAGTGTCCACCCAAAGGTGAATGGATAGAAAAGATGTAGTATACATACACAGGGAAATATTACTCAACGATAAAAAAGATTACTCATTCGTAAAAAAAAGAATGAAATCTTGCCATTTTCTTTTTTTTAAATGTTTTCTTTTTTTAAAATATTTTTTATTTACTTCTAGGAGAGAGAGAGAGAGAGAGAGAGAGACAGCGTGAGCAGGGGAGGGTCAGAGAGAGAGGGAGTCACAGACTGAAACAGGCTCCAGGCTCTGAGCTGGCAGTCAGCACAGAGCCCGACGCGGGGCTCAAACCCACGAACCGCGAGATCATGACCTAAGCGAAAGTCGGACGCTCAACCGACTAAGCCACCCAGGCGCCCCGAAATCTTGCCATTTTCAATGACATTAATGGATCTAGAGAGTACAATGCTAAGAAAAAAAAAAAAAAAAAGAGAGAAAGAGCATAATGCTAAGTGAAATCAGTCCGAGAAAGAAAAATACTATATGATTTCAATCATATATGGAATTTAAGAAACAAGGCAAATGCACAATGCTAAAACAGAGACAAAAGGAGACTCATATAGAGAACAATTTGACAATTGCCAGAGGGGAAGTGTTGGTGGAGTGGGTGAAATAGATGAGGGGACTAAGAGTATACTTGTCATGATGAGCACTGAGTAGTGTGTAGAATTACTGAACCTCTTTATTGCATACCTGAAACTAGTATAACACTATATTAATTATACTTGGACAGAAAGAGAAGGAAAGGAAGGAAGGAAGGAAGGAAGGAAGGAAGGAAGGAAGGAAGGAAGGAAGGAAGGAAAAGCAAAGGAAGAGAATACTAGAATCCTGGCTGGCCAGGTAGACTGATTTCAATTCCAATAATATCCTAACGATGATCATCATCATCAATAATTAAACACTTATTTTGAAGTTGGTAAATAAGTAAACACATCATGAACATCAGACCCCTTAAATGCCTACAGCCACCTACACATGAGCTGTTACATTTCCCATCATTTTGCATAATATAGACTCATTGAGGTAGATAACTGTGTGTTACTTCATCACGGAACAGTTAAGACAACAGAAGCTAATAATGATTATGGATCATTTTCAAGTTTATTCAGTTTCTAAGAGGTAAATAAGGTCTCAAGGCTGTCTTCTGAACTAATGGACCATAGTACCTCTTTATACAGGAAACTAAAGAACTC
Source organism: Crocuta crocuta (assembly GCF_008692635.1). Lineage (NCBI taxonomy): Eukaryota > Metazoa > Chordata > Mammalia > Carnivora > Hyaenidae > Crocuta > Crocuta crocuta. The sequence continues at coordinate 905,801 of NW_027528798.1, forward strand.
AGCTATAAACACAAGCACAGCACCCTTATCTTGCAGGCAAGGGCTAATGTAATTTGGGTAAACAGTGAGTTATGTTATTAATTATGCAGTTGTAGTGTCCTGTCTTTTTTTTTTTTAATGTTTTATTTATTTTGAGAGAGAGAGAGAGAAAGAGAGAGAGAGAGGAGAGGGAGGGGGAGAGAGAGAGACAGAGACAGAGACAGAGAGCGAGCGAGCGAGCAGGGTAGGGTTAGAGAGAAAGGGAGACACAGAATCGGAAACAGACTCCAGGCTCTGAGCTAGCTGTCAGCACAGAACCCAACGCGGGGCTCGAATCCACGAACCGTGAGATCATGAGCCGAAGTCGGATGCCTAACGACTGAGCCACCCAGGTGCCCCGAGTAGTGTCCTGTCTTATGTGGGAATATCAGATACCACACCCAAGACACTGATTTCAATTCCAGACTCATTTCATCCACTTTTAACTGTACCCACCATGTGAAATATAGAAAAAATAAAATATCTATGTATTTGTCAGGATTTTCTTAGAAGTATGGCAGAAGTTCTGGATTAGAGAATAATATCTATAGTGTAGTAAACCTGGACAAAGCAATTGCTGGTTTTCTAAATATAATGATTTCATGTAGTAAAGGAAAACAATTCCTTTGGTTATCCACAAAACTTCAAATGAGTAGGTAAAATGAGAAATTAGAGCCTGGGCTACTTAGCCTCCTTTATATAATATTCATTAAGATTTTAAGTGCCAAAGATAGATTTCTTTGTTAGCATTTTTCATTATCCTTACTCTGTGGTCATTCTTCATCCAATTTTCAATCTGTGTGACAGTACTTGCAGCTAAGGTAATTTGAATTAAATTTTCACGCAAGATCTTTTTGTATGTGTGTTGTGGAATTGCCATCAACTTGTTTTATTATAATCAAGAAATCTTCCATCCACTCAATTCCTTTATCCACTAATATACTGAGTTTATTAAAAAAAAAAAAAACAATCAAGTTGTCTGGCGTAAAGTGTTCTTTATAAGTTTAGCATGGCCCCAGAGAATGTAATCTACTATTTATTAACAAAGCCAGCATCAGAAGCACAAGGCTTGGGTTTTTTTTTGGTTTTGGTTTTGGTTTTGTTTTGTGTTTTCTTTTTTGTTTTGTTTTTTGTTTGTTTTGAAACCACACTCCTCCAAGGGACTGTTGCAGAAACTGATTCCTGGTTTGATAGAAGAATTCAAGGTGTGTCCTTTGTAAAGCAGTAGGACCCCTAAGGCAAAGGGTGAGTTTATTGAAATGCATATGGAAATGCATATTGAAATGGGATTGATTTACAAGGGAATATACCCCTGATGTAAACTTATTGGCCCTCAAGTGTCAAGGACTTGGCATCTCAAGTGCTGTAAACTGGTCAGAGATGAGGGGGTCTTCCTGGAACTCTAGAACCCAGAAAGGGCCTGCCATCTTGCCACACATTTTGAGTATAAACTTTTTAATTGGCTTCATCATAATTTATTTTCCTATATAGCTAATTATATCTTTAAAATATCTCATTTGGGGCACCTGAATAGCTCAGTCAGTGAAGCATCCAATTCTTGATTTCAGTTTAGGTCATGATCTCACAGTTCATGAGATTGAGCCCTGTGTTGGGCTCCACACACATGAGGCTGCTTGAGATTCTCTCCCCTCTCTCTTTCTGCCCCTCCCCTGATCACGCACTCTCTCTCTCTCTGTCTCTGTTTCTCTCTCAAAATAAATAAATAAGCTTTAAAAATTTTTTAAAAAATAAATTAAAAAAATCTCTGGGGCTCCTGGGTGGCTCAGTCAGTTAAGCATCTGACTCTTGATTTCATTTAGGGCTATGATCTCATGATCATGAGTTCATGAGTTTGAGCCCTGCATTGCTTTGCGCTGACAGCAGAGAGCCTGCTTAGGATTGTCTGTTTCCTTCTCTTTCTGCCCTCCCCTGCTCACTTTCTCTCTCTCTTTCAAAAATAAATAAATAAACATTTTTTAAAGGTCTCATTTTGTTAAATAAATTTTGACAACTGCCTTTTTTGCTCTTTGTTTGTATTAGAATAAGGAAGGACTTAATTACACAAATGCAAATATATAAAACATTTTGAAAACTCCTGATTAGTCAAGATAAATTTCTCTACAGTTAGCCAGTATACCGATTCTTCATTTGAAATACAGAATTTAAAGTTCTACTTGCATAGATTCTGATTTAGCAAATTAACAAATGGTAATCTTTCTTATATCTCTTGAGGTGAATTTGATAAAGATGATCTTAAAGCTACATTTTCAAGGAAAAAAATGACAACAAAAAACTTGTTTTAAAGTACTATTAAATTGAAAGGAAACATTAATAGCAATCATTTAATTTTAAGTGTTTTTTTAAAAAAATTATTTCTGAGAGAGAGAGAGAGAGACAGCATGAGCAGGGGAGGGTCAGAGAGAGAGGGAGACACAGAATTTGAAACAGGCTCCAGGCTCCGTGCTGGCAGTCAGCAGAGAGCCAGATGTGGGGCTCGAACCCATGAACCATGAGATCATGACCTGAGCTGAAGTTGTGTGCCCAACCGACTGAGCCACCCAGGTGCCCCTAATCATGTAATTTTAATTTTAGTGTGACCAATTATAAATATTATCTATTGTGTTCACTCAATGTGTACATACGCATCCTGGCTTATGTCAATATATCACACACACACACACACACACACACACTAACCATATATCTTACTTTCTGCTGTGGTAATGTAATTGCCAACATTTATAAAAAGTCCAAGACACCATGGCTGGCAGTGATGCACAACACTTCCACTATTATTTTTTTAGTCAGAACCCAGTCATACAATCCTGACCTAATTGCAGTGAAGAATGGGATATATAATCTTCCTACGAGCCTGGGGAAAAGACTGGTGAGTAATTCTTGTTATTGTCCAGCAATGTCCTGAAATAAAGCAGATCTATACATTCCTGAAAGATATAACTCCCACTCTGAGTATGAAGGAAAAGAGAAGAATTACAGAAACATAGAATATTGTCTTTACAACAGTTAGTGATAATTTACTCAGCTATAAACATTTGAAGAATGAGTATAGAAAAATATTGAAATTTAAGATATAAATTTAGGGGTACCTGGGTGGCTCAGTCAGTTAGGCCTCCGACTTCGGCTCAGGTCATGATCTCATGGTTCATGGGTTCGAGCCTTGCTTCGGACTCTGTGCTGGCTGCCAGCTCAGAGCCTGGACCCTGTTTCAGATTCTGTATCTCCCTCTCTCTCTGACCCTCCCCTGCTCACACTGTCTCTCTCTCTTTCTCTCTCTCAGAAATAAATAAAAACTTAAAAAAAATTTTTAAATACAAATTCACCTTTTACAAGGTACCCACTTTGAATGAGTGTATAATTAAATATCTTAGAGGACTTATACATCTGTTTTCTTGTTTTTGTTTGTTTTTTAGTTCTGATATATGAATTGATTACTTTTCCACACATGGGTTCCACCATGACAACAATAGTTTACAGATGAAAGACTTACAATAGGCACGTCATCACTAAGGGCAAGGACTTAAGGAATTTCAAAGGAACTAGAAGAGGTCAAAACAAAAAAAGAAATGAACAACACTACAAAAATCTGAAATCCCCTGCACCTATAGCCACATCAAAGATTAAATACAGTGCAAACCTCACTGAATGGCAAAAACAAAAACAAATAAAAACAAGGTGTGAAAAAATAAAGTCATCATCAGAACCATATCCAGATACCACACTCATAAGAGACAAGAGAGAAGAACGGGGGGTACTGTTATAAGGCTCCAGCACTAAATGTGAAGAAGTACTGATATTTAAAGGTAGGCTTAGGTTAATTAAAACTATATATTGTAAACTGTAACACCATTTGTTGAAGAAACTATTTCTCATTAGATATTCTTCCCTGCTTTGTTGAAGATTAATTGACCATATAGTTGTGGGTTCATTTCTGGGTTTTCTATTCCATTCTATTGACCTATGTCTATTTTTGCGCCAGTGCCATATTGTTTTTATCACTATAGCTTTGTAATATAATTTGAAAAAGAATGAAATCCTGCCATTTGCAGTGATGTGGCTGGAGCTAGAGAATATTGTGATAAGTGAAATAAGTCAGTCAGAGAAAGATAAATACCATATGATTTCACTCATGTGGAATTGAAGAAACAAAACACATGAGCACATGGAGTAAAAAGAGAGAGAGGGGCAAGTGAAGACACAGACTAACTACAGAGAACAAACTGACAGTAACCAGAGGGGAGGTGGGTACGATAAGGATTAAATAGGTGGGATGAGGATTAAGAAGTACACTTGTGATGAGCACTGGGTGATGTATAGAAGTATTTAATCACTTGAAACCAATGTAACAATGTATGTTAACTAACTGGAATTAAAATAAAAATATTTTAAAAAACTACTTATTGTAAACTTTATACAATCACTAAAAAAATAAATTAAATTAGATCAGTATAAATAATAGACCAAAAGAGAAGCTAAAGTGTAATCATATAAAATGCTCAATTACAATGAGAGATGGCAGAAAAAGAAGGGAGAACAAACTAATGCATAAAAGTAGAAAACAATTAGTAACATGATGGATATTAATCTAACTATATAAAAAATAACTCAAAATACAAATTGTTTTAAAACAAAAATTAAAAGACAGAGAATATAAGACTGGATTACAAAAATAAAACAAAAAAAATAAGATTCAAGTAAAAACTCATTTTAAATGTAAATACTGAGATAAAGTAAAAACAAAGGTGTGGTGAAAGATATATCAAGTTGCCTTAATAAAACAGTGGCTGGTGTGGCTATACTAATTTCAGCAAAGCAGACTTCAGAACAAAGAAGATCATTAAAGGTAAAAAGGGGCACTTCATGATAATAAAGGGGTAAAATCGCTAAGAAGATGTGATGAACTTACATGTGTGTACAAAACAGCAGAATACATAGTCTTCTCAATCTTACACAGAACAATCACTAAGATAAAGAAACTTCTGTATTACAAATCACATCTGAACAAATTCAAATAGAAGTCATTCAAAGTACATTCTCAGACCATAGAGGAATTAAACAAGAAACACGTAAAAGAAAGACAGATGAAAAATCCCTCAAATATTTGGAAATTTAACACAGTTCTAAACAACCTGTGAATCAGAGAAAAAGCCCGAAGATAAATTGAAAACTATATGGTACTAAATAAAAATGAGAATAGAGCTTCAGTTTTTCAAAATGTGTAAGATGTAGTAAAAGTGATGACAAAGGGAAATTTAGAGCATTAGACTAGCTTATTAAAACAGATGGGGGCGGTGAAGAGGGCATCTGGGTCACTCAGGCAGTTAAACATCTGGCTCTTGATTTCAGCTGAGGTCATGATGTTTGTGAGGTTGAGCCCTGCTCAGTACTGACAGCATAGGAGCCTGCTTGAGATTCTCTCCTTCCCCCTCTCTCTGTCCTTCCTCTACTTAGGCTCTCTCTAAAAATACATAAATACACATTTTAAAAATTATTTTAAAAAGAAAGACTAGAAGAAAGGGACTTCTGGGTGGCTCAGTCAGTTGAGCATCTGACACTGTATTTTGGCTCAGGTCATGATCTCACGGTTGGTGGAAATGAGACCCAAGTTGGGCTCCACACTGACAACACAGAGGTTGCTTGGGATTCTCTCTCTCCTTCCCTATCTGCCCCTCCCCTACTCATGCTATTTTTTTTCTCTAAATAAATAAATAAATAACCTTTTAAAAATAGAATAATATCTCAAACAAGTAACCTTAGTTATAACCTTATGAATCTAGAGGAAGAAGAGCTAATAAAGCCTAACGCAAGCAGAAGATAAGACATCCAAACGAGAGCAGAAATCTATGAAATCGAAAATAAGAAAACTGTAGAGAAAATCAGTACAACCAAGAGCTGATGGATCTTTGAAAAGTTTACTAAAATCGGTAAATCTTTACCCAAGCTATCAGTAAAAAAAGAAGACAAAATTACTCATTTTAGAAATGAAAGAGGGGTCATAACTACTCATTCCTTAGACATGAAAATAATTTTTAAAAAAGAATACTATGAGCAACTCTGTGTTTACAAATTTTATAATTTAGATTAAATGGAGACATTGCTTGACTTAATCTACCAAAACTCATATAATGGAAATATACATAAACAACAGCAAGATACTCCATGTTCATGAATTGCGAGACTTGGTACTGTTACGATGTCAATTCTTCCCCATTTCATCTAAAGATTCAATAAAACCTCAATTACAATAGCAACAAGTTATTTTATAGACATTAACAAACTGATTCTAAAATTTATAAAAGGTAAATTTATAAAAGGTAAAATTCTACAACAGACAAAAAATACTGAAAAAGAAAAGTTGGAGGACTCATTAGATAATGCAAGACTTATAAGAATCAAAATAATCAAAGTAATCAAAGCAGTATGGTATTGGTGAAAGAATAAATACATTAGTAGAACAGAATCAGAAGCCCACAAATAAACCCAAATATAATCAACTTGTTTTTTTTAATCAACTGATTTTTGACAAAATCATCATCCATCCATTCTTACCTCACTTCCTTCCTTTTCTTCTCTTTTTAATTTTCATTGTATATAGAAGTATTATTTACCTTTCCCTACTATTATTCCTGCTTTTGTTACTACTACTATTACTACTGCTACTGCTACTACTACTACTACTATACTACTACTACTACTACTACTATACTACTTTTAATTTATATATAAGGAAGTCTAAATTGGATATAATTATGATTTTGAAACTTTTTATTACAAGAAATGTATGTTTTACAAATAAAAAATATTTTAATATTTATGAGTTTTCAGCATGGAGAGATCACAAAAAATTTAAAGTATCATTTTGCATATTAGAATTCAAAACAATCAGTTACAGATAACAGAAAACAGGTTATAATTCTCTACCTATTAAACTAATGTTTTCGAAGACAGAGGATTATTGTATTTATGCTTAAATACTTAGAGATTATCACAATACCTAGTGAATAGTTTGGCTGACTAAATGTTAAAAAAAAAGTGAAAGCAGCTAAACAACAAAAGATTTTTATAACTATTTAGCTTTTCAGTTATAAATAATCATTTACCCTTGTTATTCTTTTTTGGAAATTTACATTATTCATCATCATGTTAGATTTGTGTCCTGTTAAAAGCTTTATTTAGATTAAGATAGCATCCCTTTATGATAATATTTTGTGTTTTATTAAGTGCTTCATCATTGTGCATTTCCTCTAATTATTATTTTAAGATATTGTGACATTGTTTCCCCCTCCATTTTACAGATGAGGAATTAGAAGACTTAAGTAATCTTCCAATCCAAATGGCTACTATCTTTGTCCGATTGGGCTGCTGCTATAACTGAATAACATAGATTGGATGGTTTAAATAACAGAGATTTATTCTCAGTTTTAGAGTCTGCAAAGACCAAGTTCAAAACATGGAAGGATTTAGGGTCTGATGAGGGTCCACTTACTGCTTCCTAGAGGGCTGTTTCTCACTATGTCCTCTTATTGGTGGAAGGGGTACGGAGCTCTCTGAGATCTATTTTAGAAGGACACTAATTTCATTCATGAGGATTCCACCCTTATGACCTAATCACCTCCTCAAATCCCCAGCCCCAAATATCATTTCATTGGGAATAGGTTTCCACATATTAAATTTTAAGAGATCACAAACACTCAGTTTATGGCAGGTACACTGCATTAGGATTAGATTTATATCTTCTGACCTGACTCAAGCTCTTTGGGCTAAGCCACAATATATTCCAATTAAGTTAGAAGATATTTCTTTGGTTAGAATGATAAACTCTGGAGAAAGAAAACTATACAAATCATCAACCTTTCAAATGACAAGCCTAGAATATATCCTGACTTCTGATTTATGTCAAATTCATTATGAGAAAATAGTATATCCTTTTATCTAAATTCTGAGTTTTTCTATCACCTGATATTTTGTCATGGATGAATGATTTCCAAAGAATATACTACGTCTATCATATATACTAGTTTTTATAAGCTGCCTAAGATAGTCAAACTGAAATGACTTTACACTAAATAAAAAAACAGACATAATAACTTCAGAAACATGTTTTCCAGTATGATTTTTTTATTAAATCAGACACAATGATACTATCATCCTTTCTTTAAAAAAAATAATTCAACTTATTTTTAAAAGAAATTCCACCCCAATACCAAATCCTTTTTGTCATTTCCAATAAACTCTTAGATACCAGTTGCATCACCGTAACTGCATTATGTTTGTTTTTGTTACACAAAATATTTAAAACCAATTATTTTATCCTAGTCCAATTATTAAAAAATCAGGTGAGCATCAAGTAACGCTGTAATACATTTTGTGTGTGTCAGTAGGAAAAATAATATAAAACAGTAACTTAAAACCTATTTTTTAATGTAATGGTTTTCAACACCTCCAAATGCTGTGTTCTCAAAGGCAGCTACACAGATTTTCAAATAAATATAAAATTTCAGTACTCTTCATGGAATTTAATGCACCATAGTGACACAGATCATGTGGCACACTTCAAATCAATTTGAAGATATAGTCAGATGGAGCAATTTGGAGAAATAAAAACCACACAGTGACTGTTTTTTTTAGCCGTTCTCTTGCTTTGCAGAATTTACTCCGATCTCTGAGAACACACAATGATAAATACTATCTTTTTTTAAACTCAAGATATCCCCTCCATATCTTATGAACTAGTAGACTCTAGAGAAATATCAAAGGGTCCATTATCTTGTTGAATTTAAGAGCTCTCAATAAAATAATTTCTACTTAAAGCCATAGAAGAAAGAAAGAAAGAAAGAAAGAAAGAAAGAAAGAAAGAAAGAAAGAAAGAAAGAAAGAAAGAAAGAAAGAAAGAAAGAAAGAAAGAAAAAGGGATTGGGGAGGGAGAGAAGGAAGGAAGGAAGGAAGGAAGGAAGGAAGGAAGGAAGGAAGAAAAATAAGGGAGGGAAGGAAGGAAGAAAGGAAGGAAAAGGAAGGAAGAGAAGGAAGGAAGGAAGGAAGGGAGGGAGGGAGGGAGAGGGGAAGGAGAGGGGAAGGAAAGATATGTTCTTCCAAAGGCAAACTTCGCGTCAAATATCATTGGAATATCATTTGTGTTAGAGGCACAACCATCCTCCTGCACCTATTTAGAGTTCCAGTAACACTAACATTATACAGTGAAATTTTACTCAACACAACTCAAATGTGGAAAAAAACATAGATAATTGCTCTTATCGTCTTCTACATCCCCAGTCTTTTTCCTAGTCAGAGATAGTAGGGAAAGTGTAGACACTTACAATTGCAGGTTATTCTGACGTAACAATTTATTTTCCTTTTTATTCCTTCTCAACTCATTTATTTATTTACTGAATCATTTAGTCAGTTATTTGTTTACATCACTATTGATATATCATAGGTAAATATTTATCCTCTATTCATAAGCTACTACCATCACTATTTATTTTATTGCTCAATATTTTTTCCAGCTCTGTTTTCTAGGAATTATTTCAGGTTGGTTCTTGTGTCCCCACTGTATTTACTGCCAATACAAGAATATGCAGGCAGAAGTACAGTTTATACTTCCCTTGCTCAAGTCTAGAATCAATGTTTTCTACAAGAAGTCTTTGGTTTATTTTTCATTTGTTTGCTTGCTTTTATTAGAAAATGGTACTTAGAAGCCAAAATCTAGACTCTAGGTTCTAGGTGTGCTCATTGCCCCCGGGGTGTCAATGATTCTAGACCTGCCAAGATAATGGAGTTAGAAAAACTATGCATATACACACATATATCTATATAAATATATATTTAGTTTTCTTTTTTATCTGTATATCTATTTATATATTAAGATA
>NW_027528798.1:915724-933230 GCF_008692635.1 Crocuta crocuta
ATGATTTATTCTGATATAAATAACTAATTCATAAGCATAGAATTCATTCTAACATTTTCCTTATTTATTTAAAAAATAAAATACTTTCATTAATTATTTATTTTTATTTTTATTTTTTGGTACTATCTGGAGTTTCAGGCATCCACCAGGAGTCTTAAGACATACCCCTGAGGATACAGAAGACTGTGTATAGTCTTCTGTGACTGATGTCCTTCAGTTAGCATGTTTTCAAGGTTCATCTATCATTCTAGTATGTATCAGTACTTTTTTACTGCTGAATAATATTCCATTATATGGATATACCATTTTGTATTTATGCATAAAATAGATAGATACCTAGGTTACTTCAACTCTTTGATTTTAACAAATAATGCTCTTTTTAAAATTTTATTTAAATACAAGTTAGTTAACATACAGTGTAGTATAGGTTTCCGGAGTAGAACCCAGTGACTCATCACTTACATATAACACCCAGTGGTCATCCCAAAAAGTGCCGTCCTTAATGCCCATCACCCACTTAGTCCATACCTTCACCACCTCCCCTCTAGTAACATTCAGTTTGTTCTCTGTATTTAAGAATCTCTTATGGTTTTCCTCCTTCTCTGTTTTTATATTATTTTTTATTCCCTCACCCTATGTTCATCCATTGTGTTTCTTAAATTCCACATATGAATAAAATTATATGATATTTATCTTTCTCTGACTGACTTATTTCACTTAGCACTTTCTAGTCCTATCCATGTTGTTGAAAATGGCAAGATTTTATTCTTTTTGATCACTGAGTAATATTCCATTTTATATATATATATATATATATTCCATTATATGTATATATTCCATTATGTGTGTGTGTGTGTGATATGTATATATATTGGTATATATACATGTGGAATGTGTATATACATATGTAGGATATATATATATATATACACACACACACACATATACATATATGTATGCACACACACACATATCACATCTTCATTATCAGTCAATGAACATTTGGGATCTTTCCATAATTTGACTATTGTTTTTTTTTTTTTTAATGTTTTATTTATTTCTAGGAGAGAGAGAGAGAGACAGCATGAGCAGGGGAGGGTCAGAGAGAGAGGGAGTCACAGACTGAAACAGGCTCCAGGCTCTGAGCTGGCAGTCAGCATGGAGCCCGATGCGGGGCTTGAACCCATGAACCGTGAGATCATGATCTAAGCGAAAGTCGGACGCTTAACCGACTAAGCCACCCAGGCGTCCCCATAATTTGACTATTGTTGATAGTACTGCTGTAAACACTGGGGTGCATGTGTCCCTTTGAATCAGCATTTTTGTATCCGGTGGATTAATACCTAGAAGTGAAATTTCTACTCTTGATGCACATGAAAACTCTTCATCTACTACTATATGCATGAGTCCAGGCTACTTGCTACAAAATGTGAAACATGACCCAGTCTCCCGTCCCCTGGCCAGTAGTCAGCCCCTTGCCAGCTAACTGTCATATATATGAATATGACTTTTGACCTTTGGCTGAAGACAAATGCATGAGTCAGTCCAGCAAAAACCAGTAGGAAACCTATCCAACTGGGCAGCCAAAATGCCAATCCACAGAATTGACCACAGGGATGGATGGTAGATGCAAATCCTTCCATCTCCTCCTTTTCCCTCTATTTTTGGCATCTAGAACTAGAAAGACTTTATGCCTGCCATTAGATTACAAATATGTTATATCTTCTTCCCTAGTTTGTGGGTCTTTTATCCTGATTAGTAAGAAAAGAACTGTAATATTAAAATCTTTGTTATTTATCCACAGATCCTACTTTCAAGACAATTGATTCACTGTAGACAAATATGTCTACAAAATTTAAAATTCAGACATTAGCAATGGATCATTTATTTGAGCTGGATGCCCCAAAGCAGTAAAAATATTGATTTTAATGGGTAGAGAAACCTGAAAATATATGGACTAATGATCCAAGAAGCATTGATTCAATATCACATAAGTATTATTTTTTTATCATTTACTAACCACAGTGATTCCTTTCAATCATTTCCAGTTATACCCATCACTAATTCATGACTTGCCATTCTACTTTCTTCTAACGTGATCTCAACTTAGCCTGTTGCAGATATTTCTTCCTATAAATTCTTGGCTTTACAATATCTGAAATTATTTATAGTTGCTACAGTATTTACTGCCTATTACACCTTCTCCATTTATAATCAATACTTCTTTACACCAAATATTTGGTATCTTTTATTATTGCTTTTGTTCTATTAGAAACTCCTGAAGTAGAATATATTTTGTGTTATTTAAAAAGATAAGTGAAAGGAAAAGAGGTTGTTAGCTTTCTAGTACTTTATCAATGGAGTATATTTTCCAAATACCTACTTATTTCATGTAATGAAAACCAAATCTTTCCTTTAACAGTCCTACATTAATTTTAGGGCAAAGTCACACTGCATATTTTGTAGGCCCTATAGTACAGGGCTCATGACAGACTAATAAAACTAAGTCACATCTCATACAAAGCCTTCAAATTCACTTTCACTCCCCTACACATACAGAGAGGGACATATACGTGTCTACTGTATTGTAGTGTTGTTACCCGCCTTGTCCTATTTGACAACGTCTACATGGATTTTCAAGTTATATTTGGTCTCTCTTCTGTTTGACTTCCTCAGGCATATATAAAACTATTTCTTTCTGTGATACAAGAATATTTGCACATGGCTCTATAAGCTCATCGTGTGTAGCATGGTGGTTGTCCATTTCCATGTTAGATTCATTCAAAGAAGGAGACCTTGTCATATTGTTCTTAATTTAGGTAGTAATTAGACCACTACTGTTTTACTATTTATAAAGTTACAAGAACCAAGACATGTCTACCTTATTTTTGGATCTCTTTCCTACATCTAACAGTAATCTTGGTGCCTAATAAGAAATCAATGAATACTTAATGAGTATTCATATATACATTAAAAATGCCTGGACATTATGTATATGATTTCTGTATATAAATAATGTGCAAAACATAGCAAATACAGTCCCTCATTCATGGAGCTAATGGATCATTGATGAAGAATAGATATCAAAAACAACACGTCTATACAATATAAAAACAGAATTTTAATTAGAAAGTTACAGAGAGGGGCGCCTGGGTGGCTCAGGTGGCTAAATGACCAACTCTTGATATTGGCTCAGGTCATAATCTCCTGGTTCATGAGTTTGAGCCCTGCCTTTGGTTCTGTACTGACAACATGGAGGCTGCTTGTAATTCTCTGTCTCCCTTTCTCTCTGCCCCTCCCCTGTTCACTCTCTCTCTCTCAAAAATAAATAAATATACATTTTTAAAAAAAAATCTATAGAGAAAAATGTATTAAGTTCCTTTTTTTTTTTAGAGAGAAAGAAAGAGAGACTTTGAGCAGGGTAAGTGGGAGAGGCAGAGAGAGAATCTTAAGGAAGCTCCATGACCAGTGTGGTGGACTCTGATGCTTAGGCTCCATCTCTTCACCATGAGATCATGACCTTAGCTGAAATCAAGAGTTGGTTGCTTAAACAACTGAGACACTCAGGCACCCTGAGTTCCATTTTCAAAAGAGAGTTATCTAAACATAGTATATGAAATCTCAGTAATATTTGAGCAATATCAAACACAGTACTCTAGTGAAGTATTAAAAAACATCAAAATATAAATGCTTATTACTTTAAATAGAAATACTTTCAGAGCTAAGACATACTACCTTAAAAATATTCTCTCAAATTTTAATACATGGAGAACAAATATTGAGACCATATCACATTAATTGTTGAATTCATCATATCATGAAGGAGATTTGGGCATGATCTTCTCTCACTTTATATGTAAATGGCTCAAGACTGTTCAGAGTTGGCTATCTTCAGCAGTAGAGAATTATTATTAACTTTACGGAGTAGAGTCATTGTTTATACTTCTTATCATCCTCCGCTAAAGTCTTCAGACAATTATTGAACATTTGGTACGCAAAATGCACTATTGTTAGTACTAGATATTTAGTTTGATTTAAGGAATGAAGAAATAGTGACTGTATTTTACGTCTATTTGACAGATATGAAAATGTTCTACACATGAACCTAACAGTTCTGGTAAAATGAAAAATGAGAGAGTTTCCATCTCTTTGAATATCACCAGGAACAAAGGAATAAATATTTATGAAGCAAGTTTAGGCAACGGGGAGAGTAAGATGTCCACCAAACAAAGTAGAGATCAGCAGAGATCTACAGTCAAACGTGGTTGATAGTGAGGTACAATAACAAAATGGAATTTAAAAGTCAGAGATCATCTGAGATGTGCAGTTATCATGGGTTGGCAAGAAAGCCAGACAAAGGAAAATATGAACCATGTGTTGGGTTTTAGGTAAGAAGCATGGGTTCTTTATGGAGCATTAAAGCTTCATCCTTACTAATGTGTTCCCATTTGTTATTAACTGATTAAGACTCAAAGATGTGCCATTTATGAATATAAAGCAAAGAGAACATTACAGGTCAGTCAGAAATATGATTAACATTAGCAAAATGACAACATAGAATCCTACAAAAAATATATTAATTGCAGCTATTACATTCTGGTGGATGCTTCTGTTCTCACCAACTGAATATAGAAATAGAAATCTCTTGGCATCAAAAACACAGTAATTAAGAATTTATTCATGGGGTACCTGGGTGGCTCAGTCAGTTAAGCATCCAACTCTTGGTTTCAGTTCAGATCATGATTTCACAGTTTGTGTGTTTGAGTCCTGCACTGGGCTCTAGACTGTTAGTGTAGAGCCTCCTTGGGATTCTCTCTCTCTCTCTCTCTCTCTCTCTGCTCCTCCCATGCATGCTCTCTCTATCTCTCTCCAAATAAATAGGTAAATTTTAAAAGAAAAAAATAATTCCTTTAATAGATCACTTAGCGTATATTTTCCATTTGCTATTTTCATGCTCCTATGTTTACAAAAGAACCTATGATTTTCCATAGGAAACCTACAGGTCTAAAAACTTGCCTACTCACAGTCCATGCAGTCTGAGATAGGCTTTCTCCCAAACTAACCCCCTGCTCCCATTTAAGAGAAATATATGACCAAGACTTAGGGAATCAAAGTCTGATTCCGACAAAGACAGAGGTTGCTGAAATAGTCCAGTGTTATAGACTAAATGTTTTTGTCCCTGATCCTTGTATTGTATATTGAAATCCTTATCCCTAATGCGATAGTGTTTGGAGGTGGGGCCTTTGGCTGGTAATTAGGTTATGAGGGTGGGACCCCTATGAGACCAGGGAGCTTGCTCTCTCTCTCTCCCTCTCTCCACGTCATGTGAGGACACAGCAAGAATACATCAATCTGTAAACCAGGAAGAGGGCTCTTAACAGAACCTGACCATACTGACACCCTGATCTCAGACTTCCCAGTACCAGGACAGTGAGAAATAAATATGTTTAAGGAACAGTCTATGTTACTTGTTATGACAGCCCAAGCAGACTGAGACATTCAGCAAAATAAAACAAAATAATACTCTATTCAGAGTAGAAAAGATTTACAGCCAGAACTTCAACATCCATTTTTTCCATTTCAGACAAAGTACAGAAGGTGCTAGGAGCACCATTTAGAGACAGAGAAACCGGCTGTGGTGTTTTTATTTGCATAAATGGCCCAAATTTTGCCCTTCCCTGTACCTATTCCTTTCTACAATGCTACTTTACAACTCCCACAGTTTATACTAGTCAATTTCTGCAAGTCTTTCAACCTATACTAGACTTGTGACTCTCTTTGGCTAATAGAATGAGACATGAATATCACTGAGCCAGTAATACGCCTAATTCTGGACCTCAAAATACCTTGTCTTCTGTTCATGCTTGTGGAACCTTGCTAGGGTTCATGTGATCAAGCCCAGAATTAGATTGCTGGATGTTGGACATGTGACTCACTCGTTCCTGTAGCTTTAGCTGGTAGCCAGCTAACTTCAAGATGCAAAGACCCCTAGATGATTTACAATGGAACTGTGACCAAAAGGCAAGGTCAGCTGAGATGAGAAATGCCTAGTTAGCCAGACCAAATTACTGACCTGCATAATCATGAACTATGGAAATGTTTATTCTTTTAGCTACTAAAGTTTTGGAGTAGTTTGTGATGCATTAAAAGCTGATATCTTAACCAACATAGTGGGAGAGAAATTAAATCTTGATATTATTGCTTAATCCCTGAAACCCATTGCTCTTTGATTTTTTACCTTTATTAATGAATAAACTCCTGTTACCCCCTTAATCTAGTGTAAATTTGATTTCTCTGGAAACTGCAACAGAAGGATTCCTGTTGATCCACCTACTAACCCTTCAATCTATTCTACCCACTACCAATATGAATGTATTACTTTACTGCATTAAATTCCTATGGGGCTCCTTATCTCCTTGTCAATATATTTGAATGCCTTTGCAGGGTCCATCTCAATTTATGCTTTGTAAAGGTCTTGACATTAATTTTATAGGTCTTAATTAATTGTCAACAGTAAGCTTTTCACACACACTCCGACCCTAGGAATGCCAGCTTAATGACTGCAATTAAACACATGAAAAACTCTACCATGTAACAGGGGTACGTCTGTATATGGTATTGCCTTTGGCAACAGTGTCCTTGCCCATTTGCCTTCTTTTCTAACTCCTTATTTTTCAAGAATCATCTCTTTAGCAAACATTTAATAAACATCATAAGATTTGTTTTTTTTATAATTTTTTTAAATCTTTATTTTTGAGAGAGAGAGAGAGAGTCAGTCACGGGGAGAGGAAGAGAGAGAGGGAGACACAGAATCTGAAGCAAGCTCCAGGCTTTGAGTTGTCAGCACAGAGCCTGATGTGGGGCTAGAAGTGATGAACTGCGAGATCACGACCTAAGTCAAAGTCAGACTCTTAACTGCCTGACCCACCCAGGTACCCAAACATCATAAGATTTGTAAGGAGATCATTGTCTGTGCTCTGATTTGATGACATAGTTTTGATGGTGCTATAATCATAGGAAACTGTGCTTCATGGATTTCTTTCTCCCCAGATTAGGATTAGAATTCACTATATAGTAGGTGTTCAATGTGCTTTAATAAACACACATACATACATGATCTAATAAATTTGTTCAGTGCATTTAGAATGGATTCTTTATGAGATTTAAAAATCCTAAGGTAATGATTTGGTTGGTCACTCCCTTTTTCTTTCTAATTAAATGGATAAGCAACTGTTAATAAAATTACATAACAATTAAAATACAAAATTATATTAAAATTTTAATCCAAATCGAAAGGTATTTGGAGGGTAGTCAAAGAAGCATGTCTATGAAACAGAAATTGCTATCCAGCACAAGTATTGATTGCAGGTATTTCAATATATTATGAGATCTGGGGCACCTGGGTGGCTAAGTCAGTTAAGTCTGCCTCAGACTCTTCATTTTGGCTCAGATCATGATCTCATAGTTTCTGAATTCAAGCCCCACATCAGGTTCTGTGCAGACAGTGTGGAGCTTACTTGGGATTCTCTCTCTCTCCCTCTCTTTATGTTCCTCCCCTACTTGTACACTCTTTCTCTCTCTCTCAAAATAAATAAACTTAAATGGATAATAAATAAATAAGATCTAAGAAGATCTCAAATGAAATTCAAGGGTTAATTGTTCTCTGGCTGTGGTTCCTTGAACTGTTCTCTGTATAATTGTGCTACATATTTCTTATTTTACATACTTATTTTCATAAAAATCAACATTTGTCCTTTGTTAATTAGAATACCCTACATTCTTCACACTGTGGTTTTTAATACTTTTACCCAATGCTCTATGTTGATTGCATTTTGTTTAGCTTTACAAAATTAGACTTTCCCAAAGTCTAATATCTTTGCAGTGCTATGCCCTTGTAAACATTGATTTTTATATGAAATTTGAGAAGCCTTTTGAGATGGTTAGATTAATGTTAAGTGGAGGTAGCACACATCCAAAAAATCATCAATGCAAATTTTCTATATGTGAATGTTGGCATAAAACTACAAAGAAAGAAGAAAACTGGCACATTTAACTGATTTAATAAAGTTGACAACGAATGATATTTTCAGCATTTAGTGTATAAATTAAACTGTATTTTGTATTGAATGCTAAGTGTATTTTCTTACATGGGGCTATATTTGTAAGAAACAATTCAAGTAAGTTCATTAAATTCTGCTATAAAAACAATATAAAGTATATATTTTGCCCATTAAAAACAGAGCTTTAAACTGACTTTATCTTTTCAGGGGTTTTCTTTTCTTTTTTCTTTTTTTTCAAATTTCCTTGGATGTCAGTAGACCCAGATTTTTGGGAGAACAATGTCCAAAACCAGCAAACCATGTTTTCACTTGTAACCAAAACATATTAGTGTGGTTAACTTATGGTTGCGGATGACTCATTGAAAGCATTAATCTCGTTCTAACTTTTTTTCTTCCATACGTTGAAACGTTGACAGAGCTCTTATCTGTATTAAATTATGAGAACTCTTTCATATTACATTTTAAGTGTGTAGATATTGGTTTTATTTTTTTGTTGATGCTACATCCTCTACATGCCTTCCATAGCAGAATGTCTAAAAATGCAAGTTGGATAACACTTATATTTTTACTTTCCCCAGATGTGAAGCGATTCAATAATAGCTAGGTGGCACACTGGAGTTTGAACCAAGTAACCTTGGCCTTGTTTTCAGCAGCCCAGGGGATGTTTGTGATAGCTCTCAGTCAGCTTTCTTAACTGTAAAGTGAACACGACAGCACAAGTGTTACTCACAGTATAAGGCTGTTTTAAAGATAAACAGATAAAGCACAGCTGTCAGTGCTTTGAAAAAATACAATGCCTTATCACATGAAAGGCTATGTCAAAATTGAAATATTAGAGGGCATTTTTGTCTTTCCAATATCTGTGAGTCATGTGATATCTCTCACTAAATTGGTAAAACAAGGGATGTAAATGGCGATACCAAAGCAGATGAAGCAGACTCTTCAAAAGACATATCACTAATTACTGTGTGTGTGTGTGTGTGTGTGTGTGTGTGTGTGTGTGTGTAACAACATCTGAGGATGTTGTTTCTTCTTCAAAAGGATGCATTTAAGAATCAAACCATGAAACAGAGTAACATTCACATAGGTTTTATCACCAGAACAAGTGCTGGATACAGAGTTATCATGATGTAATTATTGTCTCTATTTGTTACAATGGTCAGCACTCAGTGCTGAAATGAAATAAGAGAAATCAAACAATCAAGTATAGGAGAATTAAGGCTGAAGCTTCTGCCCTAAGAAGTAAACTAAAAGATCAAAAATTATATCATAAGTAAAGACAAAAATGAAAACAAAACCTGAGTGTAGAGTCATTATGTCGCAAGAGAAGAAGATGAAAATGACAAAATCAGAAATAAAATAGTAGGCTTCTGGTTCAACAATGAATCTGATTAAGCACTTAGAATGAGGTTTATCTCCAAGTCTCATAAAAAGCATAAATATTAATAAAGATAAGGCATATAAATTTGAAGAAGAAATACTAATGTCACAGAAAAAACGTGGTAGTAGTATAATGTCAGAAACTATAAAGGATCCTAGATAATATGCATATTACTATAAAAAATTACTCAGATATTGACCCATGAAGTACCACATGGCCACATGGATATTGCCACAAAAAGTGTATTCAGAATATGAAGGAAAAATAGTTATACTTCTACTATCACCTGTCGCTGTCAATAACTAATAGAAAGGTGGATAGTTAACTCTCCTACAATAGGGGTGTTGTGTAGGCTGTTACGACCCTGCTTATGTCTTCCCAATCTAGTCCATGCTGCCCTGTTTAAAGATGAGTTAACTGAGAGAGGAGTGAACTACCCAGTTTTACAAAATTGTTTTTTGGAAAAGCTGAATCTGGAACCTACATATATATGTTTTCCTTCTTAATACTGAATACTGCAGAATAAGATTCCCATTTATAACTGGCTTTAAAAAATAACAATAATAATAATATAAATGCAAATTTTATCCAAAATGTGTTCAGAAACATAGTAGGCATGGACCTATTTGCTACCTTGAGATCTTATTATTACTCATACTAGAATGTGTTCCATTATCTTCCTAAAAAGTATGTAACAATTTAACCCTGTAGGAAATGACCAGAAGTATCCAAGAACACCAAATTATTTTTAAAAGAAATGCCGATTTCCAGCTCATTAATTCCATATACTCTCCTTGCCCAAATTTCCAGCACAGAATCTCTTGTCCAACTGCAAGTGGCATGAAAAAGTTTTAAGGCAAATTCAGAGATCGTAAAAGATATGACATTTAAAACATGCTCCAAAGTAAATATTTAATTTGAAAGAGAAACATAAAGGACATATAGACACAGATTAATGATAATTTACTGGAAGTAAAAAGCTGATTTATCTACCTCCTTTCCATGTACTGCAAGCTCTTACAAGTACACAGTTAGCACTCTAAATTCCTATGAATGTAGAGTAGTTAAGCAAGCAGTTGCTGCCATCCATCTATGGAGGTCCAAGTTCCAGGACCTATGTTATACCTGTGAACCTTTGGGAATATTTATTATTTAACCTCCCTGTGCCTTGTTTTTCCTCATCTGGGCAATGGGGATTAGAACAAGTCTCACTTTGTAGAACTTTTTGGAGAACTAAAGGATTTCATAAATAAAAGTCATTTATAATCATGCCTGAAGGTTGATAGTAAAGTCTGTATAAAACATAGCTATTCTTTTCTATTACTGGAACAGTATCTATCCATTTTTTCCCTCTATATACTTTATCTTTTTTCAACTAAACTTTTGGATTTTGTTTTCAAGTTAGCTTTCTCATCTCATCTGAAAACGGGTACTTGGGGTAAGTTATGCAGACTAGCACCTTTGTTTAGTCCAGGAGGAAACCATTAATCAGTCTAACCCCCTCTTTCATGCTTGAGTCCAGGAGGCAATCAAATAAAGAATACTGTAAGGGAAAGCAAAATCACAAAACCAGATCAACTCTATTATTCTTTTTCTGAATATGTTATGCAAAAGAGATAGAACTTGGTGAAGGAAATGGACTCTTTCCTTAGACAGGTCCAGTCAAGGTCAAAGAGAGGTGAGAGGTGAGGGTGGTATCTGAAAGCTTACCCATGCATCCCTGGAGCAGACTCTTATGTCTCTTCAGTGCTAATTAATCAAAAATGCTGATCATGAGATCTCTGAGTTTAGTATGAACACTGAGTCTCTCTCATCTCAGTGCAATGCACTTGCTTAATACCTACTATGGAGTCCAGCACATGTTAGGAACTCTGTGAAGCCTTGCACAATGAATGGTGTGTATTATTTGGAATATGATCCTAAATATTTTGACCTATGTGCACCTCAGTAAAGCCTTTTGTACTTACTACAAGATTTAGCTGCCTGTGGTATCAAAAGTACCTGCCAAATATTCAGCTTTACTTCCTACTATACCTGGTTTCCAGAAACTGCATATTTTACTTCTCTCTCATAGATTTATCCTTGCCCTAGTTCCTCAAAAATCCAGGCTTTGGGTAGGAGAGAGCAACCAACCTTAGCATGAATACTCTTTCCCCAATTTTAGCCTCATATAATCCAATGAAGTTTATAATTTAAATATTTTTCTTCTTCTCCAAGAATATTAGTTATTATTTGTTGCACAGGAGGTTACCCCAAAACTTAGTGGCCTAAGACTAATATAAACTTTTATCATATCACATCCTATATCATGTCACTCAGATTCTGTACATCAGAAACTGAGTATACCTTGGCTGAGCTGTACCAGCTCTAATCTCTCATCTTGAATTGACATTGAGATGTTATGTGGGCTTGCAATCATCTGAAGGCATGGCTGCAGATAAAGGCTCTACCTCCATGATGGCTCACTCACATGGCTGTCATGTGGGCACTGGCTGTTTGCAGGAGGCCTCAGTGCATTGCCATATAAGCTCCTTATTCCTAATTATACCTGGAGCTTATGGTTAGTGCTCACATCTCTATTCGTGGCAGTGTTTCTTCTGGTAACTGGAAATTTTATACCTATGCTCTTCTCTGCTCCTCTAAAAAGTCTCATACATGAAGGAAGTGCATATGATAGAAAAAGACCAGAAGAGATTAATTTAGAATAAACATATCAAGATGTGTAGGCACTTGTTACATGCAAATCACTAATCTGCAGGGGAATTTATCATCCTCAAGAAAATTATATCCTGACATGGAATAGAGCTTGCAAACGTCCTCTACTTTATGTCACTGTTGGTTGAGTTCTCAGTTTCCTCCATTAGGTTTTAAGCCTTTGATAGTAATAATGAAGGTATTCATTTGCATTTGTAATACAAAACAATGGTCCTATAAAATTATAGGATTCATAATTTAATAATTAAATAATTGTAGACCAACTGCAACATATGTGTTTTGGGCAGAGGTGCATGTAAACAAAAACAAAAACAAAAAACAAACCTGTCCTGGTAGAACTTACCTCCTGGTATGAGTGTGGTCATGAGACCGAAGATGGAAGATGACTAAATAATTAGCCTCTTAAATTAGTGTGGTACAGTGTGATAAGGCTATGGAAATAAATTAAATGTAGAACATGACAATGTGAATCAGAAAAGCAGGAGAGAAGGAACTTGCAATTTTCAATAAGATAATGTCAAGGTAAACTTCATAGAGAAGTGATACATGAGAGAATCTTTGATGGAGATGTAGAATCCTAGAAAGTGAGGAGGAGGAAGGAGATAACATTCACACAGAGATATTAGTCAGTGTAAAGACACTAAAAATAGAGTGATTGAAATGTTTCAATGACATAAGAAAGGTCAATGTGGCTGGAGCAAAGCTAGCAATAGGGAGAAACAAGATCACATAGATAATGATGGGGAAGACTATACTGTACATCCTTGTTGGGTCATTTTTATAAACTTGATTTTGTCTCTTAGGGAAGTGAGAGTCATTGCTGAATTTTGACTAGAGACATATGCAACTGCCAGCCTTAAAGGATACAATTAGCACTTTGGACAAAGATGGTAGAAAAGAGACAATGTTTGCCTTTTCCTTCCCCAAAAGTAAATAATAATAATAAATAACATAATAATAGCTATATAATATATATATAACATAAAATATGTAACATATATAATTATAACTATATGCATAAATATACATTTTATATCATATATGTAACATATATATAAAAACTTTTTACCATCAGACACCAGGCTAAAACAAATAGTAATCACTGAAAGATAGCAAACAAATGAGGTGAGCCCTGCTATTTTCCCAGCATACTCCATAGAGAGACCTTCCATGGACTGAGGAACAGTGATCTCTGGAAAAAATTCAAGAGACCTAATATATGTGTAATAGGACTCCCCAAAGAGGAGGAGAATGTGGAAAAGAAGAAAGAAAAAAAAAAAACCCTCCAAATTTCCCAATTTGATAAAAGGTTTAAGCCCATGGATTCAAGAAACACAGTGAAAACTCAAGACACAGGAGTGCCTGGGTGGCTCAGTTGATTAAGTGTCTCACTCTTGATTTTGGTTCACATCATGATGTCATGGTTTGTGAGACTGACCCGTGCATTGAGCTCTCTGCTGACAGCATGGAACCTGCTTGGGATTCTCTCTCTCCCATTATCTGTCCACCACCCTCTCAAAATAAATAAAAACATTTTAAAAAAATCTTAAAAAAAAACCCCACAAGAAGCATCAGAACACACAGTTTTCAAGTTTTTTGAAGCCAATAAAAATTAAACATCTTAAAAGCAACCAGAGACAATGAGAGACTGAGAGACTAAGATTAACCAGCTTATTAGCCAATTTCTCATGAGAAACAATGAAAATGGTGAATGAGTCATCTTTTAAAATACTGAGAGAAGAAAAGCAAGAAGCCATCAACCTATAATTTCATACTCAGTTAAATTATCCTTCCTAAAGGAGAGCAATATAAAGCCTTTTCAAGATAAACATAAATTGAAAGTATTCATCACTGACAAACCTGTATTGTAAGAATTATTAAAGGATGTCATTTGTTATCAGATGATTACATAGATCCACAAACAGGAATAAGAACCACTGAAATGATAACTACATGTGTAAATGCTTAAGAACTGTTTAACTACACATATTTTTTTATATATCTAAATAGAAGGACTCTTTTTTCCAACTCATTTTATAATTACAAGGATACTAAAGCCAAACAAAATTCATTACAAGAAAATTGAATCCTACAATGTATAAAAATATTAATGCATAACGATCAAGTCATGTTTAATACAGGAATGCAAGGTTGAATTCTGATTTGAAAATTATTAATATTATTCACAATTTTAATTCACTAATAATTTTTAAAATGGAGTAAAACCATATGAATATCTTAACAGATCCAGGAAAAAAATTGACAAAATCAACATTCATTTCTGGGAAAAATAAAGAACTCTAGGCAAATTAGGAACAGAAATGAACTTTTTCAAACCTAATAAAGGTCATCTATAGGTGACATCATGTTTCATGATAAATTATTTTAATTTCAAAGAATTTAATTATTATTAAATTATGATTACTATTAAGTACTACTTAAATTAATAATAAAACTATTTACTTTGGAATAGAAACTAAATTATTTTCTCCTGAAATCAGAAGCAAGGTAAGAATGTTACTCTTTCTGTTCAACACTGATCCAGAAGTTCTACCCAGTGCAATAAGGGCAAGTAAAAGAGATGAAATTGACTAAAATTGGAAAATAAGAATTAAAACTGTCTGTGTTCACCAATAACATGTGTCTATGTAAAAAAAAAAAAAAAAACTAATGTAATCTATAAAATCCGATTAAAAAAGAAAGTGAATTTAGGAAGGTTATAGGATATAAGCAATATGAAATCTATAAAATACAAGTGAGTAAATTGGAAAAAAATTAAAGTAATAGCTATACCATAATTTTAGAAAAAATAGGAATATCACTATATTCACTTACGTGTGATATATGGTATCAAAACCATAATTCTTAAAAGAACAAATTGACAAACTGTGCACTTGATTTTGAAAGACAGTATTACAAGAATAAGAAGACAAATCACAGACTGGGAGAATATCTATGGAAAGTCCATATCTGATGAAGGTCTTAAACCCAAAATATATAGGAGCTCTCAAAAATCAAGAAGAAAAAACTAAAAAAAAACGGAAATATTTGAAAAGATACTTCTCCATGGAAGATATATAGATGTCAAATAAGCATATGGAAATGTCCTCAGTCCAGAAGTCATTCTGGAAATGCAAATTTAAACCACAATGAAATATAACCACAGAGTAGAATGACTAAACGTGAAGACTGACCAAAGCAAGTGTTCTCTAGGATATCGAACAAATAGAGTTATCAAATGTTGTTGGTGTCCTGGAAAATAATACAACCAATTTAGGAAAAGGTTTAGCAGGTTTTAAAAAGTTATGGAAAACTAACTCATAATTTAGACTCTCCTTGTATTGAGCATATTTTCATACAAAGACTCAGGCACAGAGGTCATGTGCTGTATGATTCAACCTGCGTAAAATACTACAAAATGCAAACTAATCTCTAGGGACAGAAATCAATTTAGTGGTTGGCTGGGGAGGGAGGAAGAGATGGAGAAGCAAGTTACAAAATGGCAAAAGGGATCTCAGACGATGATAGGTACATGTTTATTCCCTTGATTTTTGTGGTTATATGTTAATATGATAATGTTTATTATCTTGATTTTGTATCTCTATCAGATGGTTTCACGGATGTATATTTCTTTTAAGACAGTCATGCACTTAAATGTGTGCAGCTTATTATATGTCAATGACAAGTCAGTAAAGCTTGTTGGAAACAAATAGAACAAAGAAAAATATACTTGGCAAAAATGTTAAGGGACACAAGGGCAATGCATGGATTCCAGCCAGAAAAACAAATTCAGTAAGGAATTTACTTACTCATGTAAGGAATTATAATGACTCAGATCAACATGGAAACACTGGCGGTGGAGCAAAATGGTGACACTTTTAGATATATTAGTTAGAAGGGCCAGTTTGATTTTCTGATAGATTGGATGTGGGGTGTGAAGGAAAGAAAGGAGTCTGAAATAACTCTAAAACATATGCACGATCATTTAAAAAATATATAATAGAAGCAAACATAGATAGGGCTGACTAAGTTAAAGCAGGTTTTGTTTGGGGGCTTATCAGCTGAACTTTTGAGAGGTTAAGTTTACATGCTAATTAGATATAGAAATGAGTATGTTTCAAAGACAGTTGGATATATAGGTCTGAAGTTAAAGAGAGAGGCCTGGATGACAGTCAGCATAGATACAATGGTAAAAATAATGATCCTAATAGCTACTAGCAGGTATTTGAGTGTTTACTGAGGGTCAGGACAAAGATAAATGTTTTAGCCCATTTCAATCAATTTTCTCCGAAGCACTGTAAAGTCAGTACACTAACGTTGGCCCATGCCTTCAGATGAGTAAACTGAGCTTTAAAGCAGTTAAATTGTCCAGATTGGTAAGTGAGAAAGAAAGAAGCCACAGTACATCTCTCTGAAGCCAAGGACTGTTCTGTGATCTACTGCAGAGCAAGTGTCTTCAAAACCAGATGGGAATAAGTGGATAGATGTACGTATGGATGGAATGCATGGAAGAAGTAGTTTGAGTAAATCTAAACGAAATCACCATTAGCACAGTGCACCAAGTACTCTAAGGGGACAAAGGAAACAACAATCAATTCTGACTGAAGAGATTTGGGAAGTCAACATAACAATGTTAGAAAGAGTGCTGCAAATAACAGATGTTGCTAGGTATGGAAACAGAAGCAGGGCAGGATGGATGGCAGCAGAGGAAAGCAATGACTGAGACATTAAATGGCCCGTCAAGATCAGACAGAGATGAAGAATGAGATGTGGCTGGCGGTAGGGGCAGATAGTTGTGGCAGGGGATGCATTTAAAGAGATCCTAGGGAAGCCAGTGCTGCAGTGATCTGTTAACATACTTCACTCAGACCCGCTAGAGTCCACTGCTGGAGGCTGGAGGGAAAGGCTGTGTACTGGTGACACACTGTCATACGTAGAGAATATGATTAAATAATATCTATGACCAAATGATTCTTTAAAACCAGGGAAGTTCCTTGCAACCTTCAATCACTGACTATAAAATGAGGAGAATCTGTCACATAGAACGTACACCTTCTAAGATGTCTGATTGTACCTTACTATAACTATAATGACTATTTTCATTGAAGGAACAT
This sequence comes from Crocuta crocuta, assembly GCF_008692635.1. Classification (NCBI taxonomy): domain Eukaryota; kingdom Metazoa; phylum Chordata; class Mammalia; order Carnivora; family Hyaenidae; genus Crocuta; species Crocuta crocuta. The sequence goes on from NW_027528798.1 coordinate 932,995, forward strand.
ACGAGATTTTCCAAGATCTTATATCTGTTTATTTAGCATAATACTGCACTTTTTTGAGGTAATTCTTCCTTTGTAATATGACAGATTTCTGCTATATTATAATATTAATATATATTAAAATATTATATAGTAAGCATACCCACATTTTGGATATTTTAGTAACTGGAATGATCTCAGGGTTTCCTAAAATTTTCCCATGTTTTCCATTTTTAAGATGACTACACTGATATTCAAGT
>NW_027528798.1:933243-933351 GCF_008692635.1 Crocuta crocuta
TTATATATAATATATAATTACTTTATATATATTACTTTTATATATATAAATATATATAAATTACTTTTTAATGTTTATAGAATTACAGATATTGCTTTGAATATATGA
>NW_027528798.1:933374-1067330 GCF_008692635.1 Crocuta crocuta
ACTATATGATGTATCTCTCTTAAATATTCTCATTTATGTTTTATGTAGGAAGAGTCTCAAAGAGATTAAAAAACAACACCCATGATCACAGAATGGGATCCCACAAATAATATGTCTCAGAACTGGAATTCTATACTAGTCTGTCCAATGGCTGAATCTTTTGCTCTGAACTACTATATACTATGGTAGTCATCATAGCCCAGCTGAAAAGGTAACCATGTTGGATAACTCTGACCTCTTCTATATTTCCTGGATAAAAATAACTCCTTCTTTTTCTTGGAAAAAATAGCCAAGAAAATAAAAGGTAAGGGTAATATTTAAATTTTTATATATTATTTATATTCCTCATTATTATTCTCAAAAGCTAAGAGCTTTATGACACAGAGTATGGAGATATTGAAAGCATCCTTCACCTCATGTCCACTTGAACCCTCTCTTCTATTCAGTCAAGCTCAGTTCTCATGAACTTCACTTTCGGTCACTCAAATGTAAATACTCAGCAGCTTTATTATTTTTGTTTTGTTTTTCCTTTATTTCACTAAAGGCATTACATGAGTATATTATTTCTTATATATAAACTTTAGATATATTATATATCACCACAAAATTTACTAACCTAACTTACTTTATTTCACTGTTATTTACCATTTAATAGTGACAGCAATACTGTTCCCTTTGATAATATTTCCCTGATAAGTCACTGTTCCATACTTAACTAAATTACACAATGGTTTAATAATTGAAATAAAAAGAAATGGGCACACATAACTCTTATTTCTCAATAAGTGCCATGCCTGAAACTGCCACCACATTCCTAATAAATGAAATCTGAGAGGCCTGTTTCTGAGAAGAATAAAGTACATAAAATATGATGAAATAAATTTTTGTAATTGAGTAGTGCATTTGTTAGATTGATTAATCAAATAAAATAATGATTTAGGGGTATTTGTATTTTTCTCCACACAATCCAAAGTAAAATTCAGAACTGAGGTGAATATTCCTGAATTGGAATGGAGATGTCTTGAGTTTACTTACACACAAAGTGTAAATTTATCAGATCAAGATAAAGATATCTATTATCTTCACATTTGGTTTCATACATCCAAGGGGTTGGTACATAGTTCTTCTTGCCTTCTCTCATAAAACCTTCCCAATAAGTAGAGAAGTGGAGAAATAGTGTCCCTGACTCACCAGACTGTTACACTGACAACACAGACCTTGGATGGAAGACTTGTCAGGCACCTCTGCAAGGGGAGCTTACATAGAAGGGGAACTAGTAGAAGGAGAAGGGGTGTGGGGAGAATAGTGAGATGAGACGCAGAAAGGAAACCAAGAAAGAAGGGAAGGAAGGAAGGAAGGAAGAAAAAGAAAGAAAGAAAGAAAGAAAGAAAGAAAGAAAGAAAGAAAGAAAGAAAGAAAGAAAGAAAGAAAGAAAGAAAGAAAGAAAGAAAGAAAGAAAGAAAGAAAAAGAAAAGAGGTGGGTGGATAAAGATTTCTTCATCTTGTCATTGCTGATGGTGTTTGTATCTTTTACCTGCTCTTAAAAAACAATCTATGTTTTTCAAAGCAAGAATCCTGCCACCCAAGAAATAACAATTCTAGGGGCCCCTGGATGGCTCAGTTGGTTAAGCGCCCGACTTTGGTTCAGGTCATGATCTCACGGTTTGTGGGTTCGAACCCTGTTATCAGTCTCTGTGCTGACAGCTAGCACAGACCCTGGAGACTGTTTCAGACTCTGTTATCTCTCTTTCTCTCTCTCAGAAATAAATAAAACATAAAAAAAAAAAAAAAAAGAGAGAGAGAAAGAAATAACTATTCTAAATATGTGAGACCACTTGAGGGCAGTGTGGCATTGCATTTTGGTCAAGTGACCTTTGGAAACTCAACTCTGGGAGAATAATCTAGTTTTTCAAAATCCAGGATGAGCACACACAGGTACTCTAGGGTAATGTCTGTACATGAGAATGGCATAGCTGTGTGGACATATAAATCAGTTAGTGCCCCACCGAGGCAGCTCCAGGACCAGAGATTGGTTTTCCACATCCAGCCTTCACTATATGCTTCAGAGATTTCCTTTACTGTTTGCTGGGGCTGAACTATGATATTATGATTTTCCAATTGCAGTGCTAATGGATCATTTTTGGCATTTCATACTCATTAGAATCTCTGCCAGTGTGATGGATTAATTTAGGGGCATTTTCTGTCCTTGGTATAATCATTGGGAAGGGAATGAGAATGGCTGCTGCACTGGGTAAATTACAGCACATGGTGCAGGACTTAGATGCGAAAAAACAGAAAGAAAGAAAGAAAGAAAGAAAAAGGCTCAGAGAAAATGAGGCTTGGCTGAGCAAAGGTAAAAATCTCCACTTACTGGTTAGAATCGGAATTAGTGGGAAGGTCACAATGGAATGCATTGTTAACATCGGAAAATGTTTAAATGTATGCTAATAGAGCTGGATCCTTTCATGCAGTAATTTCCCTTTTTATTAAAAATCAACTGACTGCAATAAAAGTCATGAAGCCTTTTTATTTTCCATTTGCATTTTTTAGCATTTATAATTCCTATAGTAAAAGAAATATCAGGCTTGAGTTTTAGTCTTGCTTCTGCAATACCTTGTATGAGTAAATGTTTTTGATAAACACATATTGAACTCATACTGTACTCATATTGATAAACATAAATATGTCCTCAGTGTATTTATAAACATGGGAAATAGAGGAAGTTTTAAGAGCCTCTCCTGCCCTTACTAAGGACACTCTTTGACCAATTTGAAATGCTATTTTAAGCAAATGAAATATGAACTAGCTTCTTATGGACTCGAGTTTTTCATCTACTAAATGTATGTAAAAGCTATTCTCATTCCACATATTTTTTTATTTGAGTGAAGGAAGCATGAAATTCAAAAGCAGCCTCCAACCTCACCCATTTGATTAATTAAAATTGTCAATAGCCTTGGGAAGGTCTTCAATAGCATAGATAAAACAGTGAGCATATCCTCAGTTTGGGACTTGTATATGTTGAGAAATCAGAAGTAATCTTGTTATCAGAGAAAAAGGAAAGACATAGTGGAGAGTGTGACTGAGTTAAAAATAATAAAGAATGGAGGAAAGAATGGTTTATTTAAATATTAACAAATGACAATGAACTTTTAATACAGATTCCCATAAATGTGGAATAATGGAAGATTTGATGAGTCTATAACATGGAAGATGAAATATATAAAGATTATAAAATGGTCTCAGCATGTCATTAAGGAATGGTAAGAAACACAACACAAAGGAAGAAGATGGATATATGAACTTCTGCAGAAACCTCTGATAAATATTTTCTGCCTCAAATAAGAGAATTTTATGAATTATAAAGAATTAGAAACAACAAATCTGTGATTGATAAAAAGTCATAGGAAATGTCAGCTAAAAGTAAAACTGAGCTAGTGAAGTGAAAATCTAAGAGGGATTATTTGAAATTTTATAAATAAGCCACACTTAATGGGTAATTTCAGAATAAAGTAAGAAATTAATTTCTTTAAATTTTTTCCTTTAGAAACCTTCTCAGTAAGTGGTAAGCATCCTGTCAATGGCGATGTCAAGTAGAGACAAGATTGGATGTTGTAAAGAGGATTTTTAAATCAGCTGAAGGTTTAACATTTCCTTCTTAAGGTAATCTCAGTCCTGAATTTCAATTAATATCTTCAAGTTACACATTTGAAAATATTTATATGGAAATATAATGTGCCAGCCATAGTACTCGGTATTGTTGATACCAGGATAAAGAAAAGCAATTTATATTTTAAATAAAGAGAGATGGATATTCCTGGACAAATGATTTAGTATCATACCAATGAAAAGTGTCACCAAGTTGATCTATAGGGTTAATGCAATTTAATTTAAGCCTTAGGGGATTTTTTTAAAAGGATTTTGAGAAGGTGATTGTAAATTTTATATAAAAAGACTTAAGCACAGAAGAAGCACATGCTATTGCATGGTGCTGACACAGGGATAAATAAAGTGACCAATGAAAAATAATAGATATTATAGAAACTGACTCAAAGTATATGCAAACTTAATATGTTTATCTGTGTAGCATGTGAATTATTGCATAAAGGGAGTATCATTCAATAAACAGTTTTAGGAAACATATTTTAAAATTAAAATGGATCTCTATGCCACAACACATACACACATGCATATGTGCACACACACACACACACACACACACACACACACTCAGTTTATATTCCAAATGGAATAAGAATTTAAGTGTGAAACCCAAATCCTTACAAGTTTTAGAAAAAATAAAGGAGAATACCTATTTTGCTTCTAGGAAGTGGGAGAGTTAAGTAATTCATGTGAAACATTAACATAGAACTGTTGCTTCAAACATTTGATCACATCAGATTAAGAAGTTATGTTCATCAAGAGATGCCATAAAGTGAAAAAGAAACCACCAAGTAAGAAAAATAATTATAGCATATGTAATTAACAAATTATTAGTGTCTAGGATGTATAAAGAGCAACCACAAATCAGTAAGAAAAACTGCTCTTTTTATTTTAAAAAAAAGATGACAAAAATCATGAATAGGCATCTCTTTGAGAAGGAAAGAGACTCCTTTTCAAATAAACATAGGTGCTCAACATTAATGGATATCTGGAAGGTCCAAGTAACAATCACTTTTATACTCAGTAGACCAGTAAAACTAGAAATTTGATAATAGTGAGTGCTGAAAAAGATATGGATAAAGAAGAGTATAAAATAATATAATACTTTTTAAAATAGTTTTGTATTATTCAAATTTTATCATTTGCATACTTTTTGACCAAACAATGAAATTCTTAAGTAAACACATTAGACAGAATTTGACATATGCACCTGGAAACCTATAGGAGAATTGTGATAACAGCTTTGTTCAGAATAGTTAAGAGCTGGAGAAAAAAAATAAAAACACAAAATTCATAAACAGTTAATTTGATTATGACATACTTACCCAATGGAATATTACACAACTACAAAAAAAATAACTGAACTACAAAAAAATAGCATGGACAAATTTTAGTTTTGCAATAGTCGATTTAAAAAAAAATGTCACATGAGATTATACTGCATCATAGCACATTAATAAAGTTCAAACAAAACAAACTAAAATGTAAAAAAAGAAAGGACATTCAGAAACATCTTGAAGAAATTTTCCACTTGAATATTTTTTACATCAAGCTCACAAATAGCAACTATTACAGTGCCTCTGTACTGCACTTGCTATAGATACTATCAAACCAAACCCACATCTCCTTCTAAGAAGAGAGACTATATGAACAAATGGTAATGAAAAAGACAAAGGCCCCAGAAAATTACTTCTAAGTAAAACAATGTCCATGTGCCTATAACTTTAATTTATAAGCTTTAATTTATATATAAGTCATATATATTCAAGCCATCAGCCTGGAACTCATGTAGCTAGGAGTTGTATAGAAGGAGTCTTTGCATATATAGTTGTATTAAAGTCCTCCAGAGAAGCAGAATGAACAGGATATATCTATATAGAAAAAAGGTTTATTACCAGGAATTGGCTCACACAATATTGGAGGGTGAGAAGTCCCAAACTTTGCAATGAGCAAGCTGGAAATAGTGAAGTTCCAGTTCAAGTCCAAAGGACTGATAATTGAGGGAGCTGATGGTATAAATTCTGTCCAAATATCAGCAGTCTCAAGACATAAAAAGGATTGAAGGTTCAGTTCCAGTTTGAAGACAGAAAAACAACAATGTCCTTTGCCAGCAGTCAGCTCTGAGTTCCCTCTTACTCCCAGGAGGCCATTTTTGTTCTATTCAGGCCTTCAACTGATTGGAAGAGGTCTCTCACATTAGGGGTAATAACACAATATGCTTTTCTCAGTCTATTGATTCAAATGTTAACCTATCTAGAAATATCCTCATAGACATGCAGAATAATCTTTGGCCAAAAGTTTGGGCACCCTGTGGCTAAGTCTAGTTGGTAAACACAATTAACCATTACAATACTAATATGTGCGTATAAGATTGTGGAAAGATCTTGACTGGTGGCACGGACGATACATAATATAGAAATTAGGATTGGAGTGGGGAGAGTGGGGGCGGGGGAGCAAGTACTATGGAGTTAGAGAAAAAAAATATTCACATATGGCCAGGAGGATCTGCATATTGGAGGGATATAATTACTATGTTGATTTGTTTCTTTAACTTTGATTTGTTCTAAGTGCTGTCATTCTTCAGTATCTGCTGGATCTAAAATGCCCTTCAACTCAAATGCACTGCTTCCAATGACTCATTGTCACTAGTCTCTGATTTCCTTTATACCTTATTTTACACAAACGATTTTACCTGTTCCATGCCCTGGGTCAGTCTCAGTGTCACGAACAACATCCACTATTTTCCCATTTACTGTGTTTGATTTTTTCTCTTTATACTTTACTACTTGATCTTTCCAATCCTACTCTAAAATCTGTTATGTCTTCTTGCCCACATCTCTAGTTGGGATTTTATGATGAGAGACACCAGAAACCATGAGGGTTGGATGAATTGAGGGCAGGGTTTTTATCTCTCTGGCCTCTCTCTGCAGGGGCCAAAAAATCCTCCAGGTTTCTGTTTTGCATCCTCACAAGCTCCCAAGAGTCTTACAAGCCTTGAGGGTCTTTCCATCATCCTAGTTGGTTTCCAGAATCCCTCTCCACATCTCTTCATATGGTCCACTTATTAAAATCTGCCATGATTACCATATATTTCCTATACAGACTATATGGATACACCACTCATCTGACATTATTTAGGTGATTTCAACTTGCTTTTAAAAATGTTCCTCTATTGACTAAGAAGTCAACCTCAATTCTAGAAGTGACAATGTGACAAAGTTCATTGGTGTATTCTAATCACTTAATCACAATGTTTACCTCAAGAAGGAGATTTGAGAAAAGTCAGGTGAATATATCTAATTATCAAGACTTAATTTATTTTATTATTATTTTTAATAGCCAAGAAGAAGATCCTCTCATTCTACTAACATTGTCTTGCTGGAAGGTCTTAAGCCTGGACTTGTTGGTGGCTGTTTTGCCAGAGTGAAAGTAGAGCTTGCCTGAGAATAAAACTAAAACAGAAAATCAGAACTAAAAAAAGAAGGTGGACCTAATTTTGCCTTGTGTTAAACAATCAGCATGTGTTTGAATTTTAAACTTTTTCCCTCCTTAGGTTAGTTTGAACTGTATTTTTGCCACTGGCAACCAAATGTATTATGATATATGCTTCTCGCACACATTTTTCATGAAGGCCGTTACTGTAACAATGGTTTGATGACAGAGTGTTTCACTTCTGTTTCTTGTTTTCTGGTATATGGTGGTTTCTGTGGTACCTTGCCATGGTTCTTTTTTCTGGAATGGTCCCAGCTCTCCATCTACTTTAGATTGTGGGACTCATCTGACTGATCATCCTGTGGACTAATTATTCCTCATAAATATTTTCGTGTTTATTCCCTATGGTCTCGTGAAATATTCCTGGAAATATAATAACTGAGCGCTCACTATGTCTGACTTGTTGTCACTTTAAAGCTATTTATGAAATATGGGACCACGTTTTCTTCAAAAGCTTTATACCTCTGAGATAATCTTTACCATACAATTGGACACCAGCTAACCAATTCTGGGCAATACTTAATCTACTCAGTGACAAGCCATGCAATCTCCAGAATTAATAGTCATCATTCTACAATGACTGTAATATATTCCAGTATTTTGGTATATCTAATTTATTAAACAAATTTTCATATGTAATACTTTACATTGTTTTCATTGTTTTCTTTTTTATATTATTCATAATACTATAATAAGTACGTCATTAAGTAGTTTCTACTACTGTTGAATTATATATTTAGATAAATTAAAATAGTTTATTATGTTTACTGATGATTATATATCATTATAGCTTTTGCGGTAAACTATAAACTAAAACTATTGCTTTACAAAAGAATATAATAGTTTAAGTGATTCAGGCAATGATTGAGTATATGAGTCTATAATATCCCCAATATTGGGTGACATTTTGAAATATCCACTTCCTTGGGTGTAAGACATTGTGACTATAATTCTTTATGATCTCTGCAGTTGCATATTTGGCTATCATAGTTCTTTTTATAGAATAATTTCAATTTATGCATTCCATGGGAAAGAAGGGGAAACAAATAACAACACAAGGAAAACCATGGTTATCGGAACAAACAAGATATAAATAATAAAGAGTAAAGCAGTATAATAATATATTAGCAATATAATTTATCATAGAGGTGAAAATGCTTTATTCCACTTGGCACTTTAGCACAAAGTAGACAAAAATAGTTTCCATAAATTTGTTCTATAATTTTTTATTATTATTAATTTCAAATTTTCACAGAATAAATTAAGTCCTGATATAGGCTTTATAATTTATGCATTAATTTCATTTTTAGAATAATCTATCACATTAATGAAAATTGAGGATCAAGAAATTATAAATGAGCAATAGTAGGGTCAATGAGCCATTAGAATGCATTCAGATATGTTGTGACTTGGAATATTACTTTTCTCCCACCACACTACTTAGCCCTTGAGCATGTGATTCGAAGCAACGTTGAAAGGTGACATAAGGTGTGATATGAAGTTACCTGTGCCAGGGTTTTGTAGCCACTTATAATATTGTACAAGAAAACTGAAAACCATTTTTCCCTTAATCAACATATTTGTGGAATACACATTTGGGAAGTTTGGGAAGTTTCACAATTCTGTAGGAAAAAAAAAAAAAGCTGTGTAGTCAGCTAAATAGATGGGGAAAACATGGTCCCCCACATAGAGCCAGATCATTGTATAGAGCTCTAGACCAGGAATCAGACAGTATGGGTTCTAACTCTGACTATCCAAATTACTCTTTACTGGTCTTTGGTAAAATGCTTGACTATTTTAAATGATGTTTTCCTTATATGCTGAATGCGGATGAGGAGTCCTTCCCTAACAGACTTGTGAGGGTCAGATGTGGTGCCTGTTTGAAACTAAGGCAGTACATGAACATAATTTTTTCCTCCTATTCGCATCTCACCATCTTCTACACTGGGGGGTAGTTTTGTTCATTTAGTTGCACAGAGAAATACAAACTGAATTAATTAATTCAGAGTGAAGTTATCTTTATATGCTCTTCCTGAAAACATATACTTCATGCTCTCTGGTTCTAAGAAAGCATTTCTCCATAAATAATTGTTGCTGAAACAAAGGCCTTCCAAGTCCTGGAATTGCAATCACTTTAGATAGAATGCCCTCCAAAACGCTGTCACTGTTAATCAGACCCCAGAAATCGACATTGAATAATGGAATTTTGAAATGGAAGAAAAAATATGTCTCTATATTCTGGCAGGTTTGTGCTTATATATGAATGTGAACAGACATTTGCAGGCAATATTATCAAAAGCTGATGAGCAATAATTGTAGTCTTCACTTGATTCCCCAGTTTCTCTCAAGATTAAATGTGAAAAATGCATCTGAAATATCATTAATGTGCTATCCAGAAAGCATTGTAGAAGATAGATTATTTAAAATTGTTTTCAGATTCAATTGGAGATTTACTACATGAAGAGGTAGAGATGATTACAAGTGATTGTAAAACCTGTCATGAGAAATTCATTACTGAGCTTCTATCTATTCAACTGCTAATTAGCTGGCAGGTGCTGTATATACACACATTTTCTCTTATGCATATTCTACACACACACACACACACATTAGTGGATATATATATCTGTGTGTGTGCATATATGCACATATAATATGCACACACATATCAATAAGGTCACAATCAGGGACCTTAATATATCTTAAGTTTCTTTTTTAAATTGAATTCCTACTTATCTCTCCAGCCATACCTCTTACAGCATCCTGTGTCTTACCTCCCCCTTCTTTCAGTTGTCTGAAGTTCCCCGTGTCCTTTCTGCTTCTAGTCTTTATCCCACACTGATCCTTCTGCCTGGGATACCCTTTACATTATTCATTCCTACTGCAAGTGTCAGCTTTAATGCATTTTCTTTGAGAAGCATCCCATAGTCTTCCAGCTCTGAGTTAGATGTCTTTTCTCTGCGCTCTCAAAGTGCACTGTGATGGTGTTCACATTGATCATCAATGACTGGATGCTTGTTTACATTATCCATTAGCCTGAAAACTCCATGAAGACTGGTATGAAATCTTATTAACTGTTGTACCTCCAGTGCCTTAAACACAGAGAAAGCATTTAATGAGAATTTATGGAATGAGTATATGAAAAAATGAATGAATCAAGGAATTTGGGCAGCTAAGTTTGGGTCTACTATATTCCTCTTTAAAAAGACTGGAGATCAGAAGGAAGATGGAGACAGGCTGGGGGTTTTCTTCTCTGGTAGTACCATCAGAAACATTTCTGTATTTTTATTTGGCCAAATGTCTGTCTATAAGAACACAAGCCCAGACATTAAGGCAATTACAATGGATAACTGAGTTCCAATGATCATAAAGTTTCTGATTCAAAGAAATCAGCTAAAAATAAAGCATTGCAAAATCTTCATCAGCTCAGATGCTCATGGGCTCCCTCAGAAGGAAAAGGCATGTTTTCTGGGGGGAGGGACAGTGTTAGTATGATGGTAAAACTGATTATTTTCCTGCATTTTGTTCATTTTTTTCTCAACATATAATGTTTCATAAATAGTACTATTTTTAAAAGCAAACTTTACAAATTTGGACAGACATATATTTCTCTTCTTTCCATAACCATTGTACATTTAAAAGGTTTATATGGAATCCCATGTTATATATACATATATGTATATATGTAATTTATATTATGAACTACTTCTACAATTGTGAGAGAAATACATTATGCATCCTGGTATGCAAGTGGATATTGGGCTGTCACATAATTAAATTTAAGGGAGCTTGATTCTCCCACAAGCATTGTGACTTTTGACAGAATATTAGATCTCTCTTAGACTCAGTATTTTTCTCCATACATGAGGGAATTGAACTAGGTGATCATCTAAGTTGCTTTAGGTTATATGATCCAAATCCTTTGAAATGAGAATTTATATAACATTTTTTTGCTTCTCCATTATCATATATATTATTCCTTTCTGAAAAGGATTCAAATCCTAATCTACTTATTAATTCATGTATTCATTCATTCAGCACTCATTTCATTGCCAACATAGAATATTATAGTATTAACAGCACTAACAGTAGCAATACTACTAGTACTTCTCCTGGTGATACAGTTGCTAGTATAGTGCCAATCATACCAACAATTACTGCGTACCATGTGTTAAGTACTGAGCTGAAAGGATATACATGGATCAGCACATTTAGTAGTGGTGGTTATTTCTCACTCAGCAAACATCCAGTACTCCCATTTCATGAGGATGGGAATTTAAACTTCCTAAAATAAATATTCCTCATCTCTCTATTATCAATTTTACTTTAGAGATAATGAAACACAAATTTATATAACTTTCAAAGTTGTAGTTTAATTTAATGCTATTAAGTGAATGAGCAAAGATTTAAAGAAAGCCCTCATTCTTAACCAATCTGATACTGCTATTGTGATATTTTCAGTATCTGTTTTTATTTTCTTAGATAAAAATTTTATTTCAGAATAAGCTTAGATTCACAACATCTGTCTTTTAGTAGTGTGTATTTCTGAGAATTCTTTCAGAGGCTAAACTAGGATTTCTTTGAGATTAGGAATCATATTCCCAGAGCGTTGCAAAATTTCCAAAACACAAAATAAAAGTGTATGTTCAATGTGTTCCTTAAATCTAATGAACAAAAAGAAAACAAAAATAAAAATAAAATAAAACAAAAAAAATCTAAACTATGCACTTAGAGACAAGTCTTGTAAGGCAGAAGGTAGAACTGGTCATTGATATACATTGGGACTTCATGGAGAAGAGTTCCTAATTGAAAAACAGGTTCTAGTCTGGTTGGACTTAATGGAATAAATTTTTGAGAGAGGGTTGCATTCTCAATATAAAATAAAATGTTTAGAGACATAAATATAAGTCATTTTTGATAAGAACAATTTATGTATAACTTTATAGTTTAAAAAATCTCCTTGTACTATTTACTTTTATTATGAAATATATATTAGCATAATTTACCAAAAAGAGACTTTAATTGACCAGGCCCTTGGTTTAGAACACAGGTATGTGACTATTATATGCGATGTGTCATTTGTCTTCCTTATTATCCAATTTAATGATTCTATTAGCCACATCAAGGATGTCTTCATAACTTGTCTGCATTTCCTTGTAATTTATGCCATTGTTCCAAGGAGGAAGCCCAACACAAATGAAACATGGCCCACATTTTTAAATCAATGAATCTTTCCTAATGTCTTTAAAGCATTTCATTTACAAAATCAGCTTTTATTAAGATGCCAATAGTTCTAGCTCTTGATGTAAAAAGCAAAATGGGGTCTATCAAATATGAGGATTTCAAGTATAATCAATAATTTTAAGTGTCTTTTTCCAGATTTATTCTTAAAGTTAAGCAGTTTTTAATGTCAATTGGGAAATGACTTGATTCTTTGAGAAATCTGACTGAAATATGCTTGTTATATTACTTACAGTATGTTGGCAGCATAAAATAATTATGTGAATTCAGGCAATAGAAAAATAGAAAGTAAAATATAAATGTGGAAAAGTTAACTTTTCTTTTTTAACCTAGTAGCAAGTAAGTATCATAAGAGATCTGGATTAGAAATAACTAGCAAAATCAAAGCAAACAGAAAAATAAACAACAAAACAAAACAAAACTCTCTCTTCTCAATTCTGCCTCTTCCTAGGTGGGAGAACTTAGGAATACTTAACCCCTTTGGACTATAGGGATAATTTTATATAAAAATTGGTTTTCTTTTTTTTAATTTTAATTTAAGTTATTTTTTTAAATTTACATTCCCAGTTAGTTAGCATATACTGCAGCAAAGATTTCAGGAGTAGATTCCTTAATGCCCCTTACCCATTTAACCTATACCCCACCACACAACTCCTCCAGTAACCCTCTGTTCTCCATATTTAAGAGTCTCTTATGTTTTTGTCCTCCTTCCCGTTTTTATATTATTTTTGCTTCCCTTCCCTTATGTTCATCTGTTCTGTATTTTAAATTCCTCATATGAGTTAAGTCATATGATATTTGTCTTTCTCTGACTGACTAATTTCACTTAGCATAATACCCTCTAGTTCCATCCGTGAAGCTGCAATTGGGAAGATTTCATTCTTTTTTATTCTGGCTTTCTTTTTAATGTGTACATTACTTCATGTTGTTTCTTGATTGTGACATTTTAACTCTTAAAAATAAAAGCAGAAATTTATAGGGTTTCAAGATTGAACATTGGTAGGAAGCTCCTATAAATCTAAAGATGAGAAGCATCAAAATTTGTGATGATTACATGGCAAATTAACATCTAGCATGTTTAAAATAAAGTACTATGTGTGAAAATATGAAAGGGTGAAAAGACGTGTATTATGACAGAGTAGAAGTCAAAACGCCTATGTCCTAAGTTTAATTGTGGCATAAAAAATGACACATGAAATAGAATTTTAGGGTACATAATAAACTTTGTAATTATGCAATGTTTTAATTTCCCCCATTCCACCATAAAAAATAAATATATATTTTACATTTTAAAATTTTTATTATTTTTAGAAAGAAGGAGTGCACAGGTGCACGTATATCCACAAGGTGGGGACAGATAGAGAGAGAGAAAGGGAATATCTTAAGCAGACTCCATGCTCAGCACAGAGCCTGATGTGGGGCTTGATCCCATGACACTGGGAACATGACCTGAGCCGAAATCAAGAGTTGGATGCTCAACCGACTAAGCCACCCAGGTGCCCCGATTTTACATTTTTGAAATGGAAAAAGCAAAATATATATAGGGATGACCATTGGTAGTTTCTTGTCATTTGATTCAATACAAGTTCCTCTTTCTGTAAGCTGAATTATTTTTTTATAAGCTGAATTCTTAAAAGCATGTTCTTTTTTGAGCAATGAAATGAGAGCCAACAGATTTTTATATAAAACCAAACATGTAATTAGGAAAAATAAATATATAGACAAAAATAAAAGAAATGAGGAAAACAATCCAGAATTGGAAGAATGAGAACACAAACATTCATTTTGTAGAAAGTTGTATTACAAATATTTAAAAAATACTTAATAAATTGTGCCATCATTGATCCTTTTATTTCTTATATTACACAAAATAAATGTGCTATACTATAACTCCTTACATTTCTTCTTTTATTTTTCTTTTTTTCTAAAAAATCAATAAAAAGTTATGATTATACATAAAATACATTTGAAATTATTGATAATGTCATACATTTATGCTTGAATTTAAAATCTCCCAATAATTTTCCTCATTGTCTGAGTAACAGAAGGGGCGCATGAAGGAGGAATGAGCAAAAAAAAAAAAAAAAGTAGTTTGTAGTTCAGTGTGTGTGTGCAGAAGGAACTTTTGACAAAAATGAGTAAAATCATTCTTAATACAAAAATTTTTATGCTGTTCTTTGTAAAACTGAATAAGAGATTAATTCCTCAATCTTAAAATCAGTCTGTAAAATTAAATTTTAAATTAACCGTGGGCTCAGTTCTTAGCTGCGTTAGAGCATTTGGTGGGGTAGGGGGTGACTCTCAGAGACTAGAAATGTAGGAATATTATTCACCCAGAAAAAAAGCAGGGAATCCTTCCATTTGTGACAAAATGGATGGGCTTTAAGGGCATTAGGTAAGAGAAATAAGTCAGACAGAGAAAGAACAACACTGTCTGATCTCACTTATACATGAAATCTACAAGAGCCAAATTCATAGAAACAGAGTAGAATGGTGTTTATGAGGGGCTGGAAGTTGGAGAGAATGGGAGAAGCTGATCAAAGGGTACATTCTTCCAGCTAAAAGTTGAAAAAGTTCTAGGGATCTAACTTACTGCATGGTGACCATAGTTAAGGATACTGTGGTGTACTCGACTGTTGTTTAACATAGTTCTGGAAGTCCTAGCATCAGCCATCAGACAACAAAAGGAAATCAAAGGCATCAAAATTGGTAAAGAAGAAGCCAGACTTTCACTTTTCGCAGACGAAGGATACTCTACATAGAAAACCCAACAGACTCCACCAGAAGCCTACTAGAATTGATCCATGAATTCAGCAAAGTTGCAGAGTACAAAATCAATGTACAGAAATTGGTTGCATTTTTATACACCAATAATGAAGCAACAGAAAGAGAAATCAAGAAACTGATCCCATTCCCAATTGTTCAAAAAAACCAAAATACTTAGGAATAAACCTAACCAAAGATATAAAAGATCTGTATGATGAAAACTATGAAGGAAATTGAAGAAGACACAAAGAAATGGAAAAAACATTTCATGCTCATGGATCGGAAGAATAAATATTGTTAAAATGTCATTGCTACCCAAATCTATCTACACATTCAATGCAATCCCAATCAAAATTGCACCAACATTATTCTCAAAGCTAGAATAAACTATCCTAAATTCGTATAGAACCATAAAAGACCCCGAATAGCCAAAGTAATATTGAAAAAGAAAACCAAAATGAGAGGCATCACAATCCCAGATGTTAGCCTCTACTACAAAGCTGTAGTCATCAAGAGAGTATGGTATTGGCCCAAAAACAGACACATAGTCCAATGGAATAGAATAGAGAACTCAGAATTGGACTCACAAATGTGTGGACAACAAATCTTTGACAAAGCGGGAAAGAGTCTCCAGTGGAAAAAAGACAGCCTCTTTAACAGATGGTGCTCAGAGAACTGGACAGCAACATGCCGAAAAATGAAAATAGATCACTTTCTCATACCATACACAAAAATAAGCTCAAAATGGATAAAGGACATGAATGTGAGACAGGAAACCATCAAAACCCTTGAGGAGAAAGCAGGAAACATCCTCCTTGGCCTCAACCACAACAATTTGTTACTCGACACATCCACAAAGGCAAGGGAATCAAGAGCAAAAGTGAACTATTGGGACCTCATCAAGATAAAAAGCTTCTNTAAATCAGAAGACGTTAGATGCTGGTGAGGATGTGGAGAAACAGGCACCCTCCTACATTTTTGGTAGGAATGTAAACTGGCACAACCCCTCTGGAAAACAGTGTTGAGGTTCCTCAAAAAATTAGCAATTGCACACCCTAATGACACAGCAATAACATTGCTGGGAATTTACCCAATGGATACAGGAGTGCTGATGCCTAGGGGCACATGTACCCCAATGTTCACAGCAGCACTTTCAACAATAGCCAAATCATGGAAAGAGCCTAAGTGTCNAGGGAGGGAGGCAAACCATGAGAGACTCTTGAATATTGAAAACAAACTGAGGGCTGATGGGGGTGGGATGGGGTGAAGGAGGGCGATGAGCATGGAGAAGGGCACTTGTTGGGATGAGACATAGGTGTTATATGGAATCCAACTTGACTATAAACTATGAAATAAAATAAAATAAAATAAAATAAAATAAAATAAAATAAAATACAAAAAAACCCCCAAATAAACTAATGAATCAGTTCTAATTCAAATGATGTAAAAAGTTTGCTAGGTGGAGTCTTTCATATTGATTTACACTTTAAAGTCTAAACCAACTTGACAATAAACTATGAAAAAAAAACAATAAAAATAAAAAAAAATTAAAAATAAAAGTAGTTGTTTCTGAGTAGTGGAAAAAAAAACAATACTGTGGTGTACTTGAAAGTTGCTAAGGCAGTAGATTTTAAATGCTCTCAATATACACACATGTGCCCCCCCACACACACACATACAGATAATTACAGGAAGTGATGTATGTGTTAACTAACCTTTTTGTCATAATCATTTCACACTATATACATGTGTCAAATCCTCACTTTGTAAACCTTAAACTAACATGGTGTTATATATCAATTACATATCAGTAAATCTTGGGTGTGGGTAGAAATGTAGAAACCAGTAGATCCAGTGGAATAGAACACCCAATACTTAGTTGGAAATACTGTGGTGGAAAAGTCCTTTAAACCAGGGGTCTGAAGAATGTTTTCTGTGTTATATTTGTTCTAGTCCTCACTGCTTTCAAGTAGCTTACTGTTTTATAGGGGAATTAAGATGTATACATTATCATAAATTTCCCAAATCTCAGTTTGGCAATGATAGGTAAACTCTTGAACACATAGTTTAATATTTCTGAACTTTCGATTGCTTCTCTGTAAAATGCTAGAATAAGATGAACTCATCTAATACAGCTTCTGAAGGTGTAGTGTAGCTACAATCTGCAAAATGAGTCCACCTAGATTGGAGCCAACAATTTAGGAATCATTCTTCTTCTTGAATCCCTTCTACAGTTTGGAGGATAAGAACGGGGGGGGAGGAAGGGCATTGGACCCAAATCTTATCATCAGAGATCCACTGTGATCAGATTTTAATCAAACTAATATATAAATTGAGGAGTCACTGTTTAGGTCCTTTAATGATTATAAAAATTTAGCTCCTTTTTCTCTTTTTTCTAATCCTACTAGTATGTTTTGTTTTATTGCTTATTATTACTCACATACAAAACTCCAGCAAATTTTAATGTGAAACACCTCTTTCTGAGTTCCCTGGAGGAAAAAATCGTGAATCCTGTTCATGAACTAATGCTAAACTCTAGGTTGTATGGTTCAGTGGTGATTTTATAAACGCAAATACATGCACGCTTGCACGCGCGCGCACACACACACACACACTATTATATTTATGTCAAATTACTTTACCATGCTACTTCAAACCCTCTCTCAATCAGAACTAAATATATTGCTGTTGCCAAACCAGCTCTGTTCTGTGAACATTTTATTACTGGTCCACATTAAGTTAAATGTGAGTAGGTATTTAATGCATTTTGTAATATTTTTACACCAGTACACTAGTCCCATTTTAGTTTTTATTGGATTTTACAAGATTATCAGCCAACTTGAACTGAACATTACAAAACAAAACAGAAAAACAACCTGTCCATCTCCACAGATAATTAGAAGGCACTACTCTGCACGTAAAGTTTTTACCATAAAAGGCCCATCCTATTTCTAGCTCCTGCTAACTCCTCCCTTTACGTTCATACTCTTTTTTCACCAGGATGTAGTCATATCCGCCTTTCTTTCTTTCTGCACCTTGAGCATCCTAAGGTTATTCTTGCTACTTCAGTCTTCATGCTGTTGATATTATGCGCACATTTGTGCATTAGTGTGCAAGTGTGTGTACACATGTGTGTTTCTGTAGATAATGCTCTTCCCCAAGAATCCCCCATATCTGACCATCATTTGATCATGGTGACCATTCAATCTAGAGACACCATGCTTCCCACCAGCCTTGTCCCTGCAGTTTACTTTTATCATGTTACCAAAATTTAATGTGTTCAGCATTCATCAGGTTATGAATCATCTCTCTCTTTATTTGTTTACCTGTTCATTGTCTTGAATCTCCAATCTAGAGTTGGAGCTCCATAACAGAAAGTATCAGGTATAGTTAGGTTTGAGCTTTAAATAGCATCTAGAAGATAATATGTACTCAACAAATACCAGCTATGCGTTAAGTTTTGAATGCTTATATTGCATTGTATCAGATCAAAAGTAATTGCACATACATTATCTAATGTAATTTCATTGACCATAGGAAAGCTATTATAAACTGAAATAATGTGCGTATATTAATATCTCTATCTCTCCATAAATGTTCTCCAAAACATTTAGTTTTACTATAATTAAAACACATTTGATTTAGTAGCATAAATCATAATTACATGGAGAGAGAAGCTGGGGTAGAAAACCTGGGCAGGAAATCATTCTAGGATAGCTTGGATCACCATTTATTATTTGAGTTTTGACAAATTCCCTGGTTCATTGTGAATTTCAGATCCTTCATCTATAATAATTAATGTTAGATCCACATTTCTGAGTTTCAAAAGGATTCAAGGAGATCACCCATCTAAAATCACCAAACACAAGTTTGAGCATAGAATAAGTATTTTCAATTATCCCCTTAATCAAGGAGGATAAAGCTTGTTATTACTAATAAATTAATACCATGTTTATTGACAAATTTAAATTATGTACCCATTACTTGTTTGCAAAGTAAAGCCTCTCTCCCTTTCAGCAATATTATATACCAATATAAATTTTACATTTTTAATGTATATAGATACATAAAACAGATTGTATTTTTATCACCAGACTCTAATTTTACCTGCTGAGAAAGCATTTCTCAACCTCAAGCAATTTTTACTTAACTTTGAAAAATATTGTTCACTGTTGGGGCCATAATTGTAAATCTAATTTTCCATCTAGCATTCTTAAGGATTTACTGACTGCTTAATTTGATGGTTTGGGACCTATTCATAATTATAATAAAAAATACATGTTAGAACACATTGCTGAATGACACAGTTATTTAATGACTGCCATTTCCACTGGCCAGAAACAGCATTATTGTCAGCACTTAGAGTGATTTATGGATTTGCTGAATATGATACAAAGGAGAGAATGTAATCTGGATGGAATTTCTGCATAGCCACCCTGATTCCTGTTTCACATTCCAAATTTTATGCAATTTCTTTGATTCATGTCTTTATTTACTTAGTTCATATCCTAGCTTAAAACTAATTTAATGTCTCTATTATCAAAATGTACTTGGTTTGAGTTAAAATCAGGAAATTGGAAAAGAACTGATCTGCAGTAAAAATATTTACGCATTACTTAGATTTCAAAAGTAGTTCCCTACAGGGCATTTTAACATTGTTGGGTTAAATAAGTCTGCAGAATTGGTTCTTCTACATCATCTTTATAACAGAAAATGTTACTCGTGAAAAAAATTTAGATATTCTAATCTTCTTAGGAAAATAATATATTTACATACATGGGAAAATAGAAAAAAAATGGATACATCATAGGAATACTGGTTGGCCAAATCTCTCTGCCATTTAAACAAATAATGATTAATCAGTTTTATAAATATTTCCCAAGATTCCATATTTGTAGATATAAGCAAAATACAAGAGATTCTAAAATAAATAAATCTGCTCTCCAAATGTGCTCACAACGTATCCCTGCTTATAGTAAGAGTCAATTGTATTACAGGGGAGTAAATCATGGAAGCACATGACACTGTCACAGAAATTATTTCCTTTCTGTGATGCTCATGGCACATGAATAGGAGTTTGCTTAGCAAGAGTAACAAGAGGTATTAGTATACCATGAGGGGCACTCCTAAACAGTTCATCCTAACTAGAAAATGTACACAGATAAGACTAGTAAGATTAAGTAGGAAGCAGATGAAAGTAAAGCATACTGAAAATGAGCTTGAAATCCTCCCATAGGATCGGTTGGGAATGGCAAGAGAAGACTATCCATGCAGATACAGGAACAGCTGGGAAAGGATTCATGGGCCATGAGTAGGAGTTTGGGATTCTATCCTGAATAATTGAAACAGGAAGCTGGTATGGTTAAATTAGCATTCTTGAGCACTCATTCTAGATGTTTCTAATCTGTATGACATATGCTTATTCTTATGAAGCTGAGCCTTGGGAGATCTTTTCTCTCTCTCCTTATCCTTTCACGCTTGCTATTTTTGTTGAAAGCTAAACATGGAGTTGCATGAAAATAGTTATTTTCTACTCTCATAGTATTCCCCACTACTATTTTCAGATTACCATGATTTTGTAAGAATAGAAAAGACACTGAATTTGGGGAAGGAAACAAAGTTTGACCTCTCCTCCTATATCCCATCAAAAAATCCACTAGTGCAGGAAGGAATGGCGAGTTTCCAAAGATGGCTTCTTGTGTCCTTTGCCCTTGCTGCATAACTGAACATGTCTCCTTGACATAATGTGTATTAAGTGGAAGAAGAGAGTGAAACGGATATACTGCCTCTCCTTTGCTGTGCTGTCTCCCTTGAAGTTTTTCCTACTGGAGAGTATGTTTGCTTATGTGCTCCTAAGAGCAGCAGCAGCTGTGTGTGTTATGCATATATAAGCATGTGTATTCTCCCTGTCTCAATTTCTCTCTCTCCCTTCCTCTCCCTCCCCCCCACAAACACACTCACACACACACACACACACACGCACAAGCATCCATTGCTGATCAAGCATTTCAATGTCTTAAGTCACTAATCAGCTTTTATTTTTATTTTTTTCGGTGAACACAAGAACTATTTTTCCTGGGTAGCCAGTTTGCACAAATACTGTGACAAGTTCCTCAAAGCAGCAGATCAAGCCGTTGCAGAATCAGAACTCTAAAACACCAGTTTTGACTCTGATGTGTTTGAGTTTGTTATAGGCCTAACAGGAATCATTGTTCCAATAAGATCACAAGCAAACAGTAACTGTAGAAAGGTGGCTTAGTTCATCTTCCATTTCTGCCCACTACGTCCACACTTGACTAATACACATAAGCATTTCACTGAAAATGCTATAATCATTCCCTGTCCACCAGAGTACAGTTCTTCAAATTATATTCTGAGCAATACTAGCACCCCCACAAATTATGTTCCTGAACAATAAATTTTGGAACCACTTCCAGCAACAAAATGTCTCCTCCTTTGAAATTTACAATTCAGGAGGAATATATTAAATTCTCAATAATGCCACTTAGCTTACTGTGTTTTATGCAAAAAAATTTGAATTTATTTCACAACAGAATCTTCCTTCTTTACCATATTTACACACACACACACACACACGCACACAGACATCAAGTGATAGCACAGGAATTCATTTTTAGAAACAATGACCTAGAAAATTCAATAATTTATAAATCTGTATGCAAGGATTTGCATGGTTTGTTCTAAGTCTTCTTTCATAACCTTCTTTTGCCTTGAGATTTTAACATCTAAGAGAGTAGATTTCCCTGTTATTACCTAGCAAGTCCATTATTTATACCACTGCTCATGCTTCAACCTTTGCTACTCCCTAGTATCTCAGTGCAGTGTCCTCAGCAGTCTCTGGAATTCATTGTTCTGTCCCCTCATTTGATGCTTTATAAAGATAGTGCTGCTGGGGAGCCTGGGTGGCTTAGTCGGTTAAGCGTCCAACTTTCGCTTAGGTCATGATCTCGCGGTTCGTGGGTTCGAGCCCCGCGTCGGGCTCTGTGCTGACAGCCAGCTCAGAGCCTGGAGCCTGTTTCTGTCTGTGACTCCCTCTCTCTCTGACCCTCCCCTGCTCATGCTGTGTGTCTCTCTCTCTCCTACAAATAAATAAAACATTAAAAAAAATTAAAAAAAAAATAAAGATAGTGCTGATTCTTTGCTAGGTGCTCAAGAAAAAAAACACTAAGTAGAACAAGTATTCATGAACAAAGGCCATAAAAGGCTTTTGCAGGTCAACTATAGACAAATTATAACTCATTTTGATCATCTTAAAAAATGTAAGTGGTGGAGAAGCATATGCTCCCAATTATTATTAAAATTGACATGATATCTAATAGAAAAATTAATCTTAGACCTGGGGTCCTGTGTTTATCTCGCCATTGTCTACATTAATAATCATGATGGTCTTTATTTTTTATGAACTCATTGGCATAACAAAGTCTTCCTCAGAGAACCACTTTGAAAATCAAATAAAATCAATGGTATGAGTGAGAATACCCCAATTTGTAAACAAATTTATAATTTCAAGCCAGAAGATTATTAATAATTGTAATGTTAATAACTAGCATGCATTATGATTGATCACATGACTCAAACTGCTATGCTAAAATAACATACAATATTTAATTAGATTCCACCAACATCCTTTCCTATTTCACAAATAGAAGAATTAAGTTTTAGAATTTAAATACCTAGTTCAAGGTTACAGAACAAGAAAGAGATGAAGCTGAGATTCAGAGATAATATTCTCAACTAGACAGCTTTATTGAATGCTCCTAGAGGTATCCAATCTATTGCATAAATCTGTTTATCCTCACGAAGCCCAGCACATTATTGAGCATGCCCTAGTTAGAGCGGAAGTAACAGATTTATTTATTCACAGAGACGTAATGTCTTAGGGGAAATTCTAGCCAATAGAAGATACAACAATTGATACCTATATAGTCAGCTGTTCATTCTAATTAGCCAGAATTCAATACTAAATCCACTGTTGTACATCACAGTCTATTAGTTATCAGAGTAGAAAAACCTTCTCATTTGAATTGGAGTTCACAATACATTTCTCATCAAGCAAATTTATTAGGATTTGTAAGGTGCCAAAATTCATATAGCTGATTTTTTTTCTTAATGTGGAAGTTGGGGCTATTAAAATAGTTACTACTTTGAAACTTGGCACAGCCTTTAAAATTGCTTGGTTCTGTTCCAACATAGATGTGAAGATCAGGGTACAAAGAGAAGAAATGAGTAATGTAAATCTTAACATCATGGTGGTGTCAGGGCTATGACACTCAGTTCTGTGTCTCATAAATATTTGTGGGGATAGTTTCTTCTTCTGGTCTTCGGAAAGTCACACTTTGTGAGGAACTAGAAGTTTGAATAAAGAATTGGATACTCCCTGATTGACAGCACTTCTAGGTCAGATGGAACCATAAACATGAACTGGAAGACAACTAAGGCTGAAGAGTATAACATCCTGAACCTTGAACATATCCTGTACATGTGTTTTCTTAATGAGGGAGTTTATGTTACTGTTCTATTGCTCCTGCTTTTGCTTTCCTGAACAATTAAGATGGTGTTGAAATTTTGCAAGGCAGAAAATTTCCCTTTCCTGAACTTTTCTTTAACTAAATAGATATCAGGACTTCAGAGAGAATTTACCAGAGTTAATGTTAAAGGAAACTGAGACATACCAAGAGAAGAAACACACAAAGGGCACATAGAATGAAACACACGAGGTGAACTCAGATCCCGCAATTACCATTCTTATCTGCATCTGTTTCTTTTTACAACATTAAAGTATAAATCATAGTGACTCCTCTTCATCTGCCTTGGCATTATATTGTTTTTGTTAAAATTATAACTACATTTAATGATTTCTAACTATATAACGGTTCAGCATACAGTGCTTTTAGATGTTATTATTTACTAGTATTTAACATTTTCCTCTACTCTAGAAGGAAAAACATATCATAACCACTTTGTAGGTGATTTAGCCAAAGTTCAGAGAAGCCAAGTATACAAAGCCTGCAGGCTCCCTGGATTCTCCTTTGGTGTGGATGTAGCATTTGGAGCCAGCAAAGCCCTGACAGAGGAGGGCTTCTGGAACTAGTAGAATACAGAGCAAAGGTGATAGGGATTCAGAAGGTTACTATAGCTTAGCAGGAGACACAGGGAAGGTGATTCAGCTAGGGATAACCATATCCAGAGCCAAAACATTAATTATATCAGCCATCAACTAAAAATTAAAGGCCAGTAAAAACAGGAAAAAGCTAGTGCACAAGAGACATCAAAGTTAAACCCTGTGCTAATTTGCATGTTACTACTTGTTTGACAGCCAATAGCATTAACCATTATATTGTCAGAGTGCACAACTTTCCAAGATAGATCATAGTCTCTAGAAACATTTTGCAATTAATTGTCATAATTTAAAAACCTCTATGTATATCTAATTTAGTACTCAAAACAACAGTGGTATATTCTGTTACTGTGTACCAAGAATGAGGATGATGATGATGCAGAAAAAAATAATGATGATAATGGTAATTAATATTTAATAATACAAAGACTACATAAAACATGCTTAATTCATCAAGTTGCCAGCTGTGTTTAAAGAGTAATTCATTTATTAATTAAATATTGAACCAAAGTTTTGAGTATTTCAACAATAAAGGACCAATTATTTACAATAATATCTCAGATACTTATCACATTTATGTATATGTTGCATTCAGTTTCAGAAGTTAGACTATGTCTATGGCAGTAGCCGTTTGTAATATATAAACATACCAAATCAACATATTATATCCTTTAAACTTATATTTCAATTGTTTCTCAATACTGTTGGGGGACCAAAAAAAATTCCTATTACTACTTTCTAGTTCCCTAATACCAACTTCTGTTTCCTAAGCAACAGTATATCTCTGTATGGTTTAAAATGGTCTCTTTCATAGGCAATTGATTTAGTTAATAAATGTGAAATGGGCCTGATTGATCAGTAATTACCCATGAACACTCACATGGATAAGCAATGGTGTTTTCTAGATGGTAAAAACTGCTATGTTCAAGGCTACTTGTCCCTATATGCATGCCACACATCCCTCAGCATTTCTCATTCTATTTGCATTTTTATGATGTTCAAAGCCTGAGTCTGCCAGTCACTATAAATAAAATATCTGACCTAGCTACACATCAAATTAAATGTATCTTCCTAATTATTTAGAAAATATTTTCTTCTCATGTCTCTTACAGGATTTAGGGAAATGTATACATAACACAAGGAAGTCCTACAAAAGTTACATAGATTTAGTAAAAAAAAATCTCAAATATCGACACATGAGAACAATAAAAAAAATAAAGTTAATAAAGCTATGTGTGTATATATATGTATGTATATATGTGTGTGTATGTGTGTGTGTATATATATACATACATATATATGTATATATATACACATACATATAGAGGATATACAGGGATATAACAATAATGAAATATTTACAGAGGCTCAGAGGCAGTCTTTAACGATATCTCCTCTCATTTCCACCTGAGGTTCATGGGGGCCTGCCCAGAAGGCCAGAATTCAATCTGAGTTTGTCTTGCTCATAGCACAGACAACTCACTCTGTTTCTGCATATACTTCCCTGAGCCACTGTGCAGTGTTTCTCCTTGGATGGCACTGAGGCCATTGCCAGTTATTATATCGACACATGTCATCTTCCTCCTGAGACAAATGTCAGATAATTTTGAGGAAACTAAGAAGAGAACATACATAGAGTCATGAGTTGATTTGAAACAAACTAAAAAGCTATCATTACAAGATATTACCTATTAATGAAAAAGAGGTTTCTGATAAGCAACACACTCCTTCAACTGTGCCATTTATTTTCTTACTAAAGAAGAGCAAAATGAATGGTAACCATATCACTTTAATAACAGCTGAGGTGATAATGAAAACGTTAAGCTTTATCAAGTGGCCTCTTCAGCTATTCACCAAATAATATAAATGAACTGATCTTTAGCTAACATTTCATGAGTAGTTTCTATGTTCTAAGCACTATTTTAGGCACTTGAGATATAGTAATTTATATAGTCTTCTTAATAATTCCAAGAGTTACATACTAATACCATCTTACTATATAGAAAATAAAAATAAGGCACTGAAAATTCTACTGGGGGTTAATCACTATAACTGCTTGGGTGGCCTCTCAGAAATGCCCCAAGTTGGGACAGAAAATTGGCCCTGATATCTTTGCAATAAATTAAAACAAGCTGCCCCCTGTGAAAGTGAACTGCTCCAGGTAAAAGGGTAAACTTTGAGTGAAGCACTTCCTTCTACTAAGGGCAATTACTGGAGAAATACTCAGCTATTAGGACTCAACAGCTAAGAATTCTAGCTTCTAGGAAAATTGGTGCCTCAGTCCTGAAGGTGGATCTTAGCAATGCGCTGTAGCATCTTATATGCTGCCTAACAGACAAGTCCTAGATGGCTCAGACAGCCACGGATAAACCAATGAATGAAGGGATGATTAGAAAAATTTGTCTGGTTTATCATCTGAACAAGGATGCCTATTCAATTTTCCTAGGGTCGTATCATATTCACCGTGTTCAGATTTCTAATTTTCATTTGGAAGAAGAAGCACAATCTGAATGATCATCAAGGAGTATTCATATATTCCAAATGATGAATATGGAACATGAGAGCCATCCAGTGGAACAAAAAGACAGCACTAATTGTCGTAGCGAAGACAACTCTGGCCACCGGAGACAAACAGGAAATGCACTGTCTCAAAATATCACCACAAAGAACAATAACTCTAGAGACAACACTGAAATTAGGTTTTAAGAAACTAGAACAATAGAGGAGGAAGAGAATTGCCATATACTGAGTTTTTGCTGAGAGTTTTGCTGAGTACTTTTATTATCAAACTTAGTTTTTAAAACTCACTAAATATTAGGATAGGACAACCAGATGAGGAAGTTGATGAAAATTCAGAAAGGTAAGGTGTCTACGGTGGTGTGAGAAATAAGCCCACTGACCCAATTAACGGAGGGACGTGAGACTCAGAGCACAGTGAAGTAGTGAAGTGAGGCTTTAATCAACATTCTTGCAAGAGGGGTATCCCCTGGACAGGCACACTGGGGGCGCTTACAGTAGACAGTCTATCTCCTGGAGTGAAGTCCCTCCTCTGATTCCTCATTGGCTGAGTACTACGGAGCTTACAGACTTAACCCAGAAGTCACCTATACCCCTATAAAGCCAAAAATAGTCTGATTTGAACAAATGTACATTCCTTGAGATGACACAGAGACATCAGTTCTCTGGTGCATGCTCATTGCAAAGCCTACGAAAAATAAACCCTTGAAATGGAGAGGGGAAGAACCAGAAAGTGAAATATTAAAAGGTTTGGGACTCTATTATGAGGGGTGGAGGGGTTTGTACATATTTCCAGTAGGCTGTAAACCTGTTATTAACTAGACAGCACAGCTTATATTTGGTATTTTTGAAAATGAATTTCTCACTTCTCACAGGTGACAAAGCTAAAAAGTGATTCACCTTATATTTAAACACAAATGTGACTAGAACTTTTCTAAAGTAGCTATAATTGCTATCTGTAAATGTTACATTTATTATTAAACAATCATGATTACAATATTAGACATTAACACCCATTTTATACTTTCCTATAGAAATATTATTTTTGAAATTTACTTTATATTTTTTCTTTATAACTTGGTCAATAAGCAAAGCAAAGCAATGACAGTGCTTATTTTACATATGAGAAACTTTGGGTTCAGGTGAGGGCTCCTTTTGTGTTTTCCATTCTCTGGGCTGCTAGAATGATGGAATTTCCATCCTCATTTGTCACCAGAGCTGATGACATTCTGGATTGAATTTTAACAGACTGAACTGAGCAGTGTACAAAGGAGGCACAGGGTCCTGTTGCTCATCATCCTGTTGGTGATGCTGTCTTTCCAAACTCACAAATAGAAAGGTTTCAAAGAGGCTAAATGGCTTGTCCAAAGAGACTCAGCTTGGACATGACTAAGTTAAATCACAAAGCCAAGTTGTCTGTTTCAAATCATTTGCACATATTTTTGACACAACCACTGTAGCTCTTGTGCGATGGCAACACGATTCTTTCTTAGTTGTTCCCCCCCACCCTCAGTTACTGCTTCTAAAATGCTTAAGTTCTTTCTCTCAAACTGATGGCAAGGAGAAGCCAAAGTCAGATGAGACATGGGACAATCTCCTGCCCCAGATAATGACCATCTTGTTTCCTCCACCTACTCCTGAAATCTCACTGAATGATATCTGACGTTATCTTTTTTGTTCTACAGGAAAGTAGGATATCTTTCTTCCTACCACAGGATAAAAATTTAAAAAAAAAAAAAAAGCTATTTTCTGTCTGTCTCTCTCTCTCTTATCTTTCAGCTCACATAAAATTCTTTTGAAGTCAGATGACCTTTGCTTCAATCACTTTGAATTCCATTGCAGGCAACAATCTCTATATTACCAATTTTTCTATTTTTATGTCAAAGGATTTGTTTAATCTCAACTTTTCTCCATTTAGATAGTTACTTCAGAGAAACTTTAACCTTTTATCAGGCAAGTAATTTGCACATTCTTTGGAATACATCCGTATTCCAGAAGAGAGAGAGTGTGTATATGCAAGCAAAAGAAAAAAACAACTCTACATGTAAAGGAAATATTTACATAAGGACAGAGAAAAGTGAGAATCTAAGAATCAGGTGTGTGCACTGGTAGCATATGAAGAAATCAGCTTTAAGTTTTTCTTGAGTCTGGAGCACAGCCATAAATAGAGTAGGAAAATGCAATTCTCTGTACAAGCCACTACCATTCTAATGGATTAAAATTCTAAAAATGAGATTTGGGGCCAAAGCTGACATTCATTCATCTGTCAATTCACCCATCCACTTACTCATTTGTTCTCTCAATATTCATGAACACTTAATAGATCCCAACTACTAGTAAATCATTTCATTTTCTTGATTTGGTTACTACATGTATGTCCTCCTATGAAGGTAGTACGGTCTTTAGACCATGAACGGGCTCCATATTTTGGGCTGACAAAAATGCTAAAGTCAATACTGTTAATTTGTTTATGGTTGGATTTTTTTTTTTTCTAACTCACTTTCTTATACATTTTCCCACATTATACATTTCCTCATCTTAGACAATTCCCCATTTTCTCTTTGGACACTTTCCACATTTCCTAAAATTCTAATGTGACCCATTCAAGCGGCCTGATAGACTAATTTTCATTTTTCTGGATAATCTTAGCTTTGTCATATACCTGTTCTGAGACAAGCTGAATATTCTTCTATTGTTAAAAGTATTAGCTGATGTTTTCTTTACTGAGAATGGAGCTGAGATATAACTTAGACTTGTCCAAGTCCAAAGTCTTTACTACTTCTACCAGAATAAAGCAAGAGGAAGCTCTTCAGAACTGAAGTCTTTGAATATTACTGTAAGATCCACTACCTACCTGTTTTCTATTTCTCAGGATTGATATTTGTTACGGTTATGTTGTCATAGTGGCTTCCTGGCGGTTTTCCATCTCTCAATCCACGAAGCCATTCTGTCTGTGAATGATCTCCTCCTCTAGTAAAGCAGTTGGTACCTTCAAGTTTAAGTTCATTTGTGCATAATTTTAATATGCAGGGCCCCTTCCTCTCTGCCACTAACCCCCTCACATCTCAAATTTTGTAAGTGGCTGACACCTACCACTGCAATGGTAAGTTGTATTAAATTGAGAGATAGTCACAGGTCATAAACCTCCCAAATAAATTGTGCTCAAATAAGATGCGCAGAAATTCAAGTTCTAGATCACATTTATTTCCAAGTTGCACTGCGTTCACATTTCCTCTTGTTCCCGTAATGAATCCTTATTTGTTTAATGATAGTGATTAGATGCCTTAAATTACCAGAAATAAAATCCATTTCCCTCAGCACTGGGCATATATATGAGAACCTTCAGTTGTATATTCTCCAGGCTCTTTTTATAATGGTACTAAATACATATAAACAAGCATCTGTTGCAGTAATTTAAATGTTTTATCCTTATGTACTGCATGTATATTAAAAACAGAATGGGTTATTTAACATATTACTTATGTTCATGGATTAGAACCTTTATTTGTGAATAGCTAGCACATAAAGATCACCAAGCAAATATTGAAAGCATACTTTCTTACTCAAATAGGCATATTTTCCATTTGATTCTGTGTGTTTTACATCTATTATTCAGGATCATGTTACAAAGTACTTAGAATCTACATCTACAAGAGGTCACACCGCTTCTTGCTTTAGGTAATTTTAAACAAAATAACTACACTTTCTTAGGCTACCTAGAGACTCAAATTCAATTTTGACATTTGCGGCCTTGAAATAATGGTGCTGATTCAATTAAAATTAGAATGGAAATTGAAAATTAAAATGACAAAAAAGAAGGCCCTGGAGTTCAGGAAAAATGTATATAAAATAGGGTCATAAAAGGAGAGACGAGCTTGAAAATAGTATGCTGACAATGATTTTAGGAATAAAATGTTAATAAGTATAATAGAGGCTTATACTGTCTATGTAGAATGAGGTGATTCTTACCCTACTTTGGGTGCAGTGACATTTGATGTGTAAGATATTAGAAGGAACATGAATTAAACTCTTCAAAATAAGAAAGGTCACAATATAGACATTGTCTGAGATTTCTTTCATTAATTTTACTGCTTACAAATTCAAGTGGAATTGCAGAATAAAGCCAATTTTAGAGACATTCCATTTGACCCAAGCCCCTCAAAAACGATAATATTTAACCTCTATTTCCAATCTATATTAAAGTGCTTTGTCCTTGAATTAGCCAGTAAATGGCTTTCACTCTCTCCTCTACTTTGTGCATTTTTGTAGGCATATACTAAATGTCCCTGGAACAGAATACTCTATATTTAACACTAGCCTTTAGATAATTTAGTGAATCCTATGCCAATTTATAAATTAATATTTACTTTCAAATAAAAGGTACATAGTTTTATCCATAATAACAGTATTCTGTCATTCATTTATTCAGTTCTATTACAGATTGTGTTGTATCTATTTTACTGTGTAACAAATTACTATAAACCTAGGAGCTTAAAACACTATAAATTTATTACCTCATTGTTTTTTCATAGGACAGAAGTTCAGTAACCGTGTACTTGGATTCTCTGCTCAGAGTTTCAAAAGAATACAATCAAGGTGTTGCTACAACACAGCTCTTTTTAAGTTTAATTTTCTTTTTTTTTATTTCTAGGAGAGAGAGAGAGACAGCGTGAGCAGGGGAGGGTCAGAGAGAGAGGGAGTCACAGACTGAAACAGGCTCCAGGCTCCGAGCTGGCAGTCAGCACAGAGCCCGACGCGGGGCTCGAACCCACGAACCGCGAGACCATGACCCAAGCGAAAGTCGGACGCTTAACCGACTAAGCCACCCAGGCGCCCCACTACAACACAGCTCTTAATGAGACACCGTGTCCTACTCCCAGCTCATTCAAGTTGTTGTCAGATTTAAGTTCCTTCTGATTGTAATACTGAGGTACCATTTTATTGTTAGCTTTTAACTAGGGACAAATCTCAATTTCTAAGGCTGCCCATATCTCCTTGCCAAACAGCCTCTAAAAGCAGTTCCTAGCAACGTTGTTTGCTTTCTTCCAAACCAGCATACATATTTATCTGTAAAATCTTCAAGTAGGCCCAGCTAGAGGAAATGCTCTGCTTTCAAACGGCTTGCGTATTATGTCAGCCTCACCCAGCAGAATCTCCTTATCTTAAGGTCACAAAAGCCCACTCTTAGCAGCGCCCAGGTTAGTGTTTGATTGAAGAGCTGAGATAACATACATACCCTTCGCTCCTAGATCTTGGGGGAGAGGTTAGAATTTTCCACCTAACAAAAATTAAACAGAATAACATATGGAAAGGGAAGGAAAAATAATATAAAAACTGGAGGGAGGCAAAACACAAGAGATGCTTAAATATAGAGAACAAACTAATGGTCCCTGGAGGGGTTGTTGGTGGGAGAATTAGCTAAATGGGCAAGGGGCATTAAGCCCCTCCCTGCGTGTTATCTTAGGGGATGAATCATTGGATTCTACTGAAATCATTACTGCACTATTTGCTAACTAACTTGGATGTAATTTTTAAAATAATATTAATTAATTTAAAAGTACACATATATATTTGCTTTACTGTAACAAAGAAGCAACATTGTCTTGAATGATAAGAACCTCATGTGAATTTAGACTCAGACTACCTTGAGTTAACATTCAGGTTCTTAGGAAAAACTCATTAGTTCCCTAAGAGTGAAATTGTATATCCCATATACGTAGAATACCTATATATATTATTTTACCCAGGAAATTTCTAGTGTGCCCCTGTTTTTCTGGTAATATTAACAGTGTTTCCTTTTATTCTAAAATGCAGCTATGTTTGGATAACAAATAACAGAGTCTACTTACATCAGGTTTTTAAGAGGATATAATATGAGGGGCGCCTGGGTGGCTTAGTTGGTTAAGCGTCCGACTTTCGCTTAGGTCATGATCTCATGGTTCGTGGGTTCAAGCCCCGCGTTGGGCTCTGTGCTGACTGCCAGCTCAGAGCCTGGAGCCTGTTTCAGAGTCTGTGACTCCCTCTCTCTCTGACCCTCCCCTACTCATGCTGTATCTCTCCTAGAAATAAATAAAACATTAAAAAAAAAAAAGAGGATATAATATGAAAATGTGCATAAAATCCTTCAGTGTGTTTGCCTAACAGAAGGTGCTCAAAAGCCATTAGTTTAGATGCCCCTTTTTACCAGTCCCGGCTTGTGTAAATATCATGTACAAAGGATTTAGGAGTATAGACACTATGCCATATTTAATAATAAATACAAAAAGATAAATATAAAATAAGAACGTAAGAATTTGGGTCATCAGTTATACTTAAGAATTTCAGAAAATTAGGAAACAGATATCCAGAGCCAAAGTTATAAGTAAATCTGTGCTATAAATACAAAATTGGAGTCATGTATTTTGGAGGTGGTGGTAGGGGAAGCTAAGTAGGAGTTCTTAGAAGAGAAAATTGAAGTGATTCTTTAAAAATTAATATCATTCCCATGAATTAAAAAGAAAAGGAAGGACGATCCAGAATATACATCCATACATCCATACATCTATGCATACATACCAGAGAACAGATTAGAAATTCTACTTGGATAGAAAACAGAATGATGTTAGGATCTGGTGACAGAAGGAGACAACAAAGTGAAGTTCATTCCAAATAGTAAAGGATTTTGACAGCTGCGCAAGGAGTTTATATGTTTTTAATAGTGACTGATACAATCACAGCCTGTCCAATGATTGTAAGTGGCAAGGATTTAAAGAGGAAACAGGTCAGGAGAAACTTCCAATAATTTTAAACAAAAATAATGAAGTCTCAAGTTAAGATAGTGATGGCTTGAAGGAGAAAAGGGCATAAGTGAGAGAAAAGGAAGAACATACATAGCAAAGCAGTAAATGAGTGGAAATCTCAGTCACTTACAGGATGGATGAAGGGATCTATTAAATAAAAGTACAGAAAGGTGTCGGTTAGGTAGTGCAAATTCCAAGACTTAAGTTATCAAATTCAAAAAGAATTGCTCAATTCAGGAGCCTATACCCAGGTGTATAAATTATTATTGGAGTGAAGGGACTCAAAAAGATGGAAGAAAGTAGAGCTAAGTATGGTTTGTATTTCATTATACTGAAGACTTAGTGCAACTAAAATATAGCAAAAATCTGACCAGGTAGAGATACAGGTGACCTTTTAAATGAGCATATTTCTTTTCTGATTGCTGAGTTTTTGTCATCAGAGCTCCTGTTTTGTATAAGCAGTATAATCACAAAAAATTAAAGCAAATATGTAATATACTAATTAGAGGTGTGACCAGATCTTGTCTTCTCAGTTCTATCTTGGGAAATGTTTTATGGAGATGTTTGGGGGAAAAAAAAAAAAAAAAAAAGAAAGCATGGTGCATGAAGCATTGAAAGGAAGGCTATGACACAGAAGTATTAAAGTTTATGTATGTATAGATATACATATATATATACATGTATATAGAAATATATACACATATGTAAAATGTTTAAAAACATCTCTGTGTTTACATATATCTGTGTGTCTACATATATATGGTTTCATATATATTTTACATGTATATATTATACTTATGTGTGTGAGTATATTTTTCCTACTGTCCCATCAACTCAACTAATCATCAGCACAATGGAAGAGATAAATGACAGAGAAAAGTCCAAGACAATATCCTTGTGGATGTTAACCTCTGTCTGTTGCTTGACTTACTTTTTTCTTATTTTCACCTTAGATGTTTGGGCCCACCCAGCATGGAGTTGGACGGAGATACCACTATGTATCCTCTCAATTCTGTTAAGCATTTTATCTGTTTAGCTTACTCTTTTTCACCCCATTACTTCCAGTGATCCAGGGAGAGTACAGGTTTCAGCAGTTTCCTTGACTGCCTTTTTTATACTCCGAGGACGTGTAATGGTCTCCCTCTGCATCTGGTAACTGATACCATTAATTAGACCTGACATATTAATGATAGGCTATATTAACCACATTTGTCTAAGCATTACACAGATATCTCCTGCTTCCAGTGGGAATCATTCAGACTAAAGGAAAATATTTAGAATCCTGGATTCACCCGTAAAGTCAGGTTTCCTAATCACAGAAGTATCTCAGGGAAGGTACTTCATGTTCTGCCTCTCCTAACCTATATCTATTTCCTTTCACACAAATATTCCAGTCTGGTTGAATTATTTGCTTATCCATGTCTTGAAGGGTTATATCCTTGTGAAATTGATTTCACCTAGACAAGCTAGGTTTGGCTGTACCTGCTTGTTTCAGCCTTATTTTCAGATCATGAGAGTGAGCAAAGCAAATGATATACAACTCCAGTCTTCTATTGTTCCAGCATCAAGAAGTCGGTGGATGTTTGGGTGCAAGAGCTACAAGGTACTGATTCTTCATTCAAACTACCTGTTAGGTGCTATGCCAAAGCCTGGGTATCTGGTTCACCCAGCAAGGGACAATCCCAGCATGCAGAGGCTCCCCGATCTCTCTTCTCAGAAAATAGGTCATTTAGGGAGTGGATACGGAAAAACTAGGAGTGGGGGCAAGCAAAACCTCAGGCTCTGAGGAATTTTGCCTGAAGAAGAGAGAAGTCAATACAGAATTGTGTTATAAGGGAATCATAGCTACTTAGCTGAAACCACACTAGAATCTGTTCTGTTTTCTAATTTGCCCCAAGGTCAGAGTTAGATCAACATGTCTTACAATCCAGTACTAAGTACCTTATGTGACTCAATGGTCAATCAGTGAAGGACTCATGCATCAGTGACTGATCATATTGCTTTACTTCTACAGGTAGGCTGGACACAGAACTCCCTAAAGAACAATAGAACTGAGGAGCCTAGTGATGGTCCTAAGCATTTAAATACAGCATTCAAACTACTCCCTCTAAATTCATCACCTGAGTTGGAGGGAAGTAAGAAAGACAAAAGTGAGTTAAATATTAAACAATACAAGATGTGTGATTAAAGAGAGTTCTTTTCAGTGGTACTCACAGACCAGTAGTAAAGTTCTAAAAGAAGTTGCCATTCAAAATTTTTAGTATCTCAACCCATGTAATCTAGGTTACGATTCAGAAAATATGAGTAAGTTTACATGTATTCACTAAAACAAAGCAAACAAAATGTATTTTCTCTTCTGTAAAATAGGGACATTAATTTTGACATCATGGAATGACCATGACTGTTAAGTAAGAGGGTAGGAAAAGGGTATCAGAAAATGCTATTGATGCTGTAACACATTCCCCTGGCGCATGCTGCCTTCATCTGTAACTGTGATAGGCTGTTTACAACATGCTGGCAGCTTCCTAACTCAGGTGGCTGCACCACTCAGCCTCTCTGTCCAAGAATTTTCTCTAGCACCCCTGGCCTATGCTAAACTGAAAGCAGCTCTCTATTTTCAAATGTGTGAAATTAACACCCAGCGACCAACCCTCTGCCATTAGAAAGTAGGAGGTGGTATATAAATAACCGAGTCTCCAGTCCTCTGAGTCAATAATTCTAGCATGCTCCTCGCCATTCATTTCTCAATGGTGTCTTTGAGCTTCAGTTACCCATAGCAGTAGCTAACATACCTTCCTTTCTTTTCTTCTTTCTCATTTTATTCACTTTACCTCTAATTCCTGATCACCTCCCAAGTGAAGGATCTATACTCAAGGTCTTATTACTTCAATGTCTCCTTTTGGAAAAATCCTAACTAAAATGGGACATTTTCTCCCTTTTATCCCTTTTCTTCATAATAATGTTATACTTATTCAAAGATTTAATTTAATATTTTATAATTGGTTCACTTGTTTATCTCCCCTATAAAAATGTAGTCTCCTTAAATATAAGAAGAGTTTATTTGGCATTCAAATTTTAATATCACTGTAATCAATAAAAGATTGTTGGTTGAATGAATATAAAAAATGTGGAGATGGACATCCATGAATTGTTCTATGCCTTACTGATTATTTCTGTTATCAATACAGCAATAATTCAGCTGACATAGCAGATGGTAATTTCAATATGCTCTGAGGATATAAACCTTGATTTCAAGAAGCTGAGCTGTCCTCTCTCCTAAAAAGTAAACTAAAATAAATAGTACTAGGCCATTACAACAGTATAAACATTTGGCAATCTCAGGTAGGTTCAAGCAAGTATGTTCAACAAGAAAGCATTTAGAATAACAATCTCAGGGGCATTTGGGGAAGTTTGGGAAAATGAGATAAATAAGGTGACCTTGGGTACCAATTTTTCTACTCTAGGAACTAACCCTCTATTTGGAGGCACTTCTTTCCCATCTGAAATAGTTGTTCAACAAGTTGGAACTGACAGTAGACAAAATGTTTTACTGCCATGTGTCAGGCAGCTTGATGCATTTCATGCCTGAATAAATGCAAAATGAAATTTTAGCTCAAGGAGATGGTATAGTAAATGGTTCTTCATAGAGCGGGGAGTAAGGAATATGTCTCCCATGGAGAAACTCATGGTGACAATGTGTCTGATTTATATTTTAATTGCCAGAATAAAATCAAATATCCTTAAGTTCAGGAATGCTAATGAACAAGAAGCAGAATTAGGTTTTTCTCTGCCTATTGAATTGTCTGATGTTTGCTGAGGGAAGCAAACAGAACATCATAGATCCAAATATTACCCCAAGGTGTTATAAGCACTATAACTTGCAGATTAACATTGAATGGCCTTCTATAAGAATCTTTTGAAATGATACTGAATCTTCAGCGACATGATTTCCTCATAAAGATATGTTACAAAGATTTGCTAAAATTGTCTACTGAATTTCACAAAGTTCGTACGTATAAAGGAAATCTGACTTTTGAGCCATGTTTTCAAAACTGGCTTGGATGAGCCATGGTTTCCTATTTACCCTAAGAATTTATTTATTTTGAAGGGCACCGGAGTGGCTTTGTAGATTGAGCAACTGACTGTGATTTTTGGTTCTGTCATGATCACAGGGCCCTGGGATCAAGCTCTGTGTAAGGATCCACACTGAGCATGAAGCCTGCTTAGGATTTTCTTTTCTCTCTTTCTCTGCCCCTGACCCCTGCTTGTCCTCTCTCTCTAAAATAAACAAACAAAACCTGTAAATTAAAAAAAAAATAATTTATTTACTTTTGACTCCATTTAAATAAAGATGTTTCCTATATTTTATTAAAGAAAATATATTTTTATTTTTATTGTCAATGTAAATATTATTACTAGCTAATATTTTTATTTCACAAAAATGTTTCCTTTGCCAAAATGAGCTAATATTATTTAAAAATAATAACACACATTAAACAAACAAATGCACATTTAGTATTTTAGTTCATCCATGTAGTCTCATTGTGGTGAAAATACACAATCTTGAAACCGTAACAACAGTTCATATGTACTCTTTGCAAAAATTCCATTGTTATTGTTGTTTAAGAAAGGGAAAGTTGTTTTGAATATATCATTCACATATTCCATAATGCTAACTCTATAAGTATTGAATGTACATTTACTCAGGAGTTTCCCCATAATCAGATTATTGGTATTTTTCTCCAGAAAAGACTTTCCTGAATTATGCAGGTCTAGAAAATGACAGAGGAAGATGAAAGAGCAGCTGTCTAGATGCCCAAATACCCACATCCAAGCTGGGCTCTGAGGAGTATAAAGCAATGGGAGTATACCTGGATATTCAGTGTAATAGAACTGAGGGTGTGATAGATGACAAAACAAAAGGTAATGCCTATTTTAATAATATGATTGCTTTTTTCTTACTCGGATCTTTTATTTTAATTTTTAAATGTTTTATTTATTTCTGGGAGAGAGAGAGAGAGACAGCGTGAGCAGGGGAGGGTCAGAGAGAGAGGGAGTGACAGACTCTGAAACAGGCTCCAGGCTCTGAGCTGGCAGTCAGCACAGAACCCGACGCGGGGCTCAAACCCACGAACCGCGAGAACATGACCTAAGCGAAAGTCGGACGCTTAACCGACTAAGGCACCCAGGCGCCCCGAAGATCTTGAATTTTTACTTTAAAATTTATATGTAACTACTTAAGAATTTCCTAGTGGCTCAGAGAAGACATGATAGAACCTAGAATTATCATGTATGTGTGTGTGTACATATGTACTATGTCAAGCACTATACTAGACACTAGAGGACCAGGCTGACATGTTCTTGTCCTCCTGGTGCTTATATCATGATATTTACATAAAAAGTGAGATGTGAGCTGAAAAAAATAGAAAGACATATAAATATGCATAAAAATTAGATAATGCTCAGTACTAATGAAAATCTAGCAATCTAATTTTTAGAATGACTGGAATTGGGAGGCTGTCAAGTAGGGGAAGAACATATCTGTAGGCTATTCAGATACTAGCAGGCATATATATATATTCTTAATAAAATGATATATATTTAAGATATACAACATGATGATTTGATATTCATATACTGATAAAATGATTACTGCAGTCAAGCTGATTAGCATTATCATCTCACATAGTTAACTTTTTTGCAGCAAGAGTAATTGAAATCTACTTTCTTAACATATTTCCACTATTCAATACAGTATTATAAACTATATTTCTCATGACTTTATCTTCAATCTCTAGACATTCATACTATGTAAGTGCAACTTTGTATTCTTTGGCTATTCCCCATCCATCCACCCCCAAACTCCTGGTAAGCACTGTTCTACTCTGCTTTTTGGAGTTCAACTATTTTTTTTTAATTCCATATAAAAGTGAGATTGTACAGTATTTGCCTTTCTGTGTTTAGGTTCTTTCACTTAGCAAAATGTCCTTCCGGTTCACCAGTGTTGTCAGACACAGCAGGATTTTCTTCTTTCTCATGGATTAATAATATTACATTATCTGTTGATGGACACTTGGATTCATTCCATATTTTGGCTATTGTGAATAATGTTGCAATGACATGGGAATGCATATATCTCTTTGAGATAATCATATTATTTACTTTAGATATATAACCAGAAGTGGGTTTGCTGGATCATAGAGTGTTCTATTTTCAGTGTCTTGGGGAATCTTCACACCTTCATGTTTTCCATAAGGGTTGTACCAATTTACATACATAAAGGTTCCTTTTTTTCCACATCCTCACCAACACTTTTACTTCTTTTACTTTTTGATTAATACCCATTATAGTAGCTATGAGGTGATGTCTAATTGTGGTTTTGATTTGCATTTCCCTGAGGATTGGTGAAGTATTCTTTATTTGATGTATGGTTCACAAAAAATTTCTCTCATTTTTTAGGCTCTCTCTGCACTCTCTTAAGTGTCTGTTTTGCTGTGCAGAAGCTTTTTAGTTTGATGCAGCCCCATTTCTCTATGTTTACTTTTGTTGCCTGTGCTTTTAGGTCATATCCAAGAAATCATTGCCCACACCAATGTCAAGGTATCCTATGAGTTTCTTCTAATAGCATTATGGCCTTACATTTAAATCTAATGTATTTTAGGTTGACTTTTGTATATAGAGTAAGATATAGTTTAATTTTGTTCCTTTGCATGAGGAAATCTAGTCTTGCTATCAAACCAGTTGGTACATTATACATTTTATATATATATGATATATACACACATATATTATGTGTGTATGCATATGAATATATGTATGTAGTTAGGTGCATACATGCACATAATTCTACAATATTGCTATATAATACTGATTCATTGAAACTTTTATAATTAGAAAAGTCAGTTTGATTCTCTAGTAACAATTTGTCTTATCCATTTTGTCACATATTAAAATAAACATTCATATTTTCTTACTGTTGTCAACTGCATGATATGATTTTTCTATCATTTCATTATACATATATATCATTATATATATATAATGTATATATTTCATTATACAAATATCTTCGGCTTTCTAAAAAATGTTTATTTATTTGAGAGAGCACGAGCAAGGGACAGACAGACAGAGAGGAGGGAGAGAATGCCAAGGAGGCTTCATGCCGTCCGCACAAAGCCCAACATGGGGCTGGATCTCATGAAGCATGAGATCATGACCTGAGTGGAAATCAAGAGTTTCATGCCTAACCAACTGAGCCACCCAGGCACACCTCGATTTGTATCTTTGAATGAAACGGATGTTTCTAGTAGAGAGCATGTAATAGAATCTTGTTTGTTTATTTGTTTTCATCAAGGCTAGGAACATTTTGATTGGATAGTTTATTCTGTTAATATTTGGGGTACTTAATAATTGATATAGTTTATTTATAGAGCATTTAAATTATCTGTTTATTTATATCTGTTTCCCCTCAACTATTGTCCTTAATTGGAGCTGACATTTGGCGTCATATTCTTACACTGATACTTCTTTTCTCCTGTCTATCAATTTAGTGTGATTATTGAGAAATACATTATGATTATATGTGTTACATAGACCCTAAATATTACTTTTTATAGATAGAATTTTATATAGTTGATCTTTAAATCCGTTAAGGAAAGAAAGGAAAACATTCATAGAAATTATCTTTTACAATTACATAATTACTGTTATCAGTGCTGTGGTTTGGTTGTGTTTTTTTCTTCTGTGACTTTAAATTATGGTTTAGGCACATTTGCTTTCATCTGCAAGAACTTGCTTTGGTATATCTTGTAAACTGATCTGATAGCAACACATTCCTTCAGTTTTTCTTTACTATGAGCTGTCATTTTTTTTCCCATCTGCATTCCAAAGGATAGTTTTGCTGGGTATAAGTTCCTTTGTTGATTCCCCCCCCGTTTCTTTATAATATTTTGAATATGTTCTATCTCTATTTCCTGGCCTCTGTTTTGTGTGCTGGGAAGACAGCTCTTATTTTATCAGGCTCTCATTGTGTGTAATGAGTTGATTTTATCTTGCTGATTTTAAGATTTTCTCTTAGTTTTTGCCTTTGTATTACTGTTGATTGGATTATATTTTTCAATACATTGTTTCAATACATTTTATCAATCTATATCTGAGTTTGCAAATAAATTCTTCTACTAGTTCAAACACATTTTGAACCCTCTTTAGGATATTTTTCATTTAAGGTGGTATCATTTTACATTTTATTACAGAAATCTCAGCCTGACATCTCTTAAATAGAATCTCACTAAATGAATAAATGATAGGTGAAAAAGAAGCCACTGACTCCTCTTGGCTGCACTCATCTGAAATTTAGACTTTAAAATGTGAATCTGAGGTGGGTAAGAAGTTCTGGTGGACTCTTCCTCCCAGCAATTATGGGAGCTGAGTGAGGAAACCTCACCTTTTAGCAACATAACCTGGAGATGAGCTTCTATAATATAATACTGAGTTGGGAAGATGAGTGAGGCTCAACTTCCACCAACTCTTACTATTCTCATTTAGATTTAGGTGATTTTCTTGAGTAAATGTTTCTTCATTTGCTATAATCCTAGGACAAATTTAATATACTCTATATACTTATTTTTAATAATTTTCACCAATTTCAATTATTTCCCAGAAGGTCAGATTCATGGAGTAGTCTTAAAATAGTTATCCTTCCTTATTCATACTTGGTATCTGCTTATGTTTACATAGCCCAGCACTCATCAGATGTTTAAGAAATACTTTTGTAAATAAACAAACAAACACATAAATAAAATTTTAGGTGAGCAAGGTTGAATAATTTCAATATGCTGGCCAACATTAAATATGTATGAGGCTTACTTGCTTAATGGACAAGGTTATAGATACATAAATATAGATATATAAATTATAGATATATAGATTGTAGGTATATAAATGCCAAGTTATATTCTACTTCTTTTGAAAATGAATAAAGGATATTTAAGCTTTAGTTGTAAACACTTCCTATACCTCATAATCCAGGAGTATCAAGAAAGTAGACTTGACCACCACAGAAACAAGCTATCTCTCCCCTCTATATCTAATAAGAATCTTTCAATATAGATTACTCTGTGCCTTCTACCACCTGGGACATTATCAATTCAAAATGGAAAAGAATGCACAAAGGAGAATGAACACCTCTCTTTTCAAATATCATGTTAAACAAAACTTTGTAAAGAATCTTTAAACAGTATTTCAAGAAAAAAATACAATTTATTTGTAGTTTTTCAATGAAAGAGTCTATTGTCTTGTTAAGTGTCTCATATATATCAATTTAATACTTGCAAAGCCTGAGAATTAAGGTTCCCAAATAATAAACATTTCAACCAATAAATTAAGAAATCTGAGTTGGAACTAAGGGATATCTATAGTGGAAACATATTATCTTTTCCATAGTAACTGCATATCCTTTCAGTGGTAGCAATAAAATAAATCCATACTATCTTAAAATATATACGCTAGTCCTCATCTTCTGTTTCTGTTGACAACACATAAAAATGGGCCCTTTCAACCATGGGACTAAAACACCCTGGGGCTTAGTAAATGGTATTTAGAAAACTCTTGGCTTTTTACACTATTTTTTTGTTTTGCTATGTATTCTTCATTTTTAGTTTATCTGAAATCTGGCATTTAGATGGTCAAAGAGGATGATTTTGTTCCCTTAAACATTTAAAAACAACACAAATCAAATGTATTTTTATTATTGGCCCTGCTATAATAATGAAACAAATATGTTGAAAGATAAAATAGCATAGCAGAAAATGGGCTTGGTATCAGATGTGCCTCACAAATCTAGCTCTGCTACTCTTAAGGCAAAGACTTTATTTCTTAATTTTATGTTTTTTTATTTATTTGTGTATGAGAGAGAGAGAGACAGTGTGAGCAGGGGAGGGTCAGAGAGAGAGGGAGATACAGAATCTGAAGCAGGCTCCAGGCTCTGAGCTAGCTATCAGCACAGAGCCTGACACAGGGCTCGAACCCACAAACTGTGAGATCATGACCTGAGTCAAAGTAGGACGCTTAACCTAGTGAGCCACCCAGATACCCCAAGGCAAAGACTTTAGATAATCACCTAGCTGAAACACCATAAAAAAAATGCCTTTATTATGTTTTGCATTACTTTCTCTTGACTTGTTTGTCTTTTCTTGTACTTGTAGAAAACTTATCTGTGAATAAACTACATTGGTTGGGGGAGAAATGAGTCAATAAAAATGTGAGATGTCTTCTTATATTATAATTATTTCTTAGTTACAACTATAAGATTCATTTAAGTCAATCAGTTTCTCAGGGTTTGTAAAATCCGATGTGGTAATAATGCTTATCAAATGATTATCTCTCAAATAATGATTGATTGCCAGTGAGCAACTGGGTTTCCTACCTGCTTTTAATCCAAAATAATCACATTAATTTTGAAGATACCATGGACAAAACAATATCCCTTACATATGCACATGTAATCACTGTTACTTCCCCCCTCTTATTCTCTACTAGCAAAAAAGGGAGAGTTTTTTTCTGTGAAGTCATATTAGAATGAAAAATTTGCGCCACTCTT
Organism: Crocuta crocuta; assembly: GCF_008692635.1. Classification (NCBI taxonomy): domain Eukaryota; kingdom Metazoa; phylum Chordata; class Mammalia; order Carnivora; family Hyaenidae; genus Crocuta; species Crocuta crocuta. The sequence goes on from NW_027528798.1 coordinate 977,566, forward strand.
CCACAGTCCACTGAAATTCATTTTGAAATCCAGAGTAATGGTCATTTAATAGAATTTTGTTAGGAAATTGTAAATTGTAAGATCAGGTCACAGAAACAGTTCTCAATTTTTATTTTTGAAGTCACAAAACCTAAGTTATGTTAATTTTTTAAATATCAAACAATCTGTAATGAATATATTCTGTAAATCATAGTTATAATTCCTATTGCTAATATTTTGCAAACCACACATACTTTTCATATTACTCAATTAGCTTGGTGCAAACAGAGCATGTCCAAAGGAAGAATATCATGATGTGAGGATATTTCCAAGAAAGTTCTATAAGCAATTATTGAAAAACGCTTTTTCCTTTTATTTTCCTGATAGAAAGAAAAGACTGAATAGGAATGGTACCTCTTTTACAACATCATGAAGATTTTGATGGGAAAGAAGAACACAGTTCATGTATGTATGGCTGCAAAAAAAGGGGCGGGGGCATATGCTCTTGTCTACAGAAGAAGAAGCTAATCCAACAGAAAGTAAATCATTATAACAACCAGAAAGGAAAAGATATCTAAGTGATTGAGGATGCTGTTTAAATACATTGGTTGGTAGGGTTTCAACATTGAGAACTGATAATTGGCTAATCCATTCTTTGTCACCCTGCTTCCCAATTTTGAAAGTGCAGTTTTCAAAGCATTTTTCTCCAACTACCAATCCTGGGGAAGAAGACATGTGTCCTGCAAATCTAGAGGTAGATGAATCTATTCCAACTTTTGTGCCTTTCTCTCCTTTCCTTAAGAATTTAATTTTTTTCCTGCTTCTTTCTTGATTTGCTGTGACATTTTCATCCAGGGCTTCTTTCTTACTCTATTTTCTCAGTGAAAGTGCACTATTTCCCTCCATAAAGCCTAGATCCAAATCTTCTTTTTTAAATATGTTTTTAATACATATTTATTTTTGGGAGAGCACAAGTTGGGGAGGGATGCATGAAGGGGGACAGGGGATCTGAGGGAGGCTCTGCACTGACAGTCTGACATCAGTGAGCCTGATGTAGGACTGGAACTGCCAAACCACAAGATCATGACCTGAGCCAAAGTAGGATGCTCTAGCACCTGAGCCACCCAGGTGCCCCTGGATCCAAATCTTCTTTACATAAATTAATTATGTACTTCCCATGAAGTTCACATTTTTATCATTGTAATATATAAAATGTTTCAAACATCATAGTTATATTTAAGTATATAGAAAAGAAGGAATATCAGTTTTATTTAGTTCAGAATGGGCAAAGCTCTCTAACAGGCATTTTAAGCTATTCAAGTTATTTCATTTGTATAACAGCTACGAAAAATAGATATTGTTTTACTTATTTTGGCAGAAGGTAATGCTCAGCAAGAATAATTTGGCCCAAATTGCCAGTCTGCTTTGACTTCCAATAGCATTCTCTTTCCATAGCTCACCACATGACATGAGTTCTGGTGGCTAGCAAGCTGGAGGTTGAAATCATCTATAGACTCAATCACTCATATGACTGGTTGTTTATTCTAGCTATCCCCTATGTCTCCTGAGACCTTAACTGTCTGTCAACTGGAACACTAACATAATTTCTGATGTGGCCGAGGACTCCTTACAACAGCTTGATTACAAGGGCAGAGCAAGGGGAAAGAGTTAGAGTCAGAAAGAGGGAGAAAACTGCAAGAAAGATATTGTGCTTTGCATGACCTAGCAATTAATAGCATACAATGTCATTTCTGCTAGTGTGTGTTTTTTTTAATGTTTATTTATTTATTTTGAGAGAGAGATAGAGACAGAGACAGAGAGAGACAGAAAAGAGAGGGAGAGAGAGAGAATCCCAAGCAGGCTCCATGCTCAGTGCAGAGACTGACTTGATTTCAAAACAGGGAGAATCATGTCCTGAGCTGATATCAAGAGTTGGATGCTTACTAACAGAGCCACCCAGGCGCTGCTGCTGATGGTATGTTTATTAAGGTCGTAACNCTCTTATTTGGCCAGACACTGGAAAAGCATGTGGTACTGAAATACAGCTGTGGACTTTCAGAGAACATATTCGACCACAAGTTTATTCATGGCCCAAAGCAGACTTTCTCCAAGTTTTTTGAATTATTTATTCATTTTTTTTCTTTTTGACTTGTTAATATGAATCTTAGAGATTAAGCAGAGTCCAAAAGACTATGGAAACAAATCAGGTTTCATTAAGTACAATGATTAGGTCTTTGGGAGTTGCCCTAACAATTCTCACTGAACTTGAAATTAACCAGCACAGTACCATAATGAGTTTTCAACTTAACCTTTCAAGATAACTGGATTTGCAACCAATGCCCAAGGGAGAAGGATAAAAAAAAAGCGTATGCTTATACTCCCCTACAGTTTACACTTGATGTTTAACTACAACAATAGTTAACTTTCTATAACCATGCATAGCAGAAAATCCATAGAAAGTGTTCATTCAGCATATAAACAAAAAGGTTCTCTCTGAAGGGATTATATATATATGTGTGTGTGTGTGTGTGAGATTATTGACTATGTTCTTTCTCATTTTCCCTAAGATTAATTCTGAAGCAACTATGGTCCTATAATCCCTTTTGTTTTAATTATAGGTGTTTTCAGAATAATCAGCATGCATTAATTAGGAAAAATATGTAGTATTAGGCCTGAAGTGATTAAGAAAATACAAACAAGCCAACAAAGCCAAGGCTCACATTATGAAGTTTATGAAGCTATGATAAGCTTTATCAAAGAAATCTATTCACTGTTTGCAATTAATATAATGCAGTTCTAAACTTCTATTATTTGATCCTCAAAATGTTTGCTGTGCTTGAATTCCTTCGACATCCTCTTTACTTCACGTTTTGATATTCTAATACTGACTATCATTCTTGCTTCACCTCAAAGAGCTCCCTCAAGAGTTTATATCTCATGGGGGTTCCTGGGTAGCTCAATCGGTTAAGCTTCTGACTTTGGCTCAGGTCATGGGAGTTCGAGGCCCCTGTCAAGCTCCATGCTTATAGCTCAGAACTTGGAGCCTGCTTCAAATTCTGTGTCTCCTCTTTCTCTGTGCCTCTCCTGCTCATGCTCTGTCTCGCTAAAATGAATAAACATTTTTTAAAAATTAAAAAAAAAAGAGTTTATATCTCATGGAAATGTACATACCTGAGACATCTACTCCTGGAGGGTGAAACAGGTGCACGTTCCCCTATTTATCCTGCTAGGCTAAGTAAAATCCTAGGATATTATATGTAAAACAAACATAAGGAGATCCCAAACATTAGAGAGAGAAAAGGCTAAATAGGGAACTCAGGGTCCTAGGATTGTCCCTTGGAAACTTCTCTCCTGATTTGCTTGGGCTTCCTTTTGCCTTATATAACACACACTTGGAGCTGAAAAAGTCAGCATCCCAGAAATACTGATGAGCACAGCTAAAAATCACCAATAAACATCTGTTCTCTCAAGCCAAAATACAAGAAAAGGGGCAGATTATCAAGAAAGAAATCTGTTTGACAGTAATCAATGTACTATAGCAAACACCACAGCCAAACCTGCGGCCCCTCTGCCATCCACTCCAGGGAAGGCTGCGTGATCAGTCTAGATTTCTACTCTCACCAGGTTGTAATGAAATGTTCCACCACTCCCACCACGATGGTATCAGAGAAGGCCAAGTAGGGAGCCAGGACTGTCATCCTGACAGGTGGTAACGTTCAACCCACTTCTCGGCATGGTATTAGGAAGACAAGGTCAGCATCCTAGACTTTCAATCCCCAGTGCCTCTTTAGATAAGTGGAGAGGGGGGATGCTTTTCAGGAATTTTGCTCATGATTTTCTGAAATCAGAAATACGTGAAACTCTATCAGCTTTAGAAGTCCCCCAAAGAGGTTAAAATTCCAGACATATAGTATCTTGAATTGGTACAATTTTTTTTGAAGCAAAAATATTTGTGACTTCATTTTAATGAAGTATGATTTCAATAATGAAGGTCTTTAAGCTTAGCACTGCGTCCATCGTCTCCTTCCCTAATCATTATAACCTGTAGTCCATGAAAAAGTTTCCCTTCGTTGTTGCATGCATTTCTACATATCTTCTTACTTTAATTGCATCAGGAAAATCCCACGATAATTTCACTTTTGAATCTGTCAGCTTTCCCCCAGAACAAGTCTAAGTGGTCTTAAAATTCAGGAGAAGCAGTAGGGGGAGCTCTGACAGCATCAATTCCAGGGGCGTAAATTTCCCTTCAGTGAGCGGACAATCTCACAGACTCAATGAGGATCCCACAATACACCTTGTAATTTGTGGGAACATTTGAGATCATCTATGTAAGACCAAAACAAAAAATTGGAAATAGTTTTAATATCCAGGTAGTGTCCTATCTTTATGAAGATCCTTAATCATTGTTGAGAAAAGAACATCCTACCATATACCTGGCTTAGATTCTCACTCTCATACCCATATCTTTTTTGCCACGTTAAACGCCAAGCATTGAATTAAAAGTAAATACCTAAAAATATTTGGTGCAACCTTATAAAATTTAATTTGTCTCAATGACAGAAAAGTGAACAATATAAGACACTCTCTTCTCTACTCATTTGTCCTCCGGTTCAATTGTGTTTTTGATTTCCTGGTCTTGAAGCCTCATTCTCATTTAACTCTCTTGTGTTCCCCCCAAATCTTCAGGTTACAATTCCACTGACTTTCCATCTCCCTTTCTAATCACAGCTAGTAGTCTGAAGACAGAAAGAGCCAGTGACCTTCCCTGGAAGAGGTCCCTTGGAAACTTCTCTCCTGAGGTTAGTGGGAATGACAGGAAAAAGAAATTCACAGCCCTATCTACTAATGGCATTTAGCAGTACCATTAAAAAAGAAAACCCCTTGGCATAGCCAACAAAGGTCATCCAGAGAGTAACAGTGCCAGCTTGCAGCAATTCCAGAATTGCGGGCCATCAAAACTCTATTACTCTTCCTCGATTTCTCAGGGTGTCTGTAACTATTCACCAGCAACCATTCTTGGACCATGGCCACTAATAGTGCCATTGTTCTAAAGTCAGAAGACTGCTTTCTTTCAGGTGCTGAAAGCTAAAATGAAAAATAAAAAGTACTAACCCTCACTCTGCAAGGAAACAAAACAATTTTCATGGCTTGCTCACTTTTTGTCATCCAGACTCAAGGATATCACTTTAGCTGACTCTAAATCTCGACTTCTTTATTTGTAGAGATAGGATAATAATGTCTATATTGCAAGTCTGATGTTGAAAGAATCAGAGATTATTCATGTGGTTTTTGACACTATAAAATAATTTTATGAAGATAGTAATATTATATTTACGGTGATTTCTCATTTTCTCATGTCCTCATTGTAGTAAATATTTTGGGAAGGTCTTAAGCATCTATTAAATTATTGCTATTAGATGAAGTATTTTTTCCCCTACCATGTAATTGTTCTCAGAGGTACAAAGTATCAGAGAAATGAGTGTCATTTAAAAATATCCCCAGTTGCGAACTCTCCATTTACAGTATGCGGTCACCAATTATTCTCTACTAACTCTGCTACTGAAGGTACTGAGAACATGCTTGCTTAGAATTATAGAAGGAATAGTAGAACCAGTATGGAAAATTAGCGAGATCCATCCTAAAAACCACACCAGGAGAATTATGAGCCTCACTGCAAGAACTAGATGCAAAATTTGGAAGTTTGAGAAGGTTTTTGTTTTACTATGGCATCAAGTGTCAGTGAACATATTTACAAAAACTGTTAGATTACAAAACCAAAATAACTCACTCATATATATATATATATATATATAATCATAATATTGCTTTAAATTTGTTTATTTGAGGATATGAGCATTAATGTTGTACAAAGCATAAGTAAATAGTATTTTCCATTAAGTGGACATTTAGAAGTGGGAAAATTTTGGTGGTTGCTTTGAAATCCTCAACAAATATAAATTTAGCATCTACTTTTTGCATTATGCTTAGTTATAGGGTTATGGAAGTAAATAGCCATGCCCTAATCTTCAAAATGTTCATAGTTCAAAGGGAAGGGAGGTATCGAAACCAAACTGTTATGTAATAACACAATTACTACAGTGGTGTGAAACAAGCATAGTTAAGAAGGATCATGGAAGCATTCTTGGGTAGTCAATATTGCAGAAAATGTTAAGGAAAGAGCATAACTTGGCTAGATATATACTTTGTGTGAGGGATTGAGATGTTTTAGATGTGCCACTGGAACAAAAACAAAAAGACAAAAATAATATAAAATCTCAGTTCCCACTCATTTCCCTTGAGAAATAATGGAGACTTCACATTCAGGGTGGTAAATAGGGAGGTCCAAAGACTAGAAACGGAGGAGGCATGTAGCAAGACGGCCTGAGATGAGGAAGCCAAGTGAAAGGAATATAGGAGAGCCAACGCACTTACCTGGCTCTGAGAAATCACCCAGAGCAGAAAAAAGAAAGGACTATGGTTTCTGTCACTTTTTCCACCTCGAAATCATAATCTTCTTGGTTACTCAGATCCACAAAGGGTCCCTGGCTTGTGGAAAAGTTGATTTCAACAGTTTTTAAACAATATTGTACGGTGAGAACATAGGGTAGTGCCGACATCGCCTTGAACAAGCTGGTGATACTGAGCAACTTTCTGGATAACTGAAGGAAGTAACTTGTATCCTGTGCCTTAGACCATGTCTATGCACTGGCTATGCCGGGAATCATATGCTATTCTTCATTTGTCTGGGATCTTCAAAGGTTCGGGTTTTACTTTACATATTTTGAATAAGCAATTTGGGGTTATAACTAAAAATGTTGGTATCTATGCATAACCAGACAATAAGGATCCAGCAAGAAGGGAAGAGTTCTGAGGCAGGGTGTTCATTCTACAAAGGTAGGGAATATTGTAGCCGAGGCTGAAGCAGACACAAAATCCAGAATTTTGCTATCAGGACCAGTGGAAAGAATAGTCAGATAAAATTTAGAATGTCTGACAACAGAAGCATCAGACATATTCTCAAGAAGCATTAAGTTTCAGCAGTGCTCAAGGACCCCAACTAGGGTCTCAGTAAGTACCAGAGGACAGACAATTATTTTAAGGCTGGATGTATCAGTATCAGCTTGGGAGCAAATGTTATGTCTTCTACTACCACAAAGAACAAAGAAAAGGGCCTGGGTTTAGAACTTATAGGATGCAATCCAAATAGTGGCTTTGCCACGTTAAGCCTTTTTAACCGTAAACAGTTGTTTAACCTATAACCTATAACCTAATATAACCTACCCTCGGTTTTCTCAACTTGATAATAAAGAGAGATGTATATTTATTCTTCAGGAAAACTACAATAATTTGTTGGGATTGTGTCTTATATAATGTATGGACTTTTCACATACTCTACTCATTCTTTGAAGCTGCTGAGATGGAAAACCACTGAAGAGGATAATTACTACTCAGTCCCACCTCTGGCACCAGAACAGGTCTACAGTACTGTTGGACTGAGCTTTAAAATGGGGCTTTGTGTGTGTTAGGCATTCAATAAATATTTTATGAAAGAAATGGACTTTTATAATCACTCTTCAATATTAAAAGCACTTGGATGATTCAGTTTTTCTAGGAACACCATTAAAATAAAGTGCTATAGAAATGGTTTACCTCACTGCTCCCTATTTATACAGAAGAAATTAGGGAAGGGAAAGAAATTAAGCATTTACTCAGGATAACCAGTTAGAAGCAAGGCTAATATTTAATGCTATGGTGTTAGTTTTTATTTATTTTCTTCATATAATTTTGCTTTTATTAATTAGGTTAAATTGAGTAGATAATCCAAGAGATCCTTGGGGAAATATTTAGTATTTATTTGGTTCTGGTGTTCAATGATTGTTCTTTCAGACCAATGGATCTTAAAATGTAATATTCATGGGCCTCCTGGGTGGCTCAGTTAGTTGATCATGTGTTTAGTGTTCGCCCATGGCCCAGGTCATGATCTCAGGGTTCTTGAGTTCAAGGCCCCTGTCTGGCTCACTGCTGTCAGCTCAGAGCTTGCTTATGTCCCCCTCTCTCTCTGCCTCTCCCCTGATTACATGCTCTTTTTAAAAAACAAATATTAAAAAAAAAGTAATATGCAACATACATACACACACACACCCCAAACACATCTCATAGATGATGTTTCATTTGTGAGTGTTGTGTATGTATTGTGTATGTAAAGAGTTCTTTTTACTAGGCTTACTCTCCATAGATACTGATTTATTTCAAGTAGAACCAAGCCATCTGCATTTTTATATAGAACAAAGGTAATTCAGATGCAAATTGTTTCTTTTCCATTTGAGAAACACTGCTTGCATTCTTTCCTTGTTTTATTTCCGAACTATTTGTCCACTCAGCAATTATTTTAAAATAAATATAATAAACATCTAAGTGCTACAACCTAACTAAATAAAATTGTATGATTTTACCATTGATTTCATGGTTATTCAAATAGAATTGAGGTTTCTTTTATAGATTTTCCCTGATCCCATTCCCATCTGCCTACTCAAATGTAATTATTCTTCTGATATTTTTTCTGTTCAAATCCAACAAATGTTTATAATATTATTATTATTTATCTATTTATGTAGCTACAATCTATGTTTGCAACTGTCTGCCATGTATTTAAACATTATATAATCTTACCATACAGCACGAATCACTCAATAGCTTGCTCTTTTGGTAAATATTACAATTTTGGAACATTGGTGCATATAATTTCAGTCCATTTAAAAAAAAATTTTAATGTTTTTATTCATTTCTGATAGAGAGAGACAGTGTGAGCAGGGAAGGGTCAGAGAGAAAGGGAGACACAGAATCTGAAACAGGCTCGAGGCTCTGAGCTAGCTGTCTGCACAGAGCCCAATGCGGGGTTCAAACCCACTAACCGCGAGATCATGACCTGAGCAGAAGCCAGACCCTTAACTGACTGAGCCACCCAGGTGCCCCTCAGTCCATTCATTTTACTTTCAGCACAAGATTCAAGTCCATGAATATCTCATACTTGTTTTTATCCATATACTACATATGTGTATTTTATGCTATTTCCAATTTTTGATATTAAAATCAATGTTGCAATTCAAAACTCTTGTTTTTCTAAGTGTATGCCTAGAAGGAGTATCTTTACTGGATACTAGTACGTGTATAATATCTTTAAAAGTACTTAGGATAATAGTGCAAATTTGGAGCAATTTAGTTAAGCTAACCCAGCTCAATTTCTTTGCCTAAAAATGAGGATAGTAATTCCTACAGGATTTCATAAAGATTAAGTGGGTCATCTTTTGTGAAAGTCACAGGAAATTGAGAAAACAAATAGTCTCCAATCTTTTTCTTTCTCCTTCTAAATTGTTTCTATGGACAGAGAACTGAAGACACAAAACTGTCATTGAAACAGTCAGCATTTCATATGTTTATCTAAGTCAGAGAATTCACCCATATAAATGAGAGACATCTGCATTCTGCCGAGTTTGTCTGGGTAACTTTTACTTTGATATTCAGAATCATCATCTTTGAATTTCTGAGTGTGTGACCTGCACAGGTGGGTGGTGTGTCTGTTTCTCTGATTTAAAAAAAGACAAAAAAATAGTGCCACAGAATCTTATTTCTTATTCCGTCCCTTTTCTCCTCCTCTATTTTATATTCATTTGCTTGTCCTCACTGAGTCTTCTCAGGCTTTTCAACCAAATGCAAACATTAAATGAAGGCTTTCCTGCAATTTCAAAGCAAAGCAAAGCAATTCCCCTAAAGGAAAAGAAGGCCGTTGTTGATTGTTCACAGACACAGTGAGGCTCAGCATGCACCTTTGGAAGGAGAAAGGGAGGTCCAAGCTAAGAATAGAAGACCAGGAAAATAGAGTGGCCTGATACTAGTTGCTGGGACCCGGAGGAAAGAAATTAAAGCATATAGATTTTACTTTTCATAGGTACCAGGCTCTGTCCTGGGTAGCCTCATCACTTTCACAAGACAGGACAGATGACTGCCTATGTTTACGGATTTCAAGGTTATAGAAAAGGTCAATGTCACTCCTGTTTACCCTTGCCTTAGAGATCCTCATTTTGTAGCAGATTTTTTATTTTTGACCTTCCCCAACCCCCAACATATCAAAGAGTAATTTTAGTTACAAAACTAAAAATTATATGCATAATTATATAGAACACACAATTTTCCTGAACAAATATAATATAATCATATCACTTCCCTTTGGCCCAGAAGTTCTAACCTAAATGCAGCATACAATAATACCATGAAATCAGGAAAAATATTTATATGGAAAGATATTTATTTCATAATTTTTTAGACTCACAAAAAAGAGAGATAATTAAATGCATGATAACTGAGGAATAAGTAACTTAAGTATCATATATTCATATTAGAAAATATTATGCAGCCATTAAATTGAGGTGTGAAACAATTTGCAAACACCCAGAAAATGATCATATAAGGAACCAAAATGGGGTAAAAATGTAATTGGATTTCAAATCTGCTAATGCACACATTTTACAGAAAGAAAATACATACAATGACTATAAAATGCAAATAAAAGTAAAAAGTGTTTATATTTTTCTGTCCTGAGTATAGTACTGTAGACTTTTTTTTTATATTTTTGTGTAGTTTCAGTTTTGATAAGCATGTATTCTTTTTATAGTCAGAAAATATCTAAATTATAGCAAAAATAAAATATTGTCATTATTTACAGGTAGCTCTTTGGTAAGATTAGAGAACTTGGTTTAAGAAGAAAGGGATTTGTTAGTCAAATATCGGCTACAGAACTAGTAAAATTATTCAATACAAGGGCTTCATTTATAAAATGAATTTATATAACCAGAATGCTCACAGTCCAATGGTGTCTGAGGGTTAAACACACAAATCAGAACGAAGGTGTTTTACAAACAGATCATTAAATATGTACAGCACATTTTGCCAAAGCAATCCAATTATTTTTTCATATGGGATATGAGGTCTGTCTTATTTCCCCTAAAATTCCTCTCTGGGCCTAAAGGTGTTGAAGTATGAGAGGCAGAGAGTGTCTCCCATGAACAGATTCTGTTAGTGAGCTGCTATGGAAAATGTATGTGTTTTTAAGTGAAACAGATCTGGCCATTTGGGGAGTTTTCTCACATGGAAGGTAAAATTAACATCATTCCTTTCACAGGGTTGCTCTGAATATCAGTATTGATGACATCTCCAAAATGCCTTTAGGACATGGTCTGAAACAAGGGTTCGATAAATGTGTTGCTCTGTCTCTTATGATACCAACTTTTCCAACCAGTGGCAAGCATTCTGCATTTTCTATTTCCACTGGTGGAAGTAATTAAGAAATATGCAATCTTGTAAACCCAGTTGGGTTGAAATAATGAAGAACCAAGACACAAAGTGCTTAATCATAACAACAAAACAAACAAAGACCCTACACTAGTCACTTTCTGTATCAACCACTTGATACCACTACCACTAGTAGAGGTAATTTCCAGTTGGCAATCATAAATTGTTGTTACTATCTGGCAAAAGACCAGAAAAAACAAATGAAAGTTAATATGGTTCCTTTCTAATTATAAACTCACCGGGGAATAAAAAGACATGTGGACATGGTAGAAGAGACATGAAATTTGTTTTGAGCCTCTTTTATAAGGACATTTATTTAAAGTAAGGACCTAATCACTTCCCAAAGGGCCCAAAGCCTAATACTACCACATTGGGAATTAAATTTTTCAACATATGATTTTTAGAGGAACAACACCTTCAGCCTAGAACCTAGGTATATAGGATTGAAAGCAGATCTTGAAGAGATATTTGTACACATATGTTTGATTATCACTATTATTCACAATAGCTGAAATGTGAAAGCAACTCAGGATATATATCAATGGACAAATGAATAAGCAAAATGTGATACACACACACACACACACACACAGTAATATTGTTAACCTTAAAAAGAAGGGATATTCTGACATATAGTATAAAATGGATGTTTCAGGAAACTGTTCAGTGAATAAGCCTATCACAAAAAAGGTAAACACTACTGATTCCACTTATTTGACATACTTAGAGTTGTCAAAATCATAGATGGAAAGTAGAATGGTGATTCTTAGGGGCTAGAGGGTGGGAAAGGGGGGAATTCTTGTTTAATGAGTATAGAGTTTCAGTTTTACTTGATGAAAAGAATTATGGAGATTGATGACGGTGCTAGATGCATAACATAATTAATGTATTTAATACCACTGAACTATGCACTTAAAAATTCATTTAACCATCTGACTCTTGATTTCAGCTCAGGTTATGATCTCAAGGTTCATTGTTCATGAATTGGAGCTCTGTGTAGAGCCCTGTGCTGTCAGCATAGAGGAGTCTGCTTGGACATTCTCTCTCTCCCTCTCTCTGCCCTTTCTCTGTTCCCCTGCTCCCCACCCCTACCAGCCTCTGCATCTGCCTGCTGGCTCTCTCTCTCTCTCTCAAAATAAGTAAATAAACTTAAAAATGGTTAAGATGTGGGGTACTTGGGTATATCTGTGAGTAAAGTATCTGACTCTTGATTTCAGCTCAGATTATGGTCTCACAGTTCAGTTCCTACGTGTATGGGCTCTCCCTCTCAAAATAAATAAACATTTTAAAAAATGGTTAAGTTAGTAAATTTTATGTTATGTTTATTTTACCACAATAAGAAAATGGAAATAAAGAATTGGTAACTAATAATCTGGGGGATGGGGACAAAATAAAAAAAAAATAGATGCATTCAAGGAAAGACAAGAAAGAAAAAGAAATTTGAACAAAACTAAGTGTGGCAAGTAAAAAATATTAGGTAGATTTAGCCTAAATCTCATTCTTCACATTAAATACATGTAGATGGGGGCGCCTCGGTGGCTTAGTCGGTTAGGCGTCTGACTTTTGCTTGGGTCATGATCTCGCGGTTTGTGGGTTCGAGCCCCGCATCGGGCTCTGTGCTGACTGCCAGCTCAGAGCCTGGAGCCTGTTTCAGAGTCTGTGTCTCTCTCTCTCTCTGACCCTCCCCTGTTCACGCTGTCTATCTCTCTCTCTCCTAGAAATAAATAAAAATTTAAAAAAATTAAAAAAAAAATACATGTAGATGAGTTTTCTGTGAAAAGACAATGGCTGCCAGGCTGGATACATAAACAACATGCTACAGCGATGCTCTTTACATGAGACCAAATTTAAATGCCAGAGCACAAAGTTTGAATGTAATTGAAAAAAAAAAAAGATGTGCAGATGTTAAAAAAAAAAAAAAAAAAAAAAAAAAAAAAAAAAAAAAAGACCCCAACAACCCTATATAACTGTACTAGGATTGGAGAGATTAGCCTAAGAAATATTACAAGGTGTATTGAAGGACATTTTGTAACATTAAATAGATCAGCCCATTAGGCAAATATATTAATCCTAAATTGCATTTATCTAAGACTGTAACTTAAAAATATATGAAACAAAAGCTTGCTGAACTAAAAGGATAAATGAAAAAAAAAAACCCAAAATATTTGAAAAACATATTAACATATCCCCAAAAAGTTTGATAGAATAATCAGGCAAAATTTTTAAGGACATAAGATACCTCAGCAAAATAAATAAAACATTAGCCTAACTGATGTATACAGTACACTGCAAAGAATAACTGCAGACGCATATTTTTCAAGAGTATATAGAAAAAAATATCAAGACTGACCATGTGCTATACCTTAAACTTAAGAGTCTAAACAAATTTTAAAGCATTAAAATCATGCATAGCTTAATATCTTAACACAATAGAATCAGTTTAAATATCAATAAAAATGTACCCAGGAAATCTCCAAATAGTTGGAAATAAAGCAATATAGTTCTAAAGGACCCATGGGACACACAAAATCATAATGAAAATTGGAATGGCTGCTAAATACATTAGAAGGAAAGTATGATGAAAATAAGAGCCAGCAATGAAGTGGGAAACATGCATCCATAAGAGAAAATCTATGAAGGCGAAAGTTGTATTAAAATTGTAGAAGAAAGAGAAGACACAAATTACCATTACCAGGAATGGGAACATCACGAAGATCCTACTGACATTTAAAAAAATAATAAGCTTTATGAACAATATCTTGAAAATTTAGACAAAATAGACAAATTCTTTGAAAAACATAATTACTAAATAGATACAAAGAAAAGTAGAAAATCTAAGTCTACGTCTATTAGATTGTTCAAATATTTACGTAAAAACTTTCCAACAAATAAATTTCTAAGTCCAGGTGGCATTATTTTAATTTTTCCCAAAATTTAAAGAATAAATAGCATTGTCCTTACACAAAATTTTATGGGGAATAGAACAGGAAGTATTTCTTCCTAACTCTTTCTAGAAGATTATAATATACAGCCTTGATATTAACACCAAAGACATTTCAAGAATGAAAATTCACAAGGCAATCTCTTGCATGTACATAAATGAAAATATCTTAATAAAATATTTAAAAATGAACACTACATTATTTAAACGAGATGATACACCACATCCAACTGGAAATTGTTCCTGAATGTGAGGTTGGTTTAACATTTGAAGTTCAATCAATGAAATTCTCTATGCTAGGGAATAAAGGAGATATGATTATTTCAATACATGAAAAAAATTTTTATAAAATTCTCCACCGATTTATGAAATAAACTCTCTAGAACTAGGAATAAGAGGGCACTTAATCTGATAAAGACATTCTATAGACACTTTACAGATAACATTGTACTCTATGCTAAATTATTAAAAATTCTTCCCAGAAATCAAGAATCAGAAAAAATATTTCACTTATTACATTCATGAAAAGTATATTAGAAAGTTGCTATGGTCTAAATGTTTATGTCTCCCCAAAATGCATGTTGAAATTCTAACACCTAACTGTGAAGGTACTAGTATGTGGGGCCTTTGGGAGTTTATTTGGTCATAATACAGAAATCCTTAGGCATGGGATTAGTGTCCTTTTTTTAAGTTTATTTATTTATTTTTGAGACAGAAAAGGAGAGAGAAAGAGAGAGAGAGAGCCCAAGCAGGAGAGGGGCAGAGAGAGAGGGTAGAGAGAATGCCAAACAGGCTTAGGCAGAGCAGAGCCTGACACAGGATTTGATCTTACAAACCAAGAGATCATAACCTGAGCCAAGATCAAGAGTTGAATGGTTAACCCACTGAGCCATCCAGGCACCTGAGGGAATAGTGACCTTCTAAAAATACATTCCACAACATTTACTAGTTCCTTCCCCAATGGGAAAATACAACAAGGCATATACAACTTGGAAGATGGCTGTCACTTCCATACATACCAGGTGTATGTAACCAATAGGATATAGAATAATATATATATATATGAATATATATATCACATATATATTAGAAAGATATATAAAAATTTTCATGATTTTTTGTAAGAAAATTTTAAAAATCATAGAACATATGTTAATATTAATATACAAAGTTAGGAACAGTAATATCTAGGCAATTATATATTGTTTTCTGTACACTAGAAAAAAGTATTAGAAAATACAATGAGAAAACTAAAGGTAACAGTCACAATAGTATCAAAATAAGATTAAATGTGGGGCGCCTAGGTGGTTCCATCAGTTAAGTGTCCAACTCTTAATTTCAGCCCAGGTCAGAATCTCAGGGTCATGAAATAGAGCCCTGCATCAGGCTCTGAGCTGGGCATGGAGACCTCTTAAGATCTTTTCTCTCTTCTGCCCTTACCCAAAACTCATGCATGCATGCCCTTGTCTTTATGCCTCCAAAAAAAAAAAAAAAAATCAAATGCAAAAGGAAAATGTAATGCGAGATATGCAAAACTTTACATAGTAAATGAGAAGAGGGGGAAAGAGAGAGAAATGGAGAGAGACCTACATAAATGAATCAAATAAAATTAAATTAAATAATCTACTATTAAAATATATAAAGTAGCACGATTTATGACAAATGTACCACTCGGGACATTGAAAAAATGCATATTTTTTCAGTAAATAGTAAACATGAACTTTTATATCCATAGTGGAAGAATGAATTTAAACTCCTACCACATGCCATAAACAAAATCAATCCCAAATGGTTTATAAATTTAAATGTGCAAGTTGGAACAATATATATGCTAGAATGCAACACATAATATAATTAATTTACCACTTGGGGTAGGAAAAAAGTATAAATACAAGTAGTGCTAACCATAAAAGAAAAAAAAATGATAAAATGAGCTACATTAAAAATAAAATTTTTTGTATCAAATATTTCTTTAAAGAATAAAAGTAGAAACCACCAAAAAAGAAAAAAGAAAACATTTGAAAAACATATTTAGCAAAGGACTCATACCTAGAATATATGACTCTAACAAATGAATAATAAGCAGAGAGACAACTCAACTAAGAAAAAGACAAAGAAAAAAGAAGGTACGAGAAAGGATTGATATGAGGGAGGGAAGGGTTTCATAAATCTTTGAATAGTCATTTTATAAAAACTGTATTTCCAAATGTTCAATAAATATGTGAAAAATTGCTTAATACCATCACTCAATAGAGAAATTTAAATAAAAACCAAAAAAAAACAAAAACAAAAAAACGACACCTAGGCCACCTGCATGACTACATATAATTCTGAGTGTCCAAAGAGATAGAGAAAATCTGAACTTTCATACTGGAACAAGCTCGTTACATATTGTTCGAGATTATCTGTTAAAACACACATAATCATGAGATCTAGCAATCACACTCCTACATAGATAAGCAAGAGAAATGTCTACAAACATATGGCAAAGGCATACACGGTAAAGCCATGGATTGCAAGTGTTCTGCAAGGACACTTGTTCTGACAAGTGTTCCGCAAGACGAACAAACAATTCTGTTAAACTTTAACTGGATAAGGAAAGCGGTCTTGCGATATGAGTAGTACGTGATCCTGAATGCCACGTGATCACAACTGAGCCAATGGTTCTTCTCTCTCTCTCTCTTTCTGTGGGATTGTAGGTGATCAACCCACTTGGATGTTTGGTCTCAGGCCGTGGTGTTTGGCAGAAATTACCAATTTTTCATAACGTTGAAAGATGACTCCGAGTGGCGCTAGTGTTTTTTGTTTGTTTTGTTTGTTTGTTTGTTTGTTTGTTTTGGTCACTTCAAAGTTCCTATGGACAGTCCTTTGCTTTTCATACAAGAGTAAGTTTAGGAATGCTTTACTTCATTCTAGGTCAGGCTGCCTGCAGACATAGATGCTTTCGTCTGCTGCCTTACTGCCAGTTACACGAAATATAGTACACACCAAGAGTTTATTAATACTGTACTATAGTCAATATCTGTGAGAGTGTATACAATGGCCCCCATTCAGAAAAAGGGTGAAAAGAAAGGCAGTAAGAAGAAAGAGATAATTACGGTGGAAGTTTAGAAGGAAATACTGGAGAAGTATGAACGCAGTATGTGAGTGACTGGAATTATAAGATTTTATTTTATAAGAAATCTATGTCTGCATCTTGTCTGCAAAGGAAGAGAAGAAAAAGGCAGATAAATCCCTCACTTCAAATGAGATTAGGAAGATGAGTAAAATGTGGGAATCAGTGAAAATTTTGTAGAAAAGCACCATGCGATTAAGTCTATAGCAGTGCAAGGGATAAATCTGTTTAATGACAATGCAATGTCACATTGCCACAAAATATCAAAAGGAGCCAAAAGTAAGTGTCATTGATAGGTTCCTTGTTAAAGTTACGTTATGCAAAAAATGATTCCATTGAGCCAATAGATAGCAGTGATTCCATAAGTGATAGGTTTTTTATATTTTATTTATTATTTTGTATTATATTACAGTATTATAATCATTTTTATATGAATATTTTTGGGTGATGGAACGAATCACCTGAGTTTCCATTATTTCTTATGGGGAAAGTCGCTTTGATAAACAAGCGCTTTGGATTACAAGCATATTTCTGGAATGAATTATGTTCACCAACAAAGGTTTTATTGGATAGGAATGTTTACAGCAATGGTACTTATAACAGCCCAAATTGGAAACAACATAAATGTCTATGAAGAATATATAATAGACAAATAAACAGTAATATATTCATATTAGGTTAATGCTAATTAGGCTAAATGCTGCTATAAGTTTTAACAGTTCTCTGTATATTTTAGATAATAGCCCTCTATCAAAAATATCTTTTACAAATATTTTCTCCCAGTCTGTGGTATGTCCCTAATTGTCTTGACAGTATTCTCTTCATAACATTTTTTTAATTTTAATGAAGTCCAACTTATCAATTATTTTTTTTCATGCCTTTGGTATTTTATCTAAAAACTCATTACTAAAGTCTTTGTCATCTGGATTTTCTCCTATATTATACTGTAGGAGTTTTATATTTTTCTATTTATATTTTATTCTACAATCCATTGTGAAAATTTTATTTATTTTTGGCTTTGATTTTCCAAAGGATAAAACTTAAAGTCTAAAACCACAATCATTCTGCAGGGATAGTAAGGACAGGGAGGAAATAATTTCTTTCATTTATTGAAGATCCAAATGGAGTCTAGTAACATGCTGAATCATGTGGGAAATGGATTATCTCAGAATACATCATCTGGAAAAAGGCCTGGCAAATTGGTCTTCTTTGACGGTAATGCATTTAATGGATCATTAACAGGTATTACAGAAGGTAGATAAAAATGGATCTCTTTGTCAAATAAGTTTTGAAAAATTTTACTTAACATGCAATGCATGCCTTTACCATAAAAAAAAATTTAGGATCTTTAATGTATTAATAATTTCTATGACTCTCCAAACAGGAAAAACATTAAAAAGAGTTTCCCCAATTTGTTTTACTGAACATAGAATGTTTTTCTTTTTTTTTTTTTTAATTTCTTTATTTCTAGGAGAGAAAGAGAGAGACAGCATGAGCAGGGGAGGGTCAGAGAGAGAGGGAGATACCGACTCTGAAACAGCCTCCAGGCTCTGAGCTGGCAGTCAGCACAGAGCCCGACGCGGGGCTCAAACCCACGAACCGCGAGATCATGACCTAAGCGAAAGTCGGACACTTAACCAACTAAGCCACCCAAGCGCCCCTGAACATAGAATATTTTTCTTGGGAAACTGGTATTCTGAGTGGAAAAAATATATCTTATAGATAAGAAAATAAACTCAAAATAAAGTTCAATATTTTGCCACAGGTCATTCAGTTAGCTATTGTAACATTTAGGATTGGCACCAACTGTCTAATTACAAGCCTGCATCGATTTCATTTCCATCTACTTCTCTGTGAAGGAAGTGAAAACTCATTCATTAAAAAACTGTTTATGGGACACCCATTACAGTATTCTGGACATGGGGGATGTCACTACAATGGTCATGCCTTGAAACTGAGTTCTAGTGTCCTAATAGAAAGAATTTGTGTGTTACTTGGGTGCTCAGTTGGTTAAGCGTCTGACTTCAGCTTGGTTCATGACATCATGTTTGGTGGGTTCATGCCCCATCCGGGGATCTCTGCTATCAGCACAGAACCTGCTTTGTATCCTCTGTCCCCCCCTCTCTCTCTGTCCCTCCCCCCACTCACAAAAATAAAATATTTTTAAATAAAAAAAAAATTATCATCATATAAGGGAACATGTCATGATGAACTGAGTGGCTATTCTAAAGTTTTAGGAGTTTATGTATTTATCTATACATTGTCAACTCTACTCAACCCTTTACAATTAGTGTGGCACTAAGATTAACCAAGTGCCACTTATGTCATTTGTGGGAATTCATGACTTGCCCTAGTAACCTCATTTATCGTTAACTATATTTAGGCCTCTCTGTTTGTGCCATGACTTTGTGAAGACGCTATTTTTCGTGATTGCCTATTGTGCAGTCAGAAAAATTTTTGTGTTGATGATGAGTTTATACTTTCCCATAAAAATGCCATTAGTTAAATTCTTCTGTAATCCATTCCATTCTTTGCAGAGTCAAATAAATGCAAACTTTGGGCACATATATTCCTCAGAGCATCAAAAAAAGGCTTGAGATGACAGCCCTCAGTGAGAATTCAGAGGAAGGATTAACATTATGAAAGATCTTGTCTATCTGTTAAAGAAAATCTAAATGTGATTCAGCTTGAGCACAACACATGCATTTTTTAAGCAAAGCTTCCATCCAATGAATTTAACACTCCAGGTAATGCAATGTTTATTATTAATGTTACACTATGAACAGAAAACTAATTTTAATGTTTAAGTGTCTTACTGATTCACAAGTCAACTATAGTAAAGCGGCTGTGCCTAATAATATATTTAAGCATATCAAGAGTAAGAATGGATATATTTGTAGCGTTCATTTGTACAATACTTCTCTATCAAGGTTTTCTAGGACTGTTACAACACAAAGGAAAACAAATTTGAAACACAACAGAAAGTTTTCTTAACAGAATTTTACATTCAGTAGTTAATTTTGAAAAGGTTTACAAAAATTTTTCTTTAAACAAGTTTTGATCATTCTTAGCATAAAACACACAAACAAAATTCTTAATATCCTACTAGGCAAGCTCCCATGGGGAGAGAACAGTCTCATTAAAAATTATGATCTCACGGGTGCCTGGGTGGCTCAGTCAGCTAAGCATTCAACTCTGACTTAGGTCATGATCTTGCAGACCATAAGTTCAAGTCCCAGGCCAGGCTCTGTGCTGACAGCTCAGAGCCTGGCACCTGCTTTGGACCCATCTCTCTCTGTCCCTCCCCAGCTTGTGCTCTCATTCTCTCTCAAAAATAAACATTAAAAAAGTTAAAAATGAATTAAATTTCATCCTGATCATAATGTGGAGAAAACACCAAGAGCTCACAGAACCATGCAGGTAATTGGTACGAACCTTAGCTCTTTCACTTATTATTCACGTGACCATGGGTGATTTAAGCAACTTAGCTGATCTCAGCTTCCTCATCCAGTGAATGGACATGATGAAAATACCTGTGTCATGTATATTAAAAAGTAAATAACATAATATAATTAGTATGCTGCTTAGGATTAAACAGATATACAGCAAATACCTGCATCTTTTCCTTTCATGAAAAAAGTTTTCATTTATAAAATCCACAGCACTTCATAGAGAGTTTAGTGTCAGAGAAAGGAAGAAAGGCCATTTGCTCATGTCTCACTAATTTACTGAAACAAGGCTATACTGTGTAATAAAATAAGATACTGTGAATCATTCAAATAAATAAGATTGAACAGGATCCAGTTTATGTTACACAATCCAGTAGTTACAATACTTGAGTCCTGTTAAATACATCTCCTAAATGGCATCTAGGGGATATACAGAATACATGGTTTTTAAAATAAAATTTAAATTCTATTTGGAGCTTTATAATACTATTAAGGCACTTTTCATTGGAGACGATGTAGTAACGAAAAATCTCACTTATCTTCTTTATGAGTCTAACAGAAATGCCATCACCAAATACCACAGACTGGGTGGTTTAAACAACAGGACTTTATTGTTTCACAGTTCAGGGTCCCCCTGAAAATCCAATATCACAGCATCATCTGGTTTGATTCCTTCTGAGGTCCATTTCCTTGACTTGGAGGCAGTCTCTTTTTTACTGTGTCCTCACTCATTATTCCCTGAGCTCTGTGCCTCTGTGTTCTAATCTCCTCTTCTTATAAGCATACCAGTCATACTGGATGAGGGCCCACCTTAAGGGCCCACCTTAATGACCTCATTTTACCTCAAATGCCTTTTATTTTTTTTTAAATTTTTTATACGTTTTATTTACTTCTGAGAGAGAGTGAGAGTGAGAGAGCGAAAGAGAGAGCGAGAGAGAGAGCGCATGAACAGGGGAGGGTCCAAGAGAGAGGGAGACACAGAATCCGAAGCAGGCTCCAGGCTCTGAGCTAGCTGTCAGCACAGAGCCTGACACAGGGCTCGAACCCATGAACTGTGAGATCATGATCTGAGCTGAAGTCGGACACTTAACCGACTGAGCCACCCAGGCGCCCCCCTCAACTGCCTTTTAAAGGTGCTATTTCCAAATGCAGTCACATTCTAAGGCCCTGAGGGCTATAATTTTTAACGTATGAATGGGGGGCACAATCAGCCCATAATACCTTCCCGTCATTACAAGTAGAAGACAGGACAGAATATATGAAATAATTCTTTTCAGACATTGGATTTTTGGCAGCACAGGAGTATTATCTCTGAGAAAAAGGAAACAAATGTGAACAATACTGTTACCCTAGCTCTTTGCCTAGAGGCACCTGCTAGTCTCCAAATCAGGATGAAAATTCTCAGAGCAGAGTATAGTGGTCTCAGTGAGCTTAGGAGACAAAGATCAGACTTTTGGGAATCCAATGTTACAAGGCAGAATTTTGGAGGAGGTGAATATATGTGTGTGTGTGTGTGTGTGTGTGTGTGTGTGTGTATACACATACATACATACATTTATATATATTTATAAGCACTAGGAATGTTTGCAAAGGCCAAGCATGCTATAAACACAATAATTCTCGGAAATCTTACTTGGTAGGCAGACTTTCTAACTATATATATATATATATATAGTTATCTATATATATATATAGATAACTATATATANAGAGACAGAACATGAGAGGTGAGGGGCAGAGAGAGAGAGGGAGACACAGAATCTGAAACAGGATCCAGGCTCTGAGCTGCCAGCACAGAACCCAATGTGGGGCTCGAACCCACGAACCGCGAGATCACCACCTGAGCCGAAGTTGGACACCCAACCGACAGAGCCACCCAGGTGCCTCCAGACGTTCTAGATCTGTCAGTTCAGTGTAGGGCTTTTATCTCTTGGGCATTCAGTAGAAATCCTTAAAGACCCACAACTAAATAGTAAGGCTAAACAATTCCTACAGTAATAGTTACTCAAAACAGGTTTAAAACAAGTCTCAACAGATTAAAAGTGATAGGCAATTCACTTAATTCTGCCATAACAAAGTTTGTAACTTAAAAAAAAATCTGTAGCATAATTCAGACACTTAACAACATAACATTCAGAATGCCCAGCATCCAAATACAATATGTGAGGGTATGACAGTAAGTCAGAAAATGTGAACCAATTTCTTTTAATTGATCAATAAAAAAGATATAGAAATGATTAAATTTATGGACAAAGCAAACTTATTTTATCATGCTTAAGGGTTGAAGGAAAACATGTACAAAATAAGAATAGAAATGGAAAACATAAAAGAACCTGATGATATATCTACAAAATAAAAATATAATACCAGTAATTTAATTATTCAATGGATGGGATTATTAGCAGGCAGACATTTCAGAAGAAAGGATCAGTAAACTTGAAGATGGAAGAATGACGTAATCCCAACTGAAGAACAAGGTAAAAAAGACAGTAAGAACAGCTCTAGGAATGCATGGAATACGAGTAAGAGGTCAAAACATAATGATAAAATTAACTAAATTTGATGAAAATTATACATCCAGAAATTCAGTAAGCTAAACAAAATCCAAGTAAAAATAAACACACTAAACCACATAAAAACATATTCTAACAATTCTCAATAAGCAGTAATAAAAAAATAGAGAATAAAAACTTATCAGAGACAAAGACAAAATATAAGAATGATTCCAGTTTTCTTTTGTGAATTATGTAAAACAGAGAATAATTGCTAACATTTTTAAAGTTCTAAGAAAAAAAGAAACTAGAACTATAAAAAATGAAGCTGAAATAATCAGAAAAAGAATTTAGAAACTTTGGTCCAACAGATTTCCACTAAAAGAATAGTAATTTTTCAGATAAAATTAAGTAAAGATATTCCTCTGACATCAGTAAACATTATGATTCAAGATGGAGATTTGAATCTCTACACTAACACATAAAAACAGTGAACATATAGACAGATATGAAGACTTTTCCATGCTAAAAATTCCATAAGATTTTAAGTGAAAATAACAATTCTGTGTCATAAAATTTTAAGACTTATACAAGTAAAATATAGGCGAATACAATTATACCAGAAATAAAAATATCTTAAAATGAAAAAGAATCCCATGATTCAAAATTAAGGAAATAAACAACATAATAAAAAAGGGCACACATCCTGAGATTTAGAAACTTCACAAAGATACTAAGGTGGCCAATGAATACATGAAAAGATGTTCAATATTTGCAGTCATCAGGAAAAAAAGATAATTAACATTATGAGGTTTATCTACACACTTGAATGAACAAAAAAATGTTTAAACTGACAATACTAAGTGTTGGTTAGGATATATAGAGAAATTGGAACAAATATGGAACAAACATATATTTTATATATATATATATATAAAACACATTGCTCAATAGGTGGCTGTTAGTAAACTATGATTTCTTAGACAATGGAACAGAACTCATGATTAAAAGGGAACAAACTACTAGGGGGTGGGGGTTGGAGAAAAAATTATGGCTAGAGAAGCAGAAAGCCTTTTAGGATATGTACAATAATTTATACAGTAGTGTTGGTTCAATGCAAAGTCACGGAATGTTGTGAGGATGTTATATGAAATTTTCTTTAAACTCTTTTGTAAAGTTTATTTATTTTGAAAGAAAGAACTGAGCTCAGGTTAGGGGGGATGTTTTGCAGGTAACCTAACAAGATCCAATTCAGGTCTTCACTTTGTGGTGCTATCGGGAAACATTTCATTTAAACAGAGTTTAAAATATGCATGTCTATGTGTATCTAAACTGATGTAGATACAGATACAGTATAGATGCACAGACATATAATATGAATGTGAATGTCTATATGAGTATAGATATAGGGACAGATATAAAGTTAATCAGCCTTCTTTATGGATTGAATGTAAGGAATTAAAGATGTGGAATAAAATATGAGTAGAAAAGTTCTGTCTTGAGAGTTTGGAGGATATGGCTCAATTTAGAAATTGTGCAGTTTTGGGGGAGAGTGTAGGAGAATTAAGAACCATGTTGTCTTAGGGCTACAGCAACACTAACGAAAAAAGAATGCAGCAAGCACCAAAGCCGAAAGCTATCTCTGAGCAAAGATAGGAAAATGCTGCATCTACTGCAATGTTCCAGAGGTGACAACTCTATCAATTATTGATAAAGATCAGCATGGATTCATGAACAAATTGGGTTCCACTTCTGAGGTATCAATGGATTAAAGATAACACATGAGCAGAATAAAGTTTGCATCTATGTATTTATGAGCGTCAGCTGGGCCTGAAATAGAATTTAAACAGATCCATCCAGGACCTGGATTTCTGAAAATACTGGTACAATCAGAAGCTATTTTTCTACTAATCTGTGTAAAAATAAACAAACAAGCAAGTAAAATTCAGGTGAATAACCAAGAAGAACATTTGCTCTTCCATGAAATAAAAGTAAGCCCTGACTGGGAAACTAACTCTATCTGGGGAATTCAAAAGATTCATACAAATTTCTGGAATCTCTGCAAAATCATTAGGTGAAAGTGACCAACATTATGGAGATATTTCCATAATGCTCAATTTTCACATAAAGATGGAAACATTTACTCTCTGGCTACATGATAGAAATGGTCAACCAGTTCCAGAGGTAACTGAAGTTGGTGGTTTTAATCCTTAGGCAGGTTGATGATTTGCTTAGGAAATTAAAAGCCCCATCCTTCAAGCCAGTTGAGGTAAAATAAAGGCCTGGAGGAAGGTACTTCTTCAGAGAAGACAACAGAAAATACCAGGAACTGTGGTTGGTGGATTCTAGGTCTAGCTTTTCTACTCACCTAACAAGTATATGTTGTTTCATGTTCTTATCCCTCAGTTTCATTATTTGAGAAATGGTAATTAGGTTCACTTCACATGTGGGATTATAAAGATTAAATATATTCTGTGCCAAAATACTGTTTTAGGAATTTAAACAATAAATAATATTATTTTATCTATTAATAATATTATCTATTTATTAATTTACTTAACATATATTTTTGGGCTTCTACTATGTGTAGACCAAATTTAATGATAATAATCAGATACAAAAGTCCCTATCAGTGAGGATATTACATTCAAACAGAAAACATTTAGACAATACTCAGCAATTAATTAAATCCACAAAATATACTGGAGAAATAGAAAGGCAAGTAGAATAAAAATTTACAAACGTGAAGAGGATATTTTCAATAAAGCTAGTCATGATTATACCTTGAACATAAAACATGGATAAAATGTAAGATCAAGTCATGTAGTTGTTCAGAGAAAGCATGTAACAGGTAGAGCAAAGTGCTAAAGCAATAGTCTTGAGAGAGAAGCCACTTTGGGGTCTTCGAAAATAGCTAGCACCTTAGGATGGTATGCCATAGATTACAAATGAGAAGAAAGTGGGCAAGAAGATCTCTGAGCATTTAATTTAAGTAATTCAGACAGGAGATGATGGGGACTTTAATTCAGATAGTGGAAGATGGGAAAAGAAACTTAACTAGTATTTTGAATAGTTTTTCTGAAGTTCAAAGAAACAAGTTGCTTATGGATTCGATTACATATATAGGAAAAATACAGGAATAAAAGATACTCAACAGGTATTTGGGTTTAGTCAGATTATGAGTTATTTAATAGGAGACTATTTTAGCTAATCTCAAAAAGCATTATCCAGGGTTAATTTTGATAGTGTCTAAGAACTTCTAGTGCATTAAAATGTTTGCTAGGCATTAGATGCTGTTATGTAAACATTAAATGCATAGTTTCCCACAGTGCTCCATACTTTAAAAAACAGTTAATTACACAATACAAGTTAATTATTAAATAATTTGTATAAGAGAAAAGTCAAAAACCATATATTTATCACCCAAATACAACCATTATTAAGAGATGGATAAATGGATGGATGGATGGATGGATGGATGGATGGATAGAAAGATGATAGATAGATAGATAGATAGATAGATAGATGATAGAAAATCTATCTTGTAAATATACCTTAACACTTTCAGGCATTTGCTTTGAGTAAAATATAAATGCATATAGACACACATATATATATTTAAGATTGGGATGGTAAAATGTATTACATTATTTATCTATACATCTCTCTAGACATCCATATTGCTTAACAAATTTATTTAAGTTAATAAAAATATGGCGATTTTTAGTGTCAGTGACTTCATAGATAGGACTCCTGAAGTATCCAGATGAACTGACAGTTTATAACTCTGTCTTTTTCACTTTTCATCTCCATATATAGAAACCACTAAAGTGATTTGCAGGACAGAAAATGACCTTAATGAGAACACAGAGTAACTGATAAATAGAAACCATCCAGAATCTAGCTAAAGATTAAAAAAATTATCATAGCCATATTTTTTTCTTGCTACCATTGACTTGACTTGAGAAATTCATTGTAACATGAAAATTTTAAAAACCCTGCAGACCTTGAGGGAGGAATTTCATTAAATGCTAATGTTCAAGTAATAGTACATACAAATAGAATACATGCATCTGTGAAATATTAAATATCAATGCAATGTATAGTTATTCCAAAGTCATTCATTTTATATAAGATGTTAGGTCTTGATCCTCTTTCCAATTTAACTTTGCTATTCTGTTCCTGATAGAATTTTTTTCAAGCAGTGCCTATGCATATGGATATAACAGCAGTGTAGATTTTAGCTTCACACCCAAGTCAGGATCACAATTAATTAAAAGGAAAACACTATAAAATCTGATATTTTAGTATTTTAGCTAAGTATCATTTTTGGTTGTGTTATATGTGTATGTGTAATTAATCATTACAAATAAAGAGAGAGAAAGCTGAATTTTTTTAAGTCTTAATTAGGGCAAAATTAACATCACTGAGCCTGGAGAGTCAAAGTGGATCAAACCAAGTGTTCTGTTGTATGCCAAAGAACTAGATGGTCACTGGACAGTTTTGAAGACTGGGTTTAAATCCTAGCTTTATTTTGTGATACTTGACAACTTAGTTAAATGCAGAAAATTGAAGTTTCTCTACCAGTAACATGAGGCAACTAATTAGTTCAAGGGCATTAATATAAAAATATTAATTGTTTAAATGCTTTGAATTAATTTAGCAAACATTACATAAAATAAAGCATCAATGAATTCAAACCGAGGGAAGGCTTCCTGAAGGAGGTAACATGAGCTACAACCTTAAGAAAGATTAGGAGGTGGCTTGGTTGATAAAAAGGATGTGGGAAGAAGAACATATTATACGCATGCACAATGGAAAGAATGTACCAGAGTATGATGCTTTAGGATGCACTATTATTTTAGAAGGACCACATATAGAATTCAGGTTACTAAAGAGATTATAGCCATAAGTAGGAGCCTGACTTAGAATGGTGACTGACTCAGTGGATCTTACATCAGACAATTTAGATTAATAAACTGAAGCCATAGAGCCATGTAATACAAAAACAAAACCTACATGATTAGATTACCTTATTTACCTTAAGGTATGCTAATTGTTAGTAATAATCTTTGTCCTGATATCAGAGCCTTAATATTTAGAAATTAATGGAACAGGATCTTGATACTGTTTTTTTGTTATTTGTTTTCTTTCCTGTTAATATATTAAGGGTTCTTGAAAAGGTCTCTTAATGCCTATAGATCTAAGTGATATGCAAGTGTACCTTTACACTACTTCTTCTGAGTGAATGTTATCCCCTACTATCTATGAATCTAAATTTTTATTTCTTGGACTAGGTAAAACAATTATTTACTCTAGCAATATTTTACTCAGTTTTCTTATCTTCATCAGGATTTTACTCTCTCATTTTTTCTGTTTTAACACTAACAGAGGCTAGAGTTTAAAGGGAGGACTAGATTCCCTCAACAATATTTCCATCTGAAGGTCCTTTATTTACACAGACATATTAATATTGTCAAGCCAGTTTATTGTTTTTCCTCAAAAAAATTCCAAAATGAAAGGAATGTGGATAGTAAAATAAATAAATATACTAAAATCTGAATAATGATTTTAGGGGTTCTTATTCTCTAAACTGCTTCTTCTAATACATGATGATGAAATTTTACTGTAATGAAATGAATCACATCATCCATAAATCAATACTGTTCAGTTTAAAGACTCTACAAAGGGTCTAGAAAGAGCTGTACATTGGATATTCCCCCATTTCTAATGACTTCAAACCAGTCAGAATTTATTCCATAAGTAATTTTGCCTGTGTTTGTAAATTTGTAAAGACAAAGATTTAGCAAATTGCCAATGGCTGTGTCTCCACTCACTCATTTATTCATTAATTTATTCCATGCTTCAGGGGCAGCAGAGGATAAAGAAGGAGAACTGGACTTTGACCAAACTGAGGGATTTTGCATCACACATTTATAACTCAGACTTTTGTTTTCTTGTATAGTGGGAAAACCACAATGTTGTAACAACTGGTATGGTCATTTGTGGTTTCTCAACCAGCTTGCTCTTGCCCAAGGAGGAATTAATGGAACCGGAGGTAGGGTTGAACAGATAAAATGGATACAGATTAAGAGAACATTAGATTTGTCTTTTTTTTTTTTTTTACAAATAGTTTATTGTCAAATTGGTTTCCATATAACACCCAGTGCTCATCCCCACAAGTGCCCTCCTCCATGCCCATCTCCCTCCTTCCCCCCACATCCATCAGTCCTCAGTTTGTTTCTCAGCATAAATAATGAAGTCTTAAAATAAGTTAATGACAGAATGGTTAGAAATGAGGGACAGGATACAAAACACTTATCTAGTAGAATTGTATAATTTGGAGCTGTGGCATGAGAAAGGAACAAGCTTTGTGCTGTCTTTCAAATAACGGTGGTAATATTTACAGACCAGTGGAACCATTCCCTTTATTTATTCTATGAGGCTGTGAAGAAGGATTTAGTTGTGGGATAAAATATCTTGATGCTTAATGAATAATGATTTGAAAATCTTAAATTCTTAGGCTATGAAAGAAGGATGACCACTTAAGAATGAAACAAAGGTTAGAATTTATGGGGTGGGAAGGTGGTCAGGGGACAACGTCATTACAACGTTCCTGACCTTTTCTTCTTTAAACTGTAAAATAATTTCATTGCAGTGATGGTTTTGTAAATCCAATCACACTTAAATGTTGGTTGAATTTTAAGGAGAGTGTCACCCAGTTTGGTGGTATCAATTCTTCAGGAAACACAAGCTGAGAATCTTGATGCCAATTTGTAAGAACTAAAAACTTCTAAGACAGGAAGGAAAAACCAGAGGGGAATAAAAATTTGAATAGACTAAGAGTTTGTCCATTTCTAATGTGAACTAGCTTGTGTAGGTAGTCTCAGGTTCTCAAGAAACCATACACAACACAAACCACATGTGTGTGCGCATGTGTGCGCGCGCACGTGCATGTGTACGTGTACTCACCATCTTTGAAGAAGTAGTTACTGTGGTCCCATAGTCCCATTGTGACCAATAGCAGAAATAGCACACCAGTCCAAAGAGTTAGAGAGTACCGTATTCTACCTCATTTCAGCATACTATGTATGTCAGCACAGCAGCACCAGGATAGGGCAGCACCACTACTATTCCTGGTAAACAGGAAGCACTTCCGTTACTTAATTCAGTTGTGGTTGTTTCCACAGTCCAAATTCTTCACCTCCATGATAGATAATGATGGAATGGAAATTGGCCATAGGGGTTTCCTTTAATTTCATCTTATTTAAGCAACTTGACAGTTGAAACTGGCTCTGGACTCAGGTAAGGTGGAGGCAAGTTGCTTTACACAGAGGCAGTGGACACAGAAAATATACCAAGAGGCCGAGGAAACATTTCATGGTAAAAACCAAGATCAGTCCCTGAGTATGTGGTCCATCATAGTCTAATACTGAGATAAGATATTACCCCCTTATAATTCAGAGAAAAAAACCAAGTAGTTTGAAAGTATACTACATTTTTAGTTTAAAAAGGCAGGAAGGGGTTAAAACCTATTCAACTTACCATATTGGAGTTAGGTTAATTTCATTAAATTATCTGAACCCTGATTTCTTTATTTGTAAGCTAAGGGTAATAAATCCCAGCCTATCTCTTTCTTGGCATTGTTTTGGAGACATGGAGAGAAAATACTATAAAGTATGAAATTGATGCTTTTGATGGATTATTTATCCTGTTTTGTCTTCTAAATTCAAATGGTTGAGCTCTCGTTTAAGGTGCAGTGGGGACACTTTGGCAAGTCCAAACTTCTACAAGCATTTCAATATTAGTCCCTAAGTATAGTGGGGCTTTTTTCTTTCACAAGTGTTAAAATCAGCACTAATCATAAAATCATTTGAAGACTTTAAGGTTTTAAGAGTCACAAAATAAAAATGAGACTATACATAAATTTAATGTATGTTTGAGTCATTATCCAGTCCAAAACATTCTTCTGTAATTAAAAAGGTGAATTTATGCATATGTGTGAGTGAATGTATGCGTGCATGGATGTGTGAATATGGATGTATGCTAATTTTTAGTATACAGACATCCCTTTTAAAGTCAGTAATAATAATGAGATTGACTTATCATATAAACATGTGCCTATTCCAATTAATATTGCTCTTTTAACATATATATAGAGAGGTTTAAGATTAAATATTTGTTAAGAATATTTAAAACTATGGAATAAATATGTGAAATTACTCAGATGGCATAAAACTTTTGACAGAGGTCAATCACTATTGTGATTAACTGGTAATTGGATTGGCTCAGAGTATGAAAATAAACATTTCTAGCTGGATTACATATGCCATAAGCAAATGGCCATTTTGAACTAAATGTATTCCAATGCCTACACCAGTTAAATATTGCATGAGTATCATTCAAGGTGCTAGTTCAGCAGGAAGCCTGGGCAGAGGAAATGACTTCCTTAGGTAAAATGATGAGCTCATTTAATCAGCTTCCAAATTCTTGACAGGGATTAATCTTCCATTAGGAAAGTAGGAAACTCCTCCAAAGCAAACACATGGAGCGTGGTCTGCCATTTTAGGAGTGAGGCTTTCTTTTTTATTGCAGCCGTCAAATGACTTCTATGTTAGCACTTTATACATTCATAGTTATTTGCAGCTAAATCAAAACTAAATTCTATTATTATGAGTAATAATAAATATCATTTATTGAGCACAAATTATATGTTAGGCACTATGCTAAGCACTTTGCATGCCTAACCAAATGCTAAAATAAATTGAGTGTTAGATACTATTTATATACTAATCTTAGCACTGGCTTGGAAAAATTTACAATGCTAACATGTAGCAGTGCTACATGTTAGCATGTAGCACTGCTACATGCTAACATGTATTTGAACCCTTCTACTTCATTCCAGAGGTAAGTAGGCAATGACTAATTAGGCAGTCATTTTTCTTACTCCCCTTATTTTTTGTTATAATAGGGCATAATGAACAAAACTCATAATTTAACTAAAATATTTTGGATTGTAACCTAATTTTACCATTTTTCAATTTCATGAACTTGATTCCTTAATGTTATCAACTCAAGTCAGCTGGTAGGGTGATACTACAAGAATGAGAAATTCTTGTATCTGTATCATGCATTCATGCATGTTTTTATATACCGTCCAACCAGTTATAACACATCCTCATATTTATATTATGCAAATTACTTAATTTCTGTAATAACATTTTCTCATTTGTAAAATGAGCATTAAAAACTTGTCTTGTAGGCATGATGATATATTCAGATAATGAATATGAAAGTACTTAACATAATGCCTGGCACATAGTGCTTTCTAATAAAACATTAGACTACTCACCATTGTCTACCAACAATAAACAAAAGCTAATCTAAAATCTATCCATGCATAGACTGGAGAGCGAATAAACCATGGTTTCTCAACCTCAGATTAATGTAATGTGCTCTCTAGCAAATAATGAAGAGATAATCATAGGGTCTGAAGAGATGATCCTAGGGCATGGGTCAGGGTCAAGGTGTTGCCGTGGCACAGACTTTGGTCTAGATGTAATGGTAATTCAGTTCAGAAGTAAAGGAAAACTATGAACAGACTTATGTAAGGAGTGTTAACATGTCACCCAGTATACAAGTCAGAGCTCTTGGCTAAAGACTTCTTTTCCTGGGACCCACTGAGACTGCAAAGTATAGCAGGGCTCATCTGGGTACAATAAATGGGAGAAAGATTCCTAATAAATCTCAATATTAATTTTCTTGAATGGTACTTGAAGAAGGGACCACATAAGTAACATGTACATAGTAGTTATAATGCATGTGTTTCATTTGCCCTTAGTCAATAAAAGGGTTCCAGCAGGATCATTTAAATTCCTCTAACCCCTATACCATAAGACTAAACACACACACACACACACACACACACACACACACACACACACACACATCTGTTTTTGTAACTATGAAATTTAAGTTATTAAAGTGAGATTTGTAAATTTTCCTAAAGACTTCTCTTTTAGATCATTTAGCCCTCTTCAGTATTTTGCCAAAGCTTTATAGCAGAAGGTATGGTTCGAAACCCTTAAGTAAGGCAGAGCCTTGGAAAAACAAATGCCATCTCAAAGAGTGGGGAGATGGATATGAAGAAATATTAATTTGTGACTAAGTGGGCTTATCTAATATCACATCTTGTAGCGGCCAAGTAGGAATAATTTACTAATAGCTCCTGGGAGGGAGTTGGAGGCATAAGAAGCTATGGGTTAGAGGATCATGACACAGAGACCAAGTCATTTACTTTTGGACTAGGTAAGTGAGCTAAAGATTCATGCTATATATAAAAGGCCTTGATGATAACCTGGTATGTGTTGGGCAGAGGGTACCATATTACACTTGCTCAGGCCTGAGACAGCAATAATAGGCATTGCCAGGGCAGATGAGGCCAATGAAAATAGTAGCTCTTCACTGGATGGAGAATAAATCCTCTAAGTTCTGTTAAATGCTCCTGATGCCAACCCTAGACTAGGTTAGATCCCCATGTTATGCTGTACAACACCTAAAGCCCAACTTCTGTGTTCCAATATATTTACTCAATAATTCAATAACCAGACTATCCATTAATTAATCATCCTTTTGATTAGAATTTATTAAATATCTGCTTTGTGTGAGAACCCATCTAAGCATGTTCCCCTGCTTATACTCAATGGTAAAAGAAATATGTATACCTCTTACCTCTATGAAGCTTGTGGATCTAAAGGAACATTTCATCCATGAGTCTGAAAAGGCCAGAGACTACACATTTTTCCCACATAAGTTATCAGTGTCAATTCCATTGTCTGAACATGGCAAATTATCTTTATATGGTGATAGAATTTAACTAGATGATCCTTTAGGACTGTCCAAGCTCTACTATTCTAAAATGATGAAGATAACGGTAATGATATTAATGACAATGGTAATTTTTAAAGTTTACTTATTTATTTTGAAAGAGAGAGAGAGGGAGAGAGAGAGAGAAAGAGAGAGGGCACAAGAGTATGGAATGGACAGAGACAGAGAATCTCAAGTAGACTCGTGTTGTCTGTGTAGAGTCGGATGTGAGGCTCAATCCTGCAAACCATGAGATCATGAGGCTCAGTCCCGCAAACCATGAGATCATGACCTGAGCTAAAACCAAGAGTCAGACACTTAACCGACTGAGCCACCAAGGCGACTCTTCAATGACAATGATAATTTGATGACAAAAATGAATGTATTTTATTGTTCACTAAATAATAGCCTCTCTGCTAATTACTTCACCTAAATTAGCTCAAGCATATGAGTCCACTATTATTCATGTTCATATCTTACATATGAGAAAAGTGAGTTCGAGGCTAGTAAATGTGGACAAAATCTTGAAAAGAGCTCACTGCAAATCCAAGATGTCTCACTCTACACCTATGAAATGATACTTGCTCCTTTCTGCAGAAACATCTACTAGCAATAGATAAATATTACTGTGGGTAATAGTAGCACTAGAGCAAAAATACATTCTTAGTAAATATAGATTTTAAAGACAGAGAAACATGCCTGCTAAATACAATTTGGTATTTTTCTTCCATCCATCACACTTAATGCAGCTAAAACTACAGGCAACTTTTTACAGCCTCCTTTGCCGTTTAACTTACTTCTCCATTACTTTGGCAAAAACATCTCCCTGGCAACTAGTCTCCTCCAATTGTGTTTACACTAATGTTTCCATTTTAACTACTGACTCTGAGAGTACTCTCTAACTCTGGCTTAACTGTAAGTTAGAAGGACACACTTGTAAATGGTTAAAAAGTACAAACACACTTTAAGCACAGCTAGAATCATTCACAGAGAAATAGTAGTAGTAGCAATAGTAGTATTAATAACAGAGGCTTTGCTTTATTAAATTTCTGACTTATCAAGATATCTAGGGGGCCTCCTATTTATGTTATTTTATTTCCCAAATAGTCTTGTGAGATAGATTCTACAGATGAGGAAACTGAGGCATGAGAGGTTCAGTAACTTTGTCTAGGTTAGTTACTAACTGATATAGCACAGGTGTCCAAATTTGTCAGAGTCTACAGAGCATTCAGTGAAAAAAAAAAATAATGGTCTTTGCAGTGCAATTTTAAGGACACCTACATTTGCCTTAAAGCTAGTTAATCTCTGGCAGATAATTTCCATGTCAGTTGATTTAGAATGACTTTTCTAGAAGCAAAGTTTGACTGCGATTATTGCGCAAGTATTTATTAAGGGTATGTTCCCAGGAAAAGGTACTAACGGGGTATTCCAAATTCATTCTCTTCTTTCTTCTCTCTCTCGCTGTCTCTCCATCCATCCCTCTTTCTGTCACACACACATACACACACACACATATAAAATCTTAAACCCAAAACTAAATTCTAGGAGACAAAAGTCTGCATCACTCAATTAAGATCATGTCCCCACCTCTGTTCCATGAAATCTGGCTGAAGGGACAAGATGGTATAGTAAACACATTGATGTCAGTACTTCATATGATGGTTAATTTTCAAAAAAGGTGATCAGACAAACATCTGAAAAAAGATTCTTCACATTTAGCTTAAAATAAGTATCTGTAATACATAACAGATTACAACTATTGTCAGAGTAAATCAATAAACTCTGTTAACAGCTTTAATGTACTTTGCATTATTTAACCACCTGACTAGCCCTATGAGGTGGGTATTGTTTTTCTCATTTTACACATAAGTAAAGAACTGAAAGAGCTAAATAATGTGCCTAAAGTCACAGAGCTGCAGCAGCCAAGTAGCATTTCAAGTGCTCTCTACCACACTGTGCATCCTCACTTCCTGGTTGATACTGGTCCAGTATCTCCAGGGGAACTTCTGTGGGAGTGTGAGAGTGTGTTCCTCTTATGATTCTCCCCATCCTTCCTCCTACATTAAAACAGGGTCAAGAAGGCCAGCTCTGGCCACAGCAGGCTGCTTTCAAGGAGCAGCACCAGGGTTCCCCGGAAACCATTCATCTTCCCTCCCATACTGGGAGACCATCCAGAGCCTGCCATTCTCACTGCCAGACTGTTTAGATAAATATCTCACAGATAATCTTTTTTTTCCTTCCCTCTCTCTTCTTTTCTACTTGCACCCCCCTCCCCATCCTTCTTCCCTCTGTAATTTCTAAGGAATTAATCTTAGATAAGGGTAGGATTTTTTAGACTAGAAAGAATTTACAAGGATTTATTTAATGTCTAAGCAGCTCTTAGAAATTCATTTTTACTACCTCATATGGAGCACCTAGGATGGGCCAAATTCCGGAGCAAGAGTTGAAGATGAAAAAGAAATGGGGTGCCTTAATGTTGAGCAACATTAAGGACCTATTAAAAAATAAACCTTTGTAAAAAAGAACAAAATGTTTTTTTTTTTAATATTGAGGGCTTACCCTGTTCCTGTTATTGTAGTTTCTTTATAAACAGTCTTATCTAATCCATATAAGAACTCTGATATGTACTATCATTGCTGTTTTACTAAAGAAATACTGAAGTCATGGTAGTGTGGCTAAACAAGAATCCCACGTGGGATCTAAACATGCATTTTTTTGACTCTTTTCAGTACCCTCTCTTATCTATTCTACAGTTCTGTGAAATACAATAAAATATTGAACAGAAGCGTAGAGTAAAACTCACTGAAATGCTACACAAGACATGCAGATATATAAAGCGTCCCATCTGAGTGCAGAATTATGAATTCTGCTTTGTATTGTGCTCTTCATAACAGGATTGTCAGGGGTTAGGATACTCAGACAAGGTTTCAGTAAAAGTCACAGGTCACATGCTCTCATCTATTTATGGAAGGCTACAGCTCAACACTCTGAAGAGCCAGGAAACAGGTATCTAGAATCAAGGAAGAAATTAAGGGGGAGGCAGAGAAAGAAGTTGCCAAGAACAAATTAGATGAACAGGGAAGGTCACTGCCAGTATTCTTAGAGAATGGGAAATGAGAAAGTGAAAGAAGAAAGCAGGCTGGCAGCCCTGCACATCAGAAGGTGCTACAGCAGAATGTTTGAGAGCCTAAACTCTGAGTACGAACTATCTCAGTACAACTCCTCAGTCTGCATCTTGCTCCGTTTCTCTCTAACATATTTACCACTTCAGCTTCAGTTCTCTCATCTTTACCTTTATTGTGAGTGATTATATGCAAAGTACAGTGATCAGTATTAAATAGGCATCCAAAATATATTACCTGAATTTCACAGAATAAATCTGCAAATTTACCACATTGCTTGTCTCTAGTTAGATTTGGGTCCTACCAGCCTCCATCTTTGAAGGTGCCAGACTTTGATGTTCTGTATGTGCCAGCAGCTCTAGAGAATGAAATAGAGACTTTAATTTCTAGGAGGAGGAGGTAAGGGTACAGATACACATATTTATACACGACTTTCCCATTTTCATCCCAGTAAATGTGCACAGAGATAAATAAGTGCAGTCACTAGGGAAATGGGATCCTTTGCCTTGACCCTCTCCTTTTTATAGAACTGTTTCCTGATGCTGGCCATCAAGAAGGGATAGGAGGGACTCCATTTTTTGCAAGACCTTTAGAAGGACAGAAGTTGTTACAGAGTAAGCCTGTGTCATAGAGCCAGTCCAGGTATACCACAGCAACCACAGAT
Organism: Crocuta crocuta; assembly: GCF_008692635.1. NCBI lineage: Eukaryota > Metazoa > Chordata > Mammalia > Carnivora > Hyaenidae > Crocuta > Crocuta crocuta. Next base: position 1,015,540 of record NW_027528798.1, read on the forward strand.
GGATGCTGATGAATTTGGCAATTAGGTAGTACCAGTATCTATGAAAAAGGAGTCAATTTCTGGCTTTCCCAAAGATATTATGGTATGCTAACCATTGTACAGTCTCTCCTCTGTCCCTGTGGCAGTAAACTTCAGTGGGATTAATAGCTGAGCTTGTTGGAGTTGGCTTCCTGACAGGTATTACAGCTTTCACATGATGGCCCCTTCCTTCCCATACATGCTCCAGAGGTGTTGATGAAGAATGCCCAGTGTGATGATGAAACTCTGAGGGTCTCCTTAAAGGTACAGCGTTGCCTAAGGACACAATTCTTAACAAAGTCTGGGCCCCTTGGGTAGTAGTGGAAAATGTGGAATGAAAGAATAAATAATTAAGTAAGACTTTTAAAGATTTATAGAGAGAAAATCTAATGTTTGAATTCCTTATTAGAGGTAAAGCAGATATTGTCACTATTTCAACAAGTGTTATCAGGGCTGGAACACTGGCTCAGACTATGAATACGTTGGTTATAATGTTTTATGTCTGTTCTTTTGGCTGAAGTTGTGTCAACTGATTGTGGACGTTCTGGTTATCTCCTGCCGAGTCAGCTCTGACAGGCAGTGATAAATGTCTTTGATTAATAAAACATTAGGAATCAAATTAAATATTACTGAATACATGTAGTGTCTTTGGTAGACAAGATCTTTCAATATATTCAGCCTTTTCATGAGTAGAAAATAGTAACAACTTACAGTAAAAGTTAAGGTTTACTGGGCACCTGTTGAGTGGCAGGCACTGTTCTAAGTACTCACAAGGATTATCTTTTTAATTATTTCTACAAGCCTGTAAAATACGTTCAGTTTCTATTTCCATTTTACAGATGAGAAAAGTTTAGTACTTTGCCCAGTAATTTTTAAAGATTCCTCTTTTCCATTATAATATATTTTTAAAATATATAATAATAATTAATAATAATAATAATATTTTCAGTACTATAGTAGGCTGAATGATGGCCACCCAAAGATACCAGGTCTTAATCTCTGGAGTTTATAAATATTCTGAGATTAGAAGAGTATCCTTTTTAAAAAAAAAAATTAATGATTTATTTATGTCTAAGAGAGAGAGAGAGAGACAACATGAGCAGGGGAGGGTCAGAGAGAGAGGGAGACACAGAATCCGAAGCAGGCTCCAGGCTCTGAGCTAGCTGTCAGCACAGAGCCCGACATGGGGCTCAAACCCACGAACCATAAGATCATGACCTAAGTCGGAGTGGGACACTTAACCAACTGAGCCACCCAGGCACCTCTGAGATTAGAAGAGTATCCTTGATTATCTGGAAATTTCCTAAATCCAATCACAAATCACTTCATATGAGAGGCAGGGAGAGATTATACACACAGATGAAGACAAGAAAATGTGGAAATGGAGGCAAAGACTGGAGGGATAGGGCCACAAGCAAAGAAATGCCATCAGCCACCATCAGCTAGCAAAGGCAAGGATGGATTCTTCCCTAGAGCCTCCAAAGCAAGTATGGCCCTGTCTATACTTGACATCATGATTTCACCCCAGTGAAAGTGAAGTTAAATTCTGGCCTGCAGAACTGTGAGAAAGTAAATTTCTGTTGTTTTAAGCCACTAATTTGTTATGGTAGCCATAGGAAACTAATATAAGTTATAAAAATTAATTAATAGAGAACTTATCAAACATTTTATTTTATTTAAAGTTTAGTGAAGATATTTGGGCAAGGGAAATTCAGTGGTAACTTCTAGGAGTAGAGGCCCGATTTGTTGACTCCTAGCCCAACATTTTCAGCTCTGATGGAATATCTCCAAACTTCCAACTAGCATCTCCTCTTCTTCGATTGCATCAAACCCTTCTTCCACTCCTGGGAGCTCTTCATGGTTCAGAGAAGTTTTAGTTTGGAGAGTAGGGCTTCTTTCTGGCTATGTCTCAGTCAAGACCCTCACACAGAATATCTTGTTTAGATACCTATGGGACTTTTGAAAGAAATCTAATTCCTCTATGTTGAAAAATGTGCATAATTACCTACTCTCTATCTTTTCATATAAAATGTATATTATACATATAATGTATATATAAAGGGCCATCCCAAAATAAAACACATTTAATTTTTTAATTTTACTGACTTCCTTATCAAATTATTATCATTCTTTGGAGAGATAAAACACTAAATTTTTCTGAAGGACACCGTTTCCTACTTTAAATGACTCTGTATTTAAGTGCATCAGAGATCCATGGAAAGGCAACATGTTGAACAAGAAAGAAAAGAGGGTTTCAAGTGGAAAAATTCTTCTTTGAATCACAGGATATGCTGCTTACAGGATTACATGAGATAAAACCTATATTCTTTGATCTTTGGTTTCTTCATCTCTAAACCAGAGATAATTGTGTTTGCTTGATCTTTTCCAAGAAGGCTTTTCAGGGGTGGGGGATAGGGGGCAGAAAGGATAATGGATCTGCCTGTACTTTGTTAAACTGGAGAAATCTATATAAATATGAAGGATTGTAACTGAGATTATTATCTCCACGGTTTTAAGGATATATTTTATTTGTGTTAAACTTCCATGTGTAATGGAAACATGAAATTATTAAGTCATTTAAGAAGACTTTATAGGGGTGCCTGAGTGGCTCAGTCAGCTAAGCATCTGACTTTGGCTCCTGAGGAGTTTGAGCCCTACCTTGGGTTCTCTGCTGATAGCCCAGAGGCTGGAGCCTGCTTCAGATTCTTTCTCTCCTTCTCTCCCTGTCCCTTCCCCACTCATGCTCTGTCTCTGTCGCTCTCTGTTTCTCTATCTCTCTCTCAAAAATAAATAAACATTAAAAATTTTTAAAAAAGAAACATTTATAGATACTATGTTGTATTGTAAAGAGAATCTTCCTGATATTAGGGATGAATCTACATTGTCTAGCATTAAAATAGAATAGCCATATTTCTCACGATGCCTGCCCTTTTAAAAATGTAATATATTGATCTCTCACTCATTCTTTGTGACCTCATTTAACTGTTATCTCTTTGGGGAAAGCTTCCACAATCCATCAAGGTAGATTATGTTTTGGGAACTTCATTTGTTTGCCTGCTCCATGTCCAACACTGCTTATCCCATGTTTCTATACTAGCACTTCCAAATGCCCTGCAATGGGTCTCTTTTCAAAGCAACTTCTCTTGCTAATTCACTGTACTCCTACCCTTCACAGCTTATTTAAACCAGCCTGTAGCATCCATCTACTATTCATGCAACCAGAATGTTAATGGGCAACAAGCCATTTTCAGTAATGACATCCAGAGATATCTATAAAAGCCAAATTCTAACATCATCTTTCTATTCATTTGCTCTGCTGAATAGCATTCAGAGCTGACTCCTGACTCAATTAATTTCCTTAAATATCTCTTTACCTAATCTTACTTGGTACTAATTTCCCAAGTTGGTCTGTTTCCTCTCCTTAACTTTCCCAAGTTGGTCTGTTTCTTCTCCTTAACTCTAATTTTAACTCTACCTCTAACCAAGCAGACTTCCACCTTAAAAGTAACTACTCATGCCAAGAATACTTGGACCCAGAATCCTCACAATAGGACATTTAGAGAGTTCTTCGTAGAAAACTCATACATTGGCCCAAGCGTTAAACTAGAGAGCCTGAATATGATCTCTCCCTGTATCTTTATAACTTTGAGCAGGACCTCTGATATATTTAGTACATGATCACTAAACACATGATGAGATTATAACCTTAGGAACAGTAAAGTATTATGCTCTGATGATCTAATTAATATCTCTTTATTTACTATAAATATCTTCATTAACCTCATTTCAATAAAGCTATAATGAGTATCAACTGTATGCTAGAAAGCAGAGCTATAGTTTTAAATAATGCATTTTGGAAGTGCTTACGGTATAGTCCTAGAGACAGAGGAACACATAGACCACTACAATATAGCCCACTGTGAGAGTATTTAGATGGGGTAAGTGCCAGATGCCAAAGGCATAGAGGAAGACCATATATACAGGACAAGGAAGAGTACAAGGATAGATTTAAAAGGAAATGGCTTATGAAGGAAGATTGGGCCTTTGCCAGGTGAAGAGAAGGCGCTAGAGGAATCCTCAGTACTGCTCTCTTTTTTCCTTATTTCTAACATGTTTCAGGCATATTGAACACCCTGAGGTTTTTAAACTATTTCTGCATAGTCTCTTCTCTTGTCTCCACCTTCTTTTAGCCCTATGTGTCTTCATTTGTAAACTCCACTCTGTAGTTATATAGCACAAGTAATAACAGCAACTATATCTCAATATTGCTAATTATAAAATCAAGTAAATTTTATACCAGGCCTATAGCAAAGGCTATGGGTTACAGTGGAAACTGTTTAAAGTGTGATCTTTGGGCTTGTTTCCCCCACCATTAGTTTTATTCAAAAGATACAATTGGGTGTTTTATGTGAAAGTTGGTAAGATGATACCATTCAGTGACTACAAATGCTCCGTTTTTGGAATTTAAACCCACGTTCCCACTAATGTGTGACATTACATTACATGGTCTGCTCTTATGAATGAAGGTAGTGTGTTTTAACAGTCTTATTTAAGGTTTCAAAATACAAATCATGTTAGCACTGAGGAACAGAACGATTTAGAAGAACTAAGGGTTGTCACCAATAGAGAATGAAATGGGTCAAAATGTCGAAAGTAACTACTGTCTTCATCTATTTGCAAATGCTTTCCTACAAGTATAATTCTTCAGCTTTGATTTTTAGCAAGACCAGGTGGAAGAGCTTCTAGTCTATGCAGTATTATCCACTAACATCTTGATTATAATACAGCTAGAGGAATATTGCAGATGCTTCAAATTAGAGGTTACATAAACAATAGCAAAAGGGAACTCAAACTTTTGTAGGGTCTTTCATCTTATTAAGGCTTAGTAATTTGCTATAAATAAAAAAATGCATTTTCTGCCAAGTGCCTCACCTTCTTCATCCTTTTATGACTTGCAGTAACCTTGAATATGAAGTATCATCATTGCAGTATAAAGATGAAGACTTTGATTTAGCCAGGTAATGCAATGTACCTGATGAACTGCTTAGTACTCATATAAGCCAGGTTAAAACCCATGCTGTTTGGCTTCAGATAGCAAATTTTATTCTCCACCCTCCCCCCGCCACACACACACACCAGCATCTGTCTATAAATGATACAAAGAAATTAAAGCAGAAAGAAAGGAAAATAGCCAAATGAACTGGTCTAAATATGACTGGCCTTGAGGAACTCCAACGGTCAAAAAGTCAGTCTAAGTTTACAAATCCCTCTTTGAGTTGAAGAAATGCAGAGCAGAAACTCTCTTGCCCCCTGAGAACACATCCAGCCTTGGAAAATTGCTATCACCAAACACAAAAGAAAAGTGACTGAATCACCAACAATTTAATCAAGTGAAATTAAGGTAGTGAAAGAGAACGCTCTGAATCTGGAGGTGGTGGTAGGGCATGGTCATGTTGGCCCTTGAACCTGGTTGAGCCTTTTCTCAACATATTGGTCTTGATTTCTACAGTTGAGTCCTTCTCCATCTCTTCCTGGGCAGGACTTTTGTCCTCACTTGCTGACTGCTTACTCCCAAAAGCGAAGCTAAAGAAAATCAGCATCTCTTTTTGTACAGACCACAAAGTAAGGCTAATCAGTCAATTGTGATTTCCATTCTTTTGGGATCATCTTGAACATTTAAAGTGTCAGACTAGGAAGCAGAAATGAAACAATAGTCACAATTACTTATTTTATAGTGTCCATGGCCTGTGCTAAACTCAAATTAACTAGTTGGGCATTGTTAGTATTATTTCCATTTCCTCCATTAGGAAACTAAACAACTAAACTAAAGGCATAAAGTTGGTCATCAGTTTAGCTTGGATTCAGAATCCATTTTCTTTGATTGCAAATGTCATACTTTATACTGGGAGAAGCCATTCTCTGTGACACTATTTTTCTACATAACTGGAACCAAACCCCTACCTTGTACTATTGTCACAAGAAATAGATTATTATGGTAAAGTAAATAAAACACACTAAGTTTCAATAATAGCATTCTTCTCAAAATTCGTCTACCAGACTCCTTGGTAAAAGTACATTTTATCATCTACTAGAGCATTCAGTATATGTCAAATGCTTAAGAAACATTTGCAATGTGAAGAAATAATTGACCAAATGAATAAATTAAAAACAAAAACAAAGAATAAATGGATGAATGGATTGAAATATCCTGATAGTCTTTTCCCCAACTTGAGTTCTTCTAGATGTGTAATCCTTTCAGTCTTCCAGAGACTAGACAAGAGAATATTTGGAAGAAAAAGTATACCAGACATCCTTCACCTCCCTGGGTGAAGAACTTTAATAACAGTTCTTAATCTTTCAGTAATTTGCCCTTTCTCATGTTTGTAATTGATGTTGGCTCCCTGGATCCATCCAGTAATAGAGAAAAAAGGAAACAGTGGTAGAGAAGCTTATTTCCACCACTATAAATATAAATTCATTCTTAAGGTAACATATAACAATATCTTTCCATGAATTAATCATCAGGTATATATTGAGTCACTACTTATATGTCTGGGGACTCTTGCAAATAAAAAGATGAGAAAGCACAGTTGGAATTGGAAAAATGAAATTTCCAACATTATTGTCATTGTAAATTTTTTTAGAAATTAAAAATCATAGGGTAGCAACAGATGGATATATTAGATTGTACATTTACATCATTAACTACCATGCATATGTAAAGAGAATGAAATATCTCTATATGCTGATGTGGACAGCCCTGAAAAGCATATTGCTAAATGGGAAGAAAAAGAATGTGTTATGAATATGAACATAAGAATTTCTCCATAGAGAATATACACCTATTATATAATTTTATGCCTATTTGCCACATCATGGTCACAAATATTGTGTAAAACACAACCCCATTAGTGTAAAACAAAGGTAAATGTGTTAGTACCCATATATATGTGCATGAAAAGGAATGTGATGGGATGCATACTAAGCTGGTGAAGGTGTCTTTCCCTGAAGGGAAGTAGATTTTAAAGAATTAGCTGAAGTTTTCATATCATACTCTAAATATTTATGATGTTTATGATTAAACAAGCAAATAAAATTGTTAGACCTTCCTCTAAGATTTCACATTTCATAGGGATGATATGGCATATTGGCATAAAATCACATTATAGGTATATATTCTCTATAGAAAAATCCCATGTTCATATTCATAACACAGTCTTATTTGTGAATTTTGTTTGTGAAATAAAAACATTTATGATAACAAGTAAATTAATTTGTGCATCACTTGAATATCAAAGCAGGCTCTTTAACTTGCTAATGGAAATGTCAAAAGTGATCAAGTGTCCATTCCTTCATTTTACATGCATAAAAAATTAGGCACAGATAAGGAATGCTACCTGACAAAATCACACAGCAAATTACTAGTAAAGCCTAGGGAAATATATGGATTGGAATTCACATTTAGATTGATTATGTGGGTCTTCTCTTGATTCTAAAATCAAAGAGAGTAAATAGAATTTGATATACAATATATTAACAGACTTAGTTATCTTAGTGACTACAGGGTATGTTTATTCTACAATACAAAGTAGGCAGAGGTGATATTTAACAATTAATAAACACTGAAGTATGATCATGTTTTGCTTTAAGCATTAGGCTGCTGAATACCACTCCTCCCATTTTCCTTTGATCTCAGTCTTGCAATTTGAAAGCCAGAGGAGTGATAAATGGCCGTGAAATGCAGACAAAGATTCCTTTTGTTTGTCCCACAGAATAGGAAGATGGTCAAATTGATCAGTCATCAAGGTATAATGATCTGAAATAAATACCAGCCTCTTTGATGTGGCTTAGGATGCCAGCATCACGGAAAGAGATCATTCTCCTGACTTTCACATAATTGAATGATTATGTTGGTTTGTGAATGGGCTTCCTTAATTGGTAACTGGTAATTTGGCATCCTGACATGAGTACACGTGAAACATGATCCTTCACCCTGCACAAGGGAGAGAAGATTGAACTGAGAGGGATGAATGGGAAGAGAGCCTTCCAAATTAGAAATAATTGAAGCAGGGAGCAGGTGACTGAAAAAGGCACAGAAATTACTCCACCTTTCCTCAAAAAAATGGCACTGAGTCATATGTGTGAGCCCATAGCAATGATCTCTGACAGGTGTGTATTTGTTTTTAGAAACCATCAAGCAAAGACTAGAGCCTTGAGGATGTTCCATTTATAAGAAGGATGCAATTTAAAAGGTTTAGCCATCTAGACCTTGGGGAAGCCTTAACATGAAAACACAAGGCCACATGAACTAATAGGTGAAGGGCATCTGAAAAGGTCAGGAAATGATAGATGTTAAACATTAATATATTGGAAGAATATAGATGTTAAAGTTAGCAAATATTGTTTGTGGGACCTGCCACTGTTATGTACTTACAGTGCTACACTGCACATATCAGTTAACTTTCTATAACCCATTTCTTCCTTCTCAAAATGATGGCGATGGAATCACAATTGTACTTTTTGTGATGATTGAAAGAGTTTATGAAAGTAGTACTTTCCAGGAAAAAGGTCTGAGTGGACAATGGGTCTTCCCCTTCCTTATTTCTTTTAGGTCAAAATGAGGTAAAGTTTATGGTGTCAGCATTTTACCAGGCCTTAAAAGCCAATTGGTAATCCCCACTTATTCATGAACACCTTTCTGAGGAATCTCTCCTTTAACATGTGACATCCCTCATTTATAATTTATAATATTTCTTATAATTTGGATATGTAAAACCTCCATGGCCATGATCATTTCATTTCTATTGCAGTTTTTTAACATACAGTCTCAGGTCCTGCTCTCTAGTCCTATTATCTTCTCACTGGTATTCAAACATTTTCAAATTTGATATTTTATTTGTAATTCACATACAAACTAAGATTAAAATTTTCCAAACTATCACCCAAAGTTTCTTTCAGCATATCCTTGATTTACTTGTACATGTGTTCTTGGATTAAAGAACTCAAAATGATTTTTCAAGCACTTCCTAAGAGCCAAGAACTGGGCAAGGCAGAAAACCAGATACATCTCCTACCTTCATTAATCTTAACTATCCAGAGGAAAATATAAATAAATACAGAAATGGCCATGAAAGGAAGAATGCGTTAAGATATATGAAATAAAGTTATAAGATACCAAGAACACATTTGATAGGGAGAACTCCAATGATGATCAGGGGTGGCTTCCTTGAGTAAAGGATGTGTGATGTGTAATGTCTATGTGCATGTGGGAGGGATGAAGATGGTGATGATGACGATGATAATGATGATGATACCTAGGTAGGAGGCTAAGCTGTGCAAAGGTTCTATAACTAAAGGCAATATGATATATTCAAGTGAAAGATGGGCAGCACGATTAGAAAGCAAACTGGTAAAGTGATTGTGGTAGGAGATAAAGTTGGAGATATGAAACATATTAACCTCTCCAAGACTCATTTTCTTTCTCAACCTCAGGTGACTTTGGCAGGGACACTTAGAACATTTCTTCTCCCTTATCCCCCTAAGTTCTATTACTAAGATCTGTATAACGTGCCTATGATAGCTATCATTTCGCTGATATAGACAAAATTTCTTATTGCTTTTAGCTAACATTACAAATTCTACATAAGAGCATGGGCCATTTCACAATCTTGCCTATATCTTCTGGCAGAAGAATGAAATAAATTGGTATTAGATGAAAGTACCAGTTATCTGCAACTAATGTATTTCCCTTCTTCCTTTATAGGCACCAATGTCAGTCATTCTCAAACCATGGGGCTCTTCACATTATGCTCTTAAAGTGCGTTAATATTCAGATATGCAAGCCTTTTATTCTCATATTATATGTATAAAGTCAGGTTTAGGCCTAAGAATGAATGTTTAACAAGGAAATTCTCTGTTTACCAACTAAAATTTGAGAACTAATGTACTATGTACATTAATAGTCTTTCATTTTCTGAATAAGAATTTAACCTTTGGTTAACTTCCTCTGCTCCGTTGGAAATTTGATAAAGGTAGATTGTAAAGTGTGCTGTTAAGCAGCATTGCTTATGGTACAAACAACTCCTGATTAGTGGATTATGTCTGGATTGGGGCTTCTATGGATGAAAGGATAATTAAAATTTGATGTGGAGCCATAGCTTTGAAATGTAATAAGAAGACTCATAATTGGCATGTCTCATGTATGGTTCCCAGAAGCTATCCTCTGGACTGGTAGATAGATACTGCTAATGTTGGGGATAAGTATTCTAAACTAGGCTAGATCACACACCTGCAAGACATGAGTTTTCTTTTATTATCTAAGCTTTCACCTGGTGGAGATAAGAGGCACTGGCTAGAAAGTACTTGGATTTCTGCAAGAATCTATTGACCATCTAGTATGTGTGCCTCCAGGCCTACATTCTTCTGAGTTGCTGGAACTAGATGTGGCCTGTAGTAGCTCTGCAAATCTTAATACTTATCTGAAGGCAAGAAGACTAGACCCCAGTGGGTATTGTCTCTGACATAAATATGCATGCTTTCTCAGACTGTGTAATCCCATACCTTGTTCTTGTTCACAAGGTCTCTTCCTCTTAGGAACAGCTCCATACCCTTCTCCACCAGAGAAGTTACAGCTTATCTTTCAAGGCTCAGCAAGCACTTCTTTAATGTTTTGTTCATTTTCAAGGAAGAAGAAAATGTTGTCTTCTCCATGCTCATGTGGCACCATTCTCACATTCTTCTTTTAGTACCTTACTATCTGAATTGCTGTCATCTTTAAATTACCTGCTTCTCCTCTTGGGGGCATAGTATGTCTATGTATTTTGCATATCCACTCTTTTACACAATTCTTGGAGCAGAAAAAAAATACGATCAGCTGTTTGTTAAACTCCACTACGTTGCACGGTTAGAGCTGGGTGTCTTGGGATCAAATATAAATTATACCACTGCTTCAAGATTTAGGCAATAGCTAAATTTTACCTTAAGGGATTCTATTCCTAAAATTCTTTATGTGCCTGCCCCCTGGGATTTAGTTTCTGTCTTTTAATGATTCATATTACTACAATTGTTGTATGGTTGTATTATCATGACTATTCTTAGAGAAATTATTGTATGCCTACGTCTGTCCCCTCAGAATACCACATCTTTGTGAAAAGCAGCCTTACCTTACTCTTTACATGGTGTAAAATATCAAACTGAAGTGCGAATGCAAAAGAAACATGCAATGGAAAGTTTGTTAAAATACATTCAATTGCAGCTTTATAATTTAATGATTTAGGATTATTATTAGATAGAAATCTGCTTATGTAGGTTGTTAAAATGGGTCTGATTTTGCTAACTTAAAAGAAACATATTTTACTTTGTTCTATAACCATTATTTCCATTTAAGCAGGAGTTTGTGGCTCACGAACCGCTTTCATACACATTATGTCATCTGATCCAGATACCAGTATCTTATAAATATGGAAAGGCATGGAATAAAGGAAAGTGTGATGATTTAGAGTCATACAAAGCTGTGTTCAACTCTGACTCCAGCACTTGGACAAACACTAAATTCTTTCATGCAATTTAGTATATAAAATGAAGATATCGAAGCCTGCTATTACTGATAATATTGTAAAGTTCTGTCAGTGATTATCTTCTTTTCAAAAGTAACTAAAGAAGAAAATATTTCAACCTAGTTACAGTTACAATTGCTTGGATGAAAGGGAAAAGTAATAATCAATTACTGCTGAGTACAGGAATATGAGTCCCTAGTGTTAAACAATGCCATTATTCTGAGCAAAATCAACAGGTTTTAACAAATAGGAATGAGATTTCTAGTTCTGTTACGCACATTTTTGGATATCCTAAGTAGACACAGCAAAAACATCATTTTCTGAGGTAACAGTTTTGGAAGAGAGTGTAGAATGAAGGGTAGAATCATCCTTCAATTGAGAAGGGTCACCAGCACTATAGGACCCAGCACAAGGAACTGGGAAGAATAATTAGTTATGATGATACTTGAAGATGCAACTTGACTCCCCAGATTTCCCTTTTAACCTCACTTGGAAATAAGAGCTTACTACTCTCTATTCAGGCCTCACTCCATTTACAAAACTAAATGTGCAGAGCAAATTAGTATATCATGTCTAGAGTTTAGGAATGAGAGATTAGGTAGCTCAAATTTCTATCTTCTATGTCCAATTCACCACAAACAAAATCATCCATTCTAATTTCAAAGAGTCCACTGTGAGAAGCAGATAATGAGGAAGAATACCTAATTTGATTCTCATATGGGTGGGCAATGAGAAATTTTAATACCTGTGTTCTCTACGACTCTGCCCCTGAAGCATCTGCAAGTTAAGAAGATAGATAGATAAGCATGGAGGCAGGCAGACAAGTTAGATAGGTAGATAGGTAGACAGAAAGAGGACAGGTAGACAGATAGTTATAAAGACAAGGCTAGAAATATTTAATCTCCTTACATCATGGCCTCAGTTGTTCATGTAATAGTAACCCCTACTCCACTCACACACTCATACACACTGGACAGCTTTAGTTTGCTTGTTTTATCTCTATTACTACTCTGCCCCACCGGCCATATGCTTCCCACCTTAGTGGATGTATCATTGTTGTATGTCTGTTTATTTACTTATAAATTTGAATATAGCTCCATATTCATTAATATTTTAACAATTTAATAAATATAGGACAAGTGAGAGGGAGTTAATTTAATCAGGGGTCATTTAACCATCTCAACAAGTATGCTATTTCCATAATCAATACATTTGTGATTAATGAATATAAAAAGTAACAATCTCTACTTATCACCTTTTACAGATTTCTCTGTAGAAATTGAAGATTTGTCTTCATTGTTCACTTTTATTTTTTGCAGGTTATTTATTTTCCTTTGAGGTCCCACAAAAACATGAAAAGTGAACTACCATGGTAGCCTCCGGCTGACAAGACAATACCCATTATAAATAATGAACTTATCAATTATCATTTACTGTTCTCATTTTAATTGATACAACCAGTTTTTTTTTTTCAGATTTGAGTGAATCTAAAGATTATTATTTGATTAAATGTACTAAACAAACATGTAAGATGTTCCTCCAGCCCTTTAGTGTTCAGGAAAAGAACAAAAAGTATGTCTTACAAAATGATACAGAAGCCACATTAATGAGTATATTTGTATTATCTATTGCTTGCATTAATTATAGGTATTCTCTTTTCCTTCTTAACTTCAAAGCACTTTGTATCAGTGATGATTAATCAGAAAGACCATTGCAATTCTTCTTGACACAGACCTGGAAAGGAGATTTGAATTTACTTTTACCTTTTCATTGGAATTCAAGGCAATAATTTACATGTCTCATCATATCTCATGGCTTTGGAAAAGTATGTTAAGAATTTACAGCATCTTGTATGTACACAGAGCATAATTCAAAAACATTTGAAATTAGTTTCAAATGGAAAAAAAAAAACATAAAGAAAAAAGGAAAGGAGAAAAAAGAACTCACACCTCATGACATACTTCTGAAATACTGACGGGCAAACAATTACCAATATTACCTCATTTATGAAAGATGCCAGGTTTTCTGTGACATTTCTCCAAATAGAGTATTTAAAAAAGTGTTGCATAGTATTCTATGTAATGAATGGAAGTTGGCACATGTAACTATCTCTTTACCAACACGAGAATTTAGTCCAGTTCCCATTTTGCTATGGAAAATTTTTAATAAAATATCCCCTTGCTTTTTGCTCTACATTGACAAGATTTTAGGTGGATTACTGCTTTTGCTTTTATTATTGTTGTTATTTTCTTTCCTCTTGGATAAATATCGTGAATATAAATACTGAATAAGAGCAAAACATGTTTAAAATTTCTATAGATGAGGATAAGTTTTGGTCTCAAAATGCTGAACCAATTTTCATTTCCACTAAAATTTTATGAAACTGTCCTGAATCCCAGCACTGCTTCCACTGTAGGATATTAATAATATTTATTTTTTATTAATTTGTAAAATAATGTTTTATTTAAAATATTTTGATTGTTACTGTAGTTAATAATGATGTATTATACATTTTTAAAAATGTTAGGAAGGTAACCTCAGGTTAAATGTGCTTACTGCACTAAAATAAATTTTAAAATAAAAAAGAACACACAACCAATACAACTGTTGATATATTATGCATTTCTTTAATTGCTATTGAAGTTCATCCTCTGAAATGCCTTATTTTTTTAGTATGTTCTTGCCACTGTATAAACTGTCTATATGATGTTTTTTATTCTTATTGGTATGTTGATTGTTTTTCTTTTGATTTTTTTAATTTGTTCTTTAAAATTATATTAAGTAGCCAACCAATGTTAGAGATATTTATAGTACTCCCAGGGAGGTGAATCTCTTATATACTAATATTTGCTAGCCAGTGTCAATTCCTCCCTACTTCTTATACAACAAAATCTCTTCTTTTTAATCTTCCATTTGTCTCTGCGATCTATTTTTTTCTATTTTACTATTTTATTTTAGGTTTTAGCTGTCTCTTTTGTTAACATCCTTACTGAATCCTGTGATATTTCTAAACTTGCTGTTAAATTCTACCTAGAATAAACCTAGGATAACATTGATTTGTAAGAAATATTTGCTGAGTGAACCAAGCCAAACTGTCCATCCTCTACTCAAGAATCAGCCAATAAACTTTCACAGGTAGTATCCAGCTCCTACCTAGTATGTGCACCTCTGACATATTTCTCTTTCTTTGATGTCTCTAGGAAGTTTGGGAGAGGGCCTAGAAAAAACCAGTTGTTCTAATATAGATTATTATGAGCTGCCCCAGTAAAAGAATTTTCATGCCACAAATGTACTTCACAGAGCAGGAAAGGTGGAAAGTAGTCCTCATTGGTGATAACAAATGATGGTAGTTTTCTATTCTCAGATCCTTGAAGAAAAAACTGTATCAAGTATTCAGCATAGGACATGGTAAATTGTAGTCTCACCAAAATTATTAAAAGACATAATTCTTATTCATTGAGAAGAATGGTTACAGTTTTTGCTAGAAAGATTATTTTTCCAGATATTTCTATTCCTCCTGCCCCTAACTGCATTTGACAAGCCTCCCTTCCCTCTGAAACGATATAGACTTGATTGTGTGACTAGTTCGACCAAAAGGGTGTTGGCAAAAGTGATACAAGCAGAGGCCTCATATGTGTTTGTACAGTTTGACTTGGCTTTTGCACATTAATGACCCATCATGAGAAAAGTATGCCATAGGCATCTGCTGGCCCTGAATTCTGGGCCCCAGAACAAAAGCTCATGGAGCATATCTGAACCCAATCCAGATCCTAAAGCCATACTCAACCCCATCTGCATGCTGAAGCAAATCCACCCAGCTGAGATGCAGACAAGCTTGGCCAAATCACAGTTGACCTATAATTCCCTGAGTATAAGAACAAATGCTGATTGTCATAAGCCACTGAGTTTTGGGATCATTTGTTATATCAATTGGACAGTAGCTAAAAGATATATTGGAGGTGCTCAGTGGTGTCCACTATAATAGTAATAGATAGCCAAGTGCTTACTTTATCTTGTCTCATGTGATCCTCCCATCATTATAGAACATTTTATCATCCCTAGACACAGAGAGTTTAAACAACATGCTCAAATACAAAAATAAAAGGTGATGCACTTAGGATTGGAACCCAGGCTTTCTGAACTCAGTATCTGTGTTATCTATGATGGTATCAGACAGCCTTTCTATAAATGTCCAAAATGTGACTTCCCAAGAAGATAACATGAGATGGTTTAAGTGCTTTTCAGGCATGTCTGAAATTCTTTATGAATATTGGGAATCTAACCTAATCTGACATTAAGAATACAGGTGAATCAGTAACTCTCAATCTCAGTCACCAGTAAGAATTATCGAGAAGTGGTAGTAGGAAAAGAGGAGCAAGGATATTCAGGGTCCAAAGTAAACATTCTGAAGCAAAAGCTCTATGGGTAGAGACTATGGATATTTATTTGGAATACCCTCCTGAAGCAATCTGGAAGTAGCTAGGCTTGCTTCTCTCTAAGGGACTCTTAGGCTAGGAATGGTAATCTTTAATAAGAAAAGAAGTTTATTGATATTTTATTTCCAACACACCAGGTTATTTGAATATCTATTTTTACCTGGAAAGACTTCATGCCCAGTATAGTGAGCCAACATAGATTGATCAAGAGAAACTCCACATTCCCCATCTTGCTTAGTAGTATAATATTGTGAAAAAAAAAATCATGATATGATGAATCAAAAAGTTGGTTTAAAGCTCTGCTTTACTAGGTGTGTGACTTTGAACATGCCAATTAAATTCACTTTCCTTATTTAAAACAAAGAAAACCTAGCATAATAGTCCTTATTGAGTAGAGTTTTTGAGAAATTCACTGAGATAACATGTCTAGAACATCTTGTCCAATGACACAATTTAGTGAGTGCTAACCAGGGACTATATTCCATTCTTATGTGAATCAAGTTGTACAGAAGGTTTGTGACAGCAAGGAAACAAAGAACTTAGTTTTTAAGAATTCTATAAACAGTGGATGCCAGGTGAATGCTTTCCCCTGAAGTCACAATTTGAGGCAGAGTCTATGTAAATACAAGATGATGCTTCAGGATAACATTGCCTTCATGCCTTTGACAGGTTAAAAAGAGAAATCACATGCCTGAGTGGCTCTGATCCCAAAGCCTTGACAGGAACCTAGATTTACAAAACATGAAATTGTCTCCAGGTGGTAAATCTGATCTAGAATTTCTCCTTATATTCTAACTTCATTTAGAAATATGATAATGGAAGACCACTCTGTCCATTCTTTTATATGTTGAGAATGCCTGCCTACGCCTAATTTAAAGGAATACTATTTGATATTTAAAATAGGGTATTTTTTTTGTTTGTTTGGTTTTGTTTTGGTAAATTCAAAAGATAAATAATATGGTATTAAACATGAAAAAAAATACAATGGTTTGTGTACAAAACCATTTTCTTTCTCATCCCAATCTCTCCTGCTTTGTTTTCCAGATAGGCAAACCAATTTGTAAGATCCATACTTGCATTAGGAAATTGAAGCTTAACACTGTTAAGTGATATGCTCAATAAACTATAGGAAACAAAGAAGAAGAGCATAGGGCTCATTCCATTAAAACTTACTGAATCATTTTATTACACCATACACAAAAATAAACTCAAATGGATTAAAAAGTATATGTGAAACCTGAAATCACAAAAAAGAACGTAGGCAGTAATTTCTTTCACATTAGACATAGATACATTTTTATAGATATGTCTCCTCTGGAAAAGGGGAGAAACACAAAATGAAACTTATTGGGACTATACCAGATAAAATGCTTTAGCTCAGGGAAAGAAATCAAGAGCAAAACAAAAGGCAACCTTTTGAATGGGAAAAGATATTTGCAGATGATTTATGCAATAAAAGATTAATATCCAATCTATGTAAAAAAGTTATACAACTCAATAACAAAGAAACATATAAAATAATCTGATTAAAAATAGAATAACTGAATAGAATTTTTTCCAAAGAATATATACATATGGCCAACAGACATCTGGACATTGGAAGGTGCTCTATATCACTAATTATCAGGGAAATGCGAGTCAAAACCACCATGTGATATCACTTTACACCTGCTAGAATGGCTAGAATCAACAACAACAACAACAAAATAACAAGTTTTGGGGAGGATGTGGGAAAAATAGCAACTCTCATGCACTTTGTTGGGCATGCA
The DNA here is from genome assembly GCF_008692635.1 of Crocuta crocuta. Classification (NCBI taxonomy): domain Eukaryota; kingdom Metazoa; phylum Chordata; class Mammalia; order Carnivora; family Hyaenidae; genus Crocuta; species Crocuta crocuta. The sequence goes on from NW_027528798.1 coordinate 1,033,318, forward strand.
AATTGGTGCAGCCACTGTGGAAAATAGTATGGAGGTTCCTCAAAAACTTAAAAATAGAATTACCATATGATCTAGTAATTCAGTTGCTGGGCATTTACTCTCTACAGGAAAACACTAAATTGAAAACATATATGTACCTCTATGTTTACTGTGGAATAATTTCGGTTAGCCAATATATGAAAGCAACGTAAATTCTCATACAAAAATGAATGGATAAAGAATATGTGATATATATGTATAAGGGATCATTACTCAACCATGAAAAACAATGGAATTTTGTCATTTGTAACAAATGGATGGACCTAGAAGGTATAATGCTAAGTGAAATAAATCAACTGGAGAAAGACAAATACCATATGATTTCACTCACGTGGAATTTAATGTACAAAACAAGCAGGGGTGTGTGAGTGGCTTAGTTGGTTTAAGCATCTGACCCTTGGTTTCAGCTTTAGTCATGTTCTCTTGGTTCATGAGTTCAAGACCCAAATTTGGCTCCATACTGGCAGTACGGATCCTGCTTAGGATTCTCTCTCTCTCCCTCTCTTTTTGCTTTCTCTCTCTCTCTCTCTCTGTCAAAATAGAGATCCTGCTTGGGATTCTCTCTCTCTCTCTGTCAAAATAAATAAACTTTGTAAAAAAGGAAATAAAACAAAGGGAAAAAAGAGAGATAAGGAAAATAACAACACCAACAACAAATCAAAAACGAAACCAAAACAAAACAACCCCAGATTCTTAAACACAAACTCTGGTTGTTACCAGAGAGGAGGTGGATGGTAAAATGGAAAAAATAAAGGGGATTAAGAGTATACCTATCCCGGGGTGCCAGGATGGCTCAGTTAGTTAAGCATCCAACTTCGGCTCAGGTCACTATCTAATGGTTTGTGAGTTCAGGCCCTGGATCGGGCTCTGCACTGCCAGCATGGAGCCTGCTTGGGATTCTCATTCTTTCCCTCTCACTCTGCCCTTCCCCGACTCTCTCTCTCTCTCTCAAAAACAAACAAACAAACAAACAAACAAAAAAACCCAAAAAGACTTAAAAGAGTACACCTATCCTGATGAGTATGGATCAATATATAGAATTGTTGAATTATTATACTGTACATCTGAAACTAATATTGCACTGTGTTAATTATACTTAAAGAAAAAGTTGCTTATATGGGGGAGGGTAATTGCATCCTTTCAGAAATTAGCATGAATATCAAGGTTCCAACCCCTGCATCTGATTTATTTTCTAAGTTGTCACCACGCCCTTTAGTTCCTAGGCTATTCAGTTGTGCTATTTGCAAGTAGACCAGGATTTAAACAATGAAAACAAATAAAAATAAAACACAACAAAACCCCCACAACACTCTGATTTCATTGTGTCCACAATTTTGCCAAGCCCTTTGAGCTATAGTGTTAGTCCACTCATCATCCTTTTGTTATGAAGTATAGGATCTCATGACACCATCTTCAGCAACCCACCAACTCCTGTGAATGGACACGGGGGGAAAGTTGTCCAGTTCTCGTCCCTCCTTTTTTATTTTCTTCATCTTTTTCTTTTGATTTCTTTTCTCTCTCTATTTCTCTCTCTATTTCTCTATTTCTCTCTCTCTCTCTGACTCTCTCTCTCTCTGTCTCTCTCTGCTTTGAGTGACTGCAGGTCCCTCCATGCCCCTGGACACTGGAGAGAGCCAGAACAAGTTATGAACATAAGCCTTCAGACAAACACTCTTATCCCTCCTCTCCCATGGACAGGCAAAGGCCATGGCTGAGAAAATCAGGGAAATGTATACACAACCACAAAGGAAAACAGGATCCCAGAATCTCACGCACCTCAACAGAATACTACATTACTACTGCTCAGGAAATACGTCAGTGAAGTATCCTGGAATAAACCCTCTGATAGAGAGATCATGCTCTGTAATCAGTAAAAAGAAATGAGTGAGAAGCCAAGGCTGATAACTAGGAAGTTAAATTTGTGATGAACACAGTAGCAGAGGAAGACAATATATCAGAGAACTAGGTGCTCAGTTGAAAAAAATTAGGTTCGAGAACATGTCAAGTTCCAATGGTCATTAAGTGGTAGAGTTTGGTAGCATTTCCTTAACTACTATGATCAGATGTGCTAGACAGTTTTATGATATTTAGCTACTCGGTTGTAGAGGTAGAATGTCTACATGGAGGTGGGAATACATTTTTGTTTCATACTCTGTAATGTATATACCATCATTAACCATTATGGAGGGCATGCAAACTTCGGAAGAGATACATGCAAAATACTTTGTCTTCTCCATAAAGATAATTTGGAAAGAAAAGTAAAATGCTGAAATAAAGTTTGTTCACGTTTTTATGTTTGGTGTCTAAATGTCCTCACTTTAGCAAATAGGTAATCCTAAATAGATCATGCAAGCAACGAAGAGCTCTTTCCTGAAAGAATTTGAATAGCATGGCTATACTATATCAAGTTTAGTAAAAGGAGAAAGCCTGCTTTCAGCAGGGACTTGGCTTTGGCTTTCGACATAATGTGCCAGGAAGGATCTAACTCTTAGAGTCGTGTGCGTGTGTGTGTGTGTGTGTGTGTGTGTGTAGGTGCGTCACAATGAGCGCATGCACGTGTGTGAGTGTTCTCATCTTGGTCCTGCTGATTTCCTTTCTTCTATTTCCAAAAGTTACTCATTTCCACCACTGTTAGGAGCTCAACAACAAAAGGCTCATTTCGTGATTTCCGAGATCATGAGCTTGGCCTATACCAGCCTCTGTTCTTGGCAAAGAGAACCAGAGCTATATGAAAATAAGAATGATATCTTCTATAGAATTATTTTTGCTTCGAGATGCCATTCTTCAGCTCTTGCTTCAAAATATTTCTGTTCCTTCATATAATGACGTTCAATAATCATTTTTAAAAATGTTTTCTTTGCATGCCTACTGTTCCGTGTCCTTCATTTTGTCTGCATCTAATTTGATGGCAAACTAAAGTCAGGAATATAGAGAATCATCCGCCAGCCATTCCATTAATTGATGTCTGGGAGTAAGGTAATGCTATCTAATGAGACTGAATCAAGTGATCAGTGCAAAATACTGATTTTCAAATACATTTTATCTTACCATTTGAGCTGCCTTGAAAATTGGCATAATTACACAATCTGAGCCTCTAAGATATGGTAATTCTTGATTCAGATATTTCATTTCACAGGAGAGGGAATAAGAAGGCAAGGTTTGATGTGAGTGACTTCAGTACCCATTGACTTGAACAGAGTACCCTTTTCAAACACACATGAAAGAAATGTAAATTATTAAATTACCTGAAGTGGTTCTGAACAAGTAGATCCACCCTAACATCTCCTACTACAAATAAAGCCTTTATTTTTTTTTCTGTTACAGAAAAAGAACCCCATCATCAAAAGAATTATGAATATTCAGAACAAAAATGAGATTGGAAAATTTATGGTGCTCATACAACGAAAGGAAAGAAATTAGACTTTTAATTCATTGAGTCACGTCATATCCATTTCAGATTCCATGGTTGGGCACTTTGTCCTCAAGACAGGATTCATTATGAAGCAAAAGCAATTTTAAAAATACATTTTACTGAATTATGGCAAGAAAAACACCATAAAATGACTTCAGTTAAAAACTGAAATAATGTGTGTGCATGTATGTTCACACACTTATGGCCATGTTCACACATTTTCAACATATGGATAGATGTAAGAGTAAGCAGAGATGAGAGGCAGAGTCAATATTTGAGTCCTATTTCCGGAAACCAAACCAAGTTGTATGTGACTCTAGGAATTCAGTAAGGAGAAATCAGATCTCAAAAATGAACATTAATGTCTGCCTACTATGTTCTACAACTGGATAATGCTATAAAGCCAACTGTGCCACAGTTTCTGCCCAGAGAAATTTGACAAGTAGAAAATACAGACATGTAGAGATCGATTCAATATATAGTAATAGATCATGTACCATGATCTATTTGCCTCTTCTAGACTGATATACCCTGGGAGTCTGTGTAAGTCTAGGGTCACCACTTTCCTATATGCTTCCATTTCACCATCTTCTGATATTTTTTCCATTTGTCCCCTCAGAGTAATTAGTGTTCTATGATGTGAAAAGCTGGGCACATTGCCTCCCCAACATCTCTTTTGGAAAAAAAAAAAATCTACTTATGGAATTTTCTGAAACTATGCAGACATTGCTGATAAGTCACAAGAAAACAAACTGCAATTTCTGAGAAAAAATAACTTTTCTTCTTGTCTTTCAATATTAGAAAATGGTATTGTGTAAGGTATTTGATACAGAGATATATAAATCAAGCCATTGATTTTTATCCTCACAAACAACAATATTTATGTGATAACATGAAGAGGAAGAAAGCTGATTGCTCATGGAAAAAATATCATAACATCACAGAGAAGGACTATGAGAGAGAGTTATTTTTTTCATATTTTAGCCTCTTCCCAGAAAACTGTATTTTATATTATATATATTTATGTTATATATACTGTATTTATATATTGTATATATGTACATATATATACTTAAAATACTTATAGCATCATTTTAGGAATCTAAATAAAGAAAAGTATATTAAATTGTCAAAATAAGGCAATCTTTATTCAACATTACATCAACAGATAAAAGTTGCAAGAAATGTATAGTATTTCAGAGTGTCCAAAGCAGGCAAACTAGAGTTCAGAAAAAAATTTTTAAAAAGAAAAAAACCGGAATTGTTGAAAGGATTTCAAAACCCTTCTGGAGATTCTAAACGTAGCTACATCCCACTTGATTGCTCATCATGTGCTAATGCTTACAAATAGGATTTTAGCTATAACAGCAATAAGAATATGAGTGGCTTCTCTTCCACTTACAATTAAACACATACATACAGGGAAGTGGGAATAAGGCTAAAATGTAACCTCCCCAAGTTTTCCGCTTTTCTCCATTTTGTTGCTATTTTTTTATTCTATATTTTTTGAACACATCTTTAATGTTTAATTTTATGTGTCAACTATAATGTTAATTTTATGTGGGCTAAAGGATGCCCAAATAGCTGTAAAACATATTTCTGGATGTCTGTGAGGGTATCTCTGGAAAAGACCGGCACTGAACCAGCAGACTATGTAAGAGGGTTCGTTCTCACCAAAGCTGGCAGGAACCATCTATCTGCTGAAGGCCTCAGTAGAACAAAAAAGGAAAGGAAAGGAAAATTCACTCTGTTTGAGCTGAGACATTATCTTCTCTTGCTCTGGGACATCAGCACTCCTGGTTCCTGAGCTTTAGGACTCAGATCAGGATCTACACCCCTGGCCCCTAAATTCTCAAGTGTTTGGACTCAAAGCGAATTATACCACCAACTTTTCCAGGTTCTCCTGCTTGCCAATGGCAGACTGTGGGACTTCCCAGCCAATGCAATCATGTGAGCCAATTACTGAAATAAATCTCTCTCTCTCTCCACACACACACACACACACACACACACACACACACACACACACACACACTTTTATATACAGATAGATCACCACCTGAGGCATATTTTAATTCATCCTCTCACTTACTGCTCCAATATCTACTAATTTACCATACTTATATCCTCTAGCTGAGCTGTTCAAACCATTGCAGAATTCTTCACCACTTTGTGAATGCATTTAATTCGAATCAGCAGAGAAAAGTTCCTAAGTGTCCCAGAAGTTACCAAGCAAGGGTTTTGTGTCTGCTTTGTTAATGACTTTTGGAAGGAAAAGGGCTTAGTTTAAGGTCTCTCACAAAACACAGAATGTAACAATAAGGATAAAGACAGAGCCCCTATCCTTTCTCTGACTTTCACCAATTTATAAGCCATTTAAGGGTCCAGCCATCAGTCCTGACCTGTCTGTTTTCTGATTCACATGATGTCAGAGAAGAGAAAAAAAGAGTTCAAAAATATTTCATTACCTTATACCCCTTCTCTTATTTTCTGTAGCAAATATGTACAGTGCTAATTCATGTCAAAAGCCATCTCTACTATAATTTAGACTATAAATCCTCAAGGCATAAAAGTGAAGTCATTAGTTTATGCTAAACCACATAAAAATTGAAGGACAAGAGAATCGCTTGTGAGGAAAGAGTAAAAATGAGAGGGAGAGGTAAATAGATTGCAATTATTTTGCAAGAATCAAAAACTATCCAAGGCCATTTAAGATTCATCTCTTAGTGTAGTAAAGGTTACAGCATAGACAAGATTGAACAAGAATCTGTTTAATTCAGTGCATCCAAAATAACATAAGGATACTTTTTAAAATATGAACACCTTAGCTTACACATGGGATACTATTCTGAGACATTTTATAATTTGAAATGAATACTCAAGAAGGTTATGATATCCATTGTTGGAGTGTCATCATGCTATATAGGCTGCCACCATTTTGTATGCCATTATACTAAACGTTTTAATGATCTGTTCCCAAAATATATATTTATTATCTATTATATGCTAGTGTGTCACACTAACAGATACTCAATAAATAGATATTTCGGAATCCATTCAATCACTCAATCACTCTTTCAAACAAATAAGCTCCTTTCTCATGTGACATGATTTTTTTCACTATGTAATAGGATACACAAAGATTGATGTAAAAAAAAACACAAGTTTTGAATTTGATAAATTCAGAGATTTATGGAGAAGACATAAATAAAAATTGTTTCAATTCAGAGTAATGTGTTAAAATAGGGTGACAGGGACAAATATAGACACAAATATTAACTGCCAGAAGGATAACAGAAAATGTCATAAGAGCAATGGCAGTTAATTTAGATGGATAAGTAGGAATACATTAAGAGGAGATAAAAATTAAAAATGTATATGGTTTTGTATGCTTGAGTATATACATGAGTTCCATGGAACCAGTGTTAAGATTCTCAATAAGGGAAAATTGTATGTCAATGGGACATGTGGCATTGCCCGGAGCCGTCTTTCATTGTTATAACTCGTGGGGCAAAACTTTGGGGATCTAGTGAGTAGAGGTCATGTACACTGCGAGACACTGTACAATGCACAGGTTCCCCATGAAGCATTAAAAATTATTCAGCCCAAAATGTCAGTCAGTAGTGATTTAATGGAAGTGGGTAAAGATCCAAGAGAAAAAGACATCAGAAGTGAAGTCCAAGACTTCGATACGGAAGTTTGATGTTTTTTTATGGGTAATGAGAGGAAGTATAGTTTTCATGGGAGAATTACATGTTTATTTTCTAAGAAAATTATTCAAGTCAAAATATGGGAGATAAATTTGTTGACATTGAAATAATGTCAACAATTATTGATACCAATAATTAGACTACTGTAATAACTCATATTACTTAATTTTGGTAGGTAATTAAAAGAGTATAAAATAAGACAACAGAGGTAAAGCAAGTTGCAGAAGAGCAAATTAGAAGAAAGTACAAGCAATAGCAATTAGTGAACAAAAACCCCCACAAGTTTGAGAGAACTCACTAATTCACTCCATGCAATCTATATGAAAAGATTTACATTTGAAGCAAGATGTAAAGAAGCAAGTGTACCTCATGGAGCAACACAACTTGGCTTGAATTCTCATCTGCTATTTTCTCCCTCCTTATTCTTGTAAAAACAGTTTATATTTTGAAAACTCTGGAGCTTGGCAATTTGTTGAACCATATCATCAGACAGTCCTAGAATTTAAGGATATTTGTTTGCATTATTTCTTGCAAACAGGTTTGGTTGGCTTAATGTTGTTAAGAAATTCTCCCACAAATCAATGCTCAATATTCAGAGTATAATATATTCAGGTAAACACCTATATCTTACAAGGGCAAAAATAGGAGCATAGGCTTTTCTTGTTACTTTTTAATATTTTGTGTTTTTAAAAATTTCTTTTAGTATGAGAATTTTGAAACCTTCCCTGACTCTTTCATGTGCTTAAGCAAAATAAGTGTCTGTGGTTCCTTTCGAAGATGCTTTACAGATGGACAGGGCCTCTGTTTTTTTGCATTAAATAGAACCAAATGCCGTGTTACATTTGTACAGCAATGAACATTTATGCAAATCCAAAGAGTAGGCAGGTGCAAGAGCAAATTTCTTAATGCCATTTGCTCTGAAAATTATATAAAGCTTCTAAATCTATGCTTTTTATAGTAGCTAAAGGAGTTTTGTTTGGTATTTTTAAACAATAACACCTGCTCTGGGCAGAAAAGTAAGTTCCTATACAGCAGGAAGTGGGCTGCTTTTGGTGGGGAGAGGAGTTCCAGAACTTGTCTCCAATAAGTAAATAATGAGACAATAAAATAAAATGTATTTTGAAAAGGCTGGGGTGGGTGATGGAGGTAGAAGTAGGGGGTGTGAGGGGAGAGATTTTGCCTTTTGCACTGACAGATGCAGACAAATGGCAGAAATTCAGCCCAGCCAAGGAGATGGCAGAAGTCCACAGGACTCCATCTGGGGCCTGTTTCTTTGGCCTCTGAAACCTGGCAGGTTTAAATTTCCCTTTTTCTTTCCACAGTAGCTTAAAATAAGAAGACCTTTGTATCAAATTCTCTGATTGACTATCATAAGTTAGTGACTGCCATTTCTCTTTTGCTTGGTGAATGTGTACCTCCGTTATTTTCAACCCAATGCCACAAAATCAATAGTGATTAATTAAGGTCAATGATTTGTTCATTAAAACCCTGTTTACCAAAGCTGAATTCTCCCTGATGATATATTTTGATAATTCCAAAAAGATGCAGAATATCTGTTTTTCTTCTTTTAACATAATTTTAATACATGATTTGTTAATACATTTGTCTGCTCTTGAAGATGCTGGTAATTCACTGATATGTTCATCTTTCCTTTAAAGAGGTCTTGTCTTGTGTTGGCAAGAAACAGTGGGGCTAAAAATGAAGAAACTCTTATTTCATCCTAGCTGTGATATTAACTTCCTTCACTCACTCAGTCACTTAATAAAGTTTCATTGATTTTCCTGAGTATAATGACATTATGGCTATGACAGCATCGCCCCATTCATCTCAAGGTCTGTCAGCTGTTGTGACTTTCTGGACTGATGTCCCATTCTTGTTAATGCCTCCCTGTACATTCCCCAGGAAACTATAATACATAATCTTTAGAGGGAGATATGTTAACTACTCTTTAGCAAAGGGTAAGCAAGGAATAAAGAGGATATTAAACAAAGGATAAACAAAAAAATAAGAACCTTGTTCTATGCCCAGCAACATGCTGGTGTTAGAATTTCTGAAATAACTAATATTAAGCCTCAAATCTTAGGAAGCTCAACTTTTCCTCAGATATGGGCATAGATATATATCACAATAGGAGGACCTGGGTTGTTCAGTTGATTAACCGTCTGACTCTTGATTTTGGCACAGGTCATGATCTCATGGTTCATGAGTTTGAGCCCCGTGTTGGGCTTCTAGCTGACAGCACTGAGCCTGCTTAGTTTTCTCTCTCCCTCTATCTCTGCCCCTCCCTTGCTTGTTCTCTCTCTCTCTCAAAATAAATAAATACACTTAAATTGTTTAAAAGAAATATATCACAATAATAAAATATAATATACAATTTTTATATCAAATGATGGAATAGGAATTCTTGTGGGATGGTTCTATACTTACAGCATAACTTACTAACTCTGTAGACTTAAGCAAGACACCTCTGCCCCTAGGCATTACTGTCTCTTTCATTTGCCTGTCCAGATCCACCCATACCCTTATCCTCAGTCTTGATATATTTGCTTTACCATATCCTTCCATGTAAGGTATTTGAATCAACTGTTTCCCTCAACTAACAGCCCCAACCCCTTTGAATGTGGTCCTACCTGGAGACTTTTATCCTATATTCTTTCATTTCCCTTCTTCCATTGGAATCGAAGGTGGCATCAATTCTGCTCCACAGTGCAAAAGAGAATGTGTCTATATTTTCTATATATTTTATCTACATCTTTTAAAATATTCCCCTTAATAAACCCTCCTAAAATTATAGCTTTCATATGTCACCAATTTCCTACTCAAATCCTAAATAATGCACAGTTTAAACTCAAAGTGATATAGAGTTGTCCATGGAAAAATGATGCTGCAACAGGTAGCATATCATAGTCATAAATATAAGGAAATTAAAGCACCTGGGGGAAATAGATAATAATTTGATGTCTTTATCAGACTCCTAGGATAAAAGGCTCAGAGATGGAAACTTACATATTTCGAGTGTCCTCAAAATAAACATCTGTGGTGGAATGAAGATAGTGGGGTTGTTCACAAGGAGAAATTTAATTGTGATTGACATGCAATAAAAGAATCAGTCATTATTTTGGTGCTCTGGTGATGGATTGGCCCTTCAGAATTGTTCTGTCTTAAGGTAAAGCAGCTAGACTGTGACAATGACCAGTCAGATGATGCAGGCATGGGTAGGAGGGGGAGGGGGCATCAGCTTGGATCAAGTGGCTCTGTTTAGTTAAGGAAAATTCCCCAAGAAAGACCAATTGAGAGTCTTCAGCTGTCTACGTTCCCAGCTGCCACTGAGGAAAGAGTGCCTTGGTGCAAAATAGATCTGAATAGCTGGCACAACACAATATCCATTAGACACTTGGCATAGAAGAATATTTTACATTGTGACTTGGGGAGTATCAGAGAGAAAAAGGGAGACATTAAAAAGTGTCTTACCATGAAAGTCTTACTAGCAGAGATAATTAATTGTAATTAGTGGTGAGTTATTTACCCTTTGAGGACTCATTTGAAAATAAAAACCAAGAGCTGGCTATGTATCTGAGATTTTTAGGACTTTAACTTTTTTGCATGTATTTAGTTGTTAATCTCATGTATGTCAACATGAAAATAATAATTCCAAAATCAAATATATCTATATCCACTGATCTGCTTGAATGAGCAGGTTTTTTTTAAAAGAGAAGAGGAAATAAGTGGCTTTTACTAGATGCCTACTCCAGGACAGTCCCTATGGTATTTTCTAGCCTGCTTAAGTATTTTATGCCTCTATTATGGAGTGTCTTTTGCCCCTTTTGTATTATAATTATACATGCACACATTTTTCAATCTGCTATACTGTCAAGATAAAACCTTGATTTTTTATAAAGACTGACATGGGTTAAGATTCTTATTCTACTACTTAGTTGTTATGGGACCCGTGACTGATTCATTAACTCAACCTCAGTTTCCTCACATGAAAAATAAACTCTCCTAAATTATATAATGTATATAAATGCCCTGAAGAGTGCATGAAAGATAAAACGTACTCAATTTTGTATATTACCTCCCCCTCTCTTGACACATGCTTTCATTTTTCAATTACCCTTATGCTTCTTTCTTCTCTTTCTTCTTTCTTTCCTGGTGTGCTCCTTGAGAACATAATATAAGCATAGCACATCTTATTTTTACAATGGCTAAAATAATGTCATATATTTAACAGTGTTTCTCTAATTGCAGTTTTTGAATCACCAGTTCAGAGTAATGAATGTCCTTAGTTCATACTACCTGATTCAGAATATCAGAGATTACACCTATGTGCTTTTTCAGTGTTCCAAAGTTAGTATTATCTACCCATACTCTAAAAACTATAAAACACTGATGAAAGAAATTGAAGATGACACAAAGAAATAGAAAGACATTCCATGACCATCGACTGGAAGAACAAATGTTCTAAATGTCTATACTTCCCAAAACAATCTATGCATTTAATGCAATCCTTATCAAACAATAAATACATTTTTTACAGTCCTAAAACAAATAATCTTGAAATCCGTATGTAACCACAAAAGACCCAATATAGTCCAAGAAACACTGAAAAAGAAAAGTAAACCAAAGGCATTGCAATTCTGGACTTAGTTATATTACAAGGCTGTGGAGATCAAAACAGTACAGTACTGGAGTGCACACGCGTGCACTCGCGTGCATACACGCACGCATGCACACACACACACACACACACATAGATCAATAGTACAGAATAGAAAATCCATAAAGGAACCCACAAGTATATGTCCAATTAATCTTCAACCAAGTAGGAAAGAACGTCCAATGGAAAAAAGGATAGTCTCTTCAACAAATGATGTTCAGAAAACTAGACAGAAATATGCAAAATAATGAAACTGGACCACTTTCTTATACCATACACAAAAATAATCTCAAAATGAATTAAATATTTAAACTGGAGATATGAAACTATAGAAATCCTAGAGGATAACATAAGCAGTAACCTCTTTGACACCATCCGTGGCAACTTTTATCTAGATATATCTTCTGGAGCAAGGGAAACAAAAGCAAGAATAAACTATTTAGACTTCATCAACATAAAAAGCTTCAGAACTGCAAAGAAAACAATCAAGAAAACTAAAAGGCAAAATAGAGAATGTGAAAAGATATTTGCAAATGACATCTCGAATAAAGGATTAGTATCCCAAATCTATAAAGAGTTTACCAAAGTCAACACAACAAAAACCAAATAATCCAGGTAAGAAATGAAAAGAAGGGGCACCTAGGTGTCTCAGTCTGTTGAGTGTCTGACCCTTGATTTCAGCTCAAGTTATCACCCCAGGGTTATGGGATTGAACCCTGCGTTTGGCCCCATGCTGAGCATGGAGTCTGTTTAAGGTTATCTCTCTCTCTCCCTTACGATTATCTCTCTGCCCTTCTCACCTCTCTAAAATTAAAAAAAAAAAAAGGTCAGAAAACATGAATATATATTCATTAAACAGATGGCTAATGTACACATGAAAAGATGTTCAACATCACTCATCATCAGGGAAGTAGAAATCAAAATTACAATGACATATCACTTCACACCTGTCAGAATGACTAAAATTAATAACACAAGAAACAACAGGTGTTGGTGAGGATGTGGAAAGAAGAACCCTCTTACACTGTTGGTAAGAATGCAAACTGGTGCAGCCACTCTCAAAACAATATGGAGTTTCCTCAAAAAGCTAAAAATAGAACTACCCTATGATCCAGCAAAGGCACTACTAGGTATTTACCCAAAGGATAAAAAATACTGATTCAAAGAAACACAGCCTGATGGAAAACACACACACACACACACACACACACACACACACACGCACAATGGGATATTAGTCAACCATAAAAAGACCGAAATCTTGCCATTTGCGATGACATGGATGAAGCTAGAATGTATTATGCTACGCAAAATAAATCAGTCAGTGAAAAACAAATACCATGTGATTTCACTCAAATGTGGAATTTAAGAAATGTAACAGATGAACATAAGGAGGAAGAAATAGAGGGGTGAACTATACAACAGACTCTTTACCACAGAGAAGAAACTAAGGGTTATTGGAGGGGAGGTCGCTGGGGAATTTGTTAAATGGCTGACGGGTATTAAGGAGGGCACCTGTGATGAGCACTGGGTGTTGTATGTAAGAGATGAATCACTAAATTCTACTCTTGAAACTAACATTACACTACATGCTAACTAACTGGAATTTAAAGAAAATTTTTAAATAAAACAACTCTAATGTTCACGTCTACGTTAAAAAACACCCCAAATAATCCAACTTAAAAATGGGTGGAAGATGTGAGTGTCTTTTCCAAAGAAGACATCCATATGACTAACAGACACATGAAAAGATGCTCAACACCACTGATCATCAGAGAAAACTAAAATCAAAAGTACAGTCAGATATCACTTCACACCTGGCTAAAATCAGTACCTCAAGAAAAAACAGATGCTGCCAGGGATGTGGAGAAAGGGGAACCCTCTTGCACTGTTGGTGGGAATGCAAACTGGTGTAGCCACTGTATAAAAAAGTATGGAGGTTCCTCAAAAAGTTAAAAATAGACCTACCTTGGGGCACCTGGGTGGCTCAGTCGGTTAAGCGTCTGATTTCGGCTCAGGTTATGAACTCATGGTTTGTGGGTTCGAGCCCTGCGTCGGGCTCTGTGCTGACAGCTAGCTCAGAGCCTGAAGGCTGTTTCAGATTCTGTGTCTTCCTCTCTCTGACCCTCCCCTGCTCATGCTCTCTCTCTCTCTCTCAGAAATAAAAACATTAAAAAAAAAAAAAAATGGACCTACCTTATGATCCAGCAATTCCACTACTAGGTATTTACCCAAAGAATACAAAAATACAAATTCAAAGGGATAGAGGCACCCCTATATCAAAAGCATTATCTATGATACTCTATGAAAACCAAACAGCCCAAGTGTCCATAAACTGATGAATGGATAAAGAAGATGTGATATATATATCACAAATACATATATATGTATATATATATAAATATATATATATATACATATATATATTTGTGTAAATGCTAACATATAGGCATATAAAATTCTACCAGAGAAAGGAAGAAAAAGAGTTTAATCCTATGTGGGGCACTTGGGAAAGGCTTCCTGGAAAAGGTAACATTTGAAGGTGGTGGTTGTTGTGGTGCTTGTTGTTGTTTTTTGAGAAAATGAAGAGAATTTTCAGTAGTTGAACAAAAAAGCTAAGGGTGATTTAGACACAGGGAAGAGTAGGTAGGAATTTAAAGAGACTTCTAGATATATGGGAGAAAGAATTTGGGATTTCAAGATGTTAGAAATATTCTGAATACAGAATTCAAGGGAAATAAAACTAGAAGATAGTCTGGGCCCAACTGATCTGAATTTGAGGATCTGAAAACATCAATACAAATTTCTGTAATTAATTTGAATGTTTACAACTGCCTTAGTTTAGGTATACATTATAAAAATATCAATGTTGGTAACTACCATAATGTTATTTATCCTTATAGACAACAAAAATCACTTTAATTAAGAAAAGAAAAGAATACTGAGTGCATTTTACTACTTCTACTTGAAGGACTATGTACATTCATTGACAAAGAATCTGTCTGATGGATATACGTAATGAAATCTAAAAGTGAATATTATATCAGGCCTCTCTGAAATACGGGAGGGGATGACAGAACTAGATCAAGCAGACTCAAAGTACCACAATTTCCAGATTGGGCAATATGCACCCTGATGCACTGTTATCATTGAGCAATTCTTTTGTGTTTTTTTATTTACTGATGTAACTTATCTTGGGGAATAATTCAATATTTTGCATAAAAAGGACATCTGTTCCGTCCCCAAAATATTTTTAAAGTATTTTTTTACTCTTAACCTAACATTAACATCAAGCCAAATTTTTGTGATTTCTCTGACAATATTGAAATAAGACTATGTCAAAGGGACAAAAAGTCTATGAGTTAAATACCAAGGAATTAAGGTGATTTTGTTCTGAAATCTCCTGCATTATTATATTAGTCCTTCTGTGTCTTTGGAAATTTTATTTTGAACTGATTTCTTGTGAAAATGATTCAGTTCTAAGAGATAATACTAAGATTGGTGCACTAATTAAATATAATTTAGAGGCAGTTAGGATGATACCTGCTACATTCTTCTCACTCAAGCTTCTATGACTAAAATAAGGTCTTTATTACAAAAATGATGTAGTATTTTGGGGGCTGTCCACCTCATTCTTTAAAATTCCAGAGCCAGGGGCACCTAGGTAGCTCAGTTGGTTATGCATCCAACTCTGGATTTGGACTCAGGTCATGATCTCAAAGTTCTTGACATTGAGCCCTGAGTCAGGCTCTGCTCTGACAGTGCAGTCTGCTTGAGATTATCTCTCTCCCTCTCTCTCTGCCCCTCCTCCAATCTTTTTCTCTAAAACATAAATAAATAAACTTAAAAATAAATTTCAGAGCCAGACTAGTTTAGATATATCACTGAAACATTCACCCCTTAAATACATTAAAATAAACATATATGAAGAAATATCTTTCCTTTCACTCTTTTATTTTAAAAATTAGAGAAATGTGTACTTTTCCTGACAATGACTTCTATGCTCATTATTGGCAATTTGTGAGTTCAAAAACTCTGAATGAGCAGGTAATATTATCTATGCCCTTCACCTTGGATGTAATCACAATAGTTATGTGTTTTCTTCTAGAAATTTTACATTTTAAAATTAATGTCTTGAATAGTAGTACTTCAGCAAAATATATGCCTTCATATTGGAGAAGAAAAATTAAGACATTTTTCATAAAAATAGTTTTTATATCTACATGATATTACAGTGGTTGGATGTATCAAGTTTTTGTTGTGATTTTTTTTTAATTTTTGGATTTGCAGGCAACTTTCAGTATTGACCAGGTTGTAAGTGAATATATTTGAGAATATAGATATTGTTTTTTCTTTATATTCCTGCTTTATTTTTTTTCTTTTATATTTATTTAGCTGAAACCAACTACACACACCACACACACACACACACACACACACACACACAAATATATTTTGTCACTGTGGGTGAACCCTTTCATTGGGGTCTTTTAATTTTAAAATAACTTTTATCAATCCATTTTATCATTTGACATACTTAAAGCCAAATACACAAGATTTCTTTATGAATAAAATGATAGAGATTTCACATTCAATACAGCTCAGATCATTTGCTTTAAAGTTCCACATGATGAAGAAAAGTAATTCTGGAAGAAAATGAATGAAAATATAATTTTTCAAATAAAACCACATTTTAAAATCCCCAGTTAAAGTCACTAAGGTTAGTCAAGGTCCCAGCAGGAGAAGGAGGGAAACAGACCATTCAAGCTGGCTAATTTGCAACAAGCTCAGTTACGTCACTGTTTATTAAGATGTGGTTGGCGTATAAGGAAAGAATCAAGAGATAGATACTCTAGATCTAACAATAGCAGAAAGATATAACAAATACTGGGACTGAGGAAATATGAGGAAATGCTGATTATTGGAAAGCTAGAGAAGTGAGCTGGATGGACAAAGGGACCTGGTATTAGCCTGTGTTAAGGGACACTGTGGTCCACAATCAACTCGCAATGGAAGGTTTTGTGGAGAATAAACACTGAATCTCCTCTCATCCTCTATGTCATTTGGGGTCTCTCATTAGCTAAACTGATATGACTGGCAAAGACTACAGCACAGCCTCATATAAACCAGTTTGGGGGAGAACCAGGTAAAGGAAAGTCAAGAATGCATCTGAGGTGCCAAGTGAAAGCATCTTGATCTTAAAAGAATTCTATTATGAAGGGAGGGGATTTGGCTTGTGAACAAATAATTATTCAATTATTCTTTGCCTTGCCAACATGAGTAGAATTGTATATTATAAAGCAAAATGGAAAAAAAAGTATTTGGAAGATGCATTTTTGAACTTCAGCTCTGAGACTAATTTAGATGTTAACTATTATAGCTTTTACAAACTGCTTTTTTGCTCATTTATTTAGTGCTTGCTATGTACCCGAAATAGTGCCATGTGCCCAGCATGCACTCTATCATTCGATCCTCCCTAAGTATTGGCGAGTTTAAGTGTCTTACCCACAGACACACAAGCTAAGCAGAGGCAGAGCCAAAATTTTAGCAGATGTGGTGTCAAACGCCAGCACAATTGAATATGTTGCTCTATGTGCATTTGACACTATACCTCCCTCAGGAAAGACAACTTCACTAACTTTTATCACTGCCTTTCCTCTCCCATTAACCTCCCCTCCCCACCCACCAAAAGACGATGATCATATTCTGTTTTCATTTCTGTTGTTAAAGTTCCATCTCTGCATTTCAACCAACCCTTCCTTCCAGGCATTTTTTTTTCTGGTGTTTCTCCTCAAAAAGCAGATTCTGAGCTGCAATAGCTATGCAGGACTTTCAGAAGGGAATACTCCTAGGGTTAACATTAGAGAAAGGAGAGTGTCTATCTAACGGAGAGCTGGATGTCTGTCCAGATATGAGCCTATCCTTGTATTAATCATCTGCATCATGGTGGGTGTCTCAGGAGACACCAGACTTTAGATGTTATTGTTTTCTTATGCTGAGACAGTCACAAGAAGGACAGACAACTGGGGGCCAAGGGTCATCTTGGCAGCACTTCCATTAGGTGAAACAATGAGACTCATTCCTGAAGGGAGACTGTGCAGTGCACGACAGCATCCACCATAGTAATTACAAATCTCTTCTTTAATTTATAAGCAAAATAATATAAATTATGCACACATGTGCTTATGCACATGTATTCTATTATATGCATAAATGTATTGTTATAAATAACAAATAAGGAGATTACAGCATAGTTGATTAGACAGCTACTGCAGTAACATCTTATAAAATATTTAATCTACATACTTACAAACACACAAGTATATACATGAATTTCTAGTTAAACCTGCATTATTCGTAGATAGAAAAGACTCACTGAAAAGTTTATAAGTTGCTCAACCATAGAAATCAATGTGCTTATACACTAAATTTGTTTTAGATTCTTGAGTTAGGACAATTGATTGGTGTGCATTATAGGCACAATTTCTGAATTCCTGCATCCAAATGATTAATGACATCATAGTTTCTACATGTTTATCATTATGTAAGAAAAAAATAAAAGAGCCTCTGTGAGTCATCCTGATATTCTGCCCATAGCTGGATAAGTTGTTTATTTTTAAATTCAAGGTTTCAAACTGTCATGCTTGATTTTTTATCCTCCCTAGCTATGGATCTCAAAAAGTTTCTTCTGTAGCCAAGGAAAATGATACAGACAAGTTAAACTGTTCCTTTAAGATGAGTTCTGGGAGGAAAAACCAGACCAGAGGAAAGCTGCAAGAGCAGAGGTTATGGAGAAAAGGTAAAGAAACAGCTGTACTCTGATTATTTTATTTATTTTAATCTTTACCATATATACTAATCAAGAGGTATTTTCAAATTGAAAAATTTCAGTTCAAGATTTTAGAGGAACTTGCTCATGGTCACATGAAATATTTTTAAAGAGAGGATTTAAACCTTGTTCTTTTGGCCATTCTTCTAGTTCACCTGCTAGAAAACCCTTTAAAAGGCATGCTTGCGCTTGGGATATCTAACTGGAGGCACTATATGATGAGTGCACTAGCATAAGACTAGTCTGCCTTCTTTTCCCACCTTCCCATCTGCAATTCTTGTCACAGAATTGTTACTATTCCTCTTTGGAAGAGAATGGGCATAGATGTATGAAAAACATGAACTCTTAAAAATGTTAAAATCTAGAGCAAATGAAGCATTAAAGTGTTCAGATAAAAGTCAAATGAAGCTCCTTGTGATTCACATGGAGATTTGGTTTAAGATTTTTCAATTTCTGGACAAGCCTGCACCTGTCCACAGATTCTGCTTTTCCTCCTTTAATAATTCAGCTGCTGACAGTTGGAGCTTTGCTTCTGCTTCATTAATCTGCTCCTGGGAAGTAGTATTTTCTCAAAATTTTGGTGACATTTTCATTTCTCATCTTAAAGGATCCCTCTCCACCTCTTCTAGAGGTTGCACATTTCTACCAACTCAGACAGATGGACTCTCTCATTCTCATTCAACCTGGCAGTGTTCAAAATCAAGTGCTCATTTTTTTCCCTTTGATTTACCACTGCTCATTTACATCTTTCCCCATTAGATAGAAGTGTCAGCCTTGTCCCTTTTCCTTTTGTCTCTAAATCACAATTCACTGAGTTTGCATCCTCGGAGATTTTCTGGATTTTTCTAAAGATATAAGGGGTTCTTTTGTTTTATCATCAATGAAATGTTAATCAAATGAAAGTAAAATTACTATGTAACACATTAACTCCTCAAATAAATCGCAATGCAAAAGGACCATGGCATATCTTAAATGTATAACTTATTTTTTTTTCAGTTTCAAAAGACTATCTAAATACTGATTTGTTTCCACCTGTATTTCTCCTGGTTTAATTCCAGGTCCTTGCTTGGATGCCAATGCATTCAATAAGTAACCTTTTATGTTTGTTTTCCAAACTCCCAAACATACTAATGTTATCTATATTGAGTCATATTTATAAATTCAAATATTATAACACGTGCTGATGTGGTTTTTTTTTTTCTCCCATAAGTCAGAACATTTGAACCAATCAAGTTCCATAAAAGAAAAATGGATTTGGAGTCCAAAAGATTTAGATCAAGGTTCTAGTGCTTACTGACCATGTGGCGTTGAGTTGATAGTTTAATATTTCTAAGGCTCATTTTTTTCCTCAACTCTAAAATAGTGCAATTGTCAATGCCTATCTCATAGCACCGATAGCACTACCAAATGAATCACTGCATGTAAATTCTAACACAAAACATGAAACACAGTGGCTTCTTGAAAATGTTCTCTATTATCATTGATATGAAGAGTTTGGGAACATAAGACACATTGCTCTCCAACGGGAATTTGGTTACTCACTTTGAGTTTCAGAGTTTACATCTTTGAATTGAGAAAAAGCATACTTAATGTCATTGGTTGAATTGTGTTCCCCCTCAAATTCATATACTGAAGTCCTGAACCCCCACTACCTCAGAATGTACATTTAGAGATACAATCTTTAAAGAGGTGATTAACTTAAAATGAAGCCTGTAAGATGAGCCCTAAGCCATTATGACTGGTATTACTAGAATAATAGATTAGGACACAGACACACACGAAATCAAGGGGCACCCATATAAGGACACAGTGAGAAGGTGGCCATATACAACGCAAATACAGAGGTCTCAGATGAAATCAAACCTGCCAAACCATAAGCTTGGACTTTTCACCTCCAAATTGATGTTTGTTTAACCACCAGTGTGCAGTGTTTTTTTTGGCAGGTCTAGAAAATCAATAACTTTACCTTTAATTATAAAGTATAGCATACTGTCCATATATAGGAGGCTCTTAGTATTTATTTCATTTCCCCAAATTATGAGATTTGTTACTTTCCTTATTTTATAATTATTTGTGTAAATGTATTTTTCTTTTAAGAATATAATTTCTTGATGTCAGTAATCCAATAACCCCTACTTAGCACTTCCTTCCAGAGAAAAAGTCAGCGATTTGCAATTAGTGCATTGATGATTATTAATTATTTACTTAAATTATAAATTATTTACTTAAATAAATGGACATATGAATGATAGTGAGGCTCAATTATCTATAGGAAAACTAAAAATTCTGTTTGGGCCTCATGTGGTTAAATTTAATGACAACTTTATCTCTAACATCCTGCAATTGCCAGATGGTTATAGCCATTTTGACATAATACTAATTGGCAGCCTAGAAGCAACACATTACAGGAACATTTTCCCATGTAATTCTCCTTATTTGGGCAGTGTAGAAATGTTTACCTCTCATTTACCTTAAAGTTATATGAATATGGCCTATTTAATATTTTATTTTTGTCTTTTTTCTTTGTTATTTGGGGTGAGATTATTAATATAGCATAAATAGATTACCTAAATATTCTTTCCAGCCACAAAATAAATGTAAACACGCATAGATCAATAGTGCCTTACTTGAAAAGTGTTCTACCAATATTTTACAGAGAAATTGAAGGGATTTGTGCAACCTGAATTGACTTGAAACAACCATACAATATCAGCATAGCTGATGCCAATGAAAAGATTGTATGTAGAGCCAATGAAAGTTTAAGAATCCCAACATACAGACTACCATCAAGTCCAATAGTACATTGGACTGAGTTCTCATCATTGGGAAATCACAATCCTTTTCAAATTGATTCAGCAAGCTTATTTCGACATTGTAAGAAAGGTATCTGATTTCATAAGATCATAGTTTCTCTTGTCCACTTGCAGTTAAATCATTTGTCAATAAGTTCATTTTGAATCAGTCTACATGAAAAACTTTATAATGTAGGCACCAATAACGCATTTCCCAATGTATAGAATTCCTCCACTTGTTAATTAGTAAAAATTAAAAAAAAAGTAGTGGGGTACTTTCTAGTTAATTCTGTTTGGAAGATGATAACTCAGAGTCAAACCAAATTCTGACACACAAAATTTTCAGAAATTTTAATGTATGGATATATGTAAAGATTATCCAGACTTATCATTCAAAATGTACTTGACCATGAAACTCAAATGTAGAGAGTGTCTTAACAGGTTCATTGTAGTGTAAAATGAATCAAAGAAACTGCTGAACATAACAGTAAACATTGTCAGCTTGGAAATTAGAAATAAAACTTTCTTTTTTTTCTATAATGAGGAATATGTCAGAGGAGGGTGGAGGTTTAGGAAGAAGAAAGTTAAGAATCCCTATTAATAAGTCTCAGTAGTTAGCATTTAGGAAATCTCTTGGCTTTGGCACAAAACTGTGTGTGTGTGTGTGTGTGTGTTTGTTTTGTTTTGTTTTGTTTTGTGTGGGTTTTGTTTTGTGGCTTACATTTGACCTTACTTATAATTCCTTCTTCTTGAATGAGGCCAAATATGTGTTACCTGGTTAAATAATCCAAAATGGGAAATAATGCATAATCCCAGGCCAACTAACAGAGGGAGACCAAGGACTATGGAATAGAGATTCCTAATGACAAAATAAGGTCTCAGTACTTGAATTATTACTCAGTAGGACATAACGGTGATGAGCACTGGAGGTAACTATTCTACACCTGTTCTTTTTTTTTTTTTTTNTTGCATTGAATGTCTACACCTGTTCTTAAAATGAATTCATTATCCCAGCTGCCTAGCACAGTGCTAGATTTTTAATTATTTTTTTGGCCAAAGGTTTATTGAGATATAATTTTAGCATCATTTTATTATCCAAAAAAGAAATGCTGTACTTTTCAGTTGTCACCCTCTACTTTCCCTTCCCAACCCAGGTCTAGGCAACCACTAATCTAATTTCTCTGAATATAGATTTCCCTATTCTGAATATGACATAAAAATAAAATAATATGTGATCTTTTATGATTATCTCTTTTTCACTTAGCATAAGGTTTTCAAAATTTGTCCATTTTGTAACATATATAAGAACTTCAATTCAGTTTATGGTAGAATAATATTCTATTGTATGAACATGTCACATATTATTTATCCACTCATCAGCTGGTGTACATTTGGGTTGTATCCACCCTTTCACTGTTATTAATAATGCTGCTGTGAATATCTGTGTCTTGTATACATAGAATTTCTGAGTCAAATTTTTCTGGGCTTGACTTTTTGAGGAAGTCACAGACTGTTTGCCAACCAGTGGTACCATTATATAACCTCCAGTTGTGTATAAGACTTTTGATTTCTTCACATTCTTACCTCCACTTACTTTGTGTTTTGTGTTGCTTCGTTTTGTTTGTTTTAAAATAAAGGCCATCCTAAGTGTGAAGTGGTATCTCCTGGTGATTTTAACATTCATTTCAACAGATTGATTAGTGATGTTCAGGATATTTCCATGTGCTTATTGCCTATTTGTATATTTTCTTTGGAGAAATGTTTATTGGAGTTCTTTGCCCTTATTAATTTTTTTAATCGGGTTGTATGTTTTCTTGCTGTTGAGTTCCAGCAATTCTTTTTATATTATGAATGTTAATACCTTATCATATATGATTTTCTAATACTTTCTCTAATTACATGTTTCACATTATTGATGGTATTCTTTGAAGCACAAGAGTCTTTCACTATGATGAAGTCCAATTTATCTCCCCGTGCCCTGCCTTATGATCACTTGTGCTTTTGGTGTCATATAAAAGAGACCACTACCTACCTAATCCAAGATTACAGAGATTTTTCTCTTACATTTTTTACTAAGAGTTTTATAGATTTAGCTCTTACATTTCAGTCAATAATCCATTTTTAGTTAATTTTTGTGTTTGGTGTGAAGAATGAGTCAACTTTATTCTTTTGCATGACGATATACAGAATTGTTTGTTGAAAACCTATTTTTTCCCTATTGAATGGTCTTGGAATTTTGTTGAAAGTCAACTGACCATAGATATATTTTATTTCTGGGCTCTCAATTTCATCTCATTCATGTATATGTTTACTCTTATGCTAGTACCACACTGTCTTAATTACTATCATTTTGTTGTTAGTTTTTAAATCAGGAAGAATAAGTTCTCCACTTTTTTAAAGATTTTTTTTGGTGCCTATTCTGAGTTCCTTGAGTTTCCGTATGAATTCAGGGTCAGCTAGTATATTTACAGATAAGCTAGCTGGTATTGTGATAGGGATTGCGATAAATTTGATGAGCATTTCCTTCCTTATAATATTAAGCATTCTATGCTAATAGATTTTCATATATGAAGATATTCTTGTCTCTTCCTTTGATAGCTTTTTAACTTCTTAAACAATTAATAATTTTCATAGAATGAGTTTTGCACTTATTTTGTTAAATTTATTCTCAAGTATTTTATTCTTTTAGATGTTGCAAACTGATGGATTTTTATTCATTTTTGGATTGCTTATTGCAAGCATATAACAATGGAACTGATTTTTGCATTTTGGCCTTGTATCCTGCTATCTTCCTGAATTTGCTTAATAATTATAGGCATACCTGGGTGGTTCAGTTGGTTAAGCATCTGACTTCAGCTCAGTTCATGATCTTGTGGTCTGTGAGGTCATGCCCTGTGTTGGGCTCTGTGCTGACAGCTTGGAGCCTGGAGCCTGCTTTGGATTCTGTGTTTCCCTCCCTCTGTCTCTCCCCTACTCATACCCCTCTCTCTCTCTCTGTTTTTCTCTGAAAAGTAAATAAACATTAAATTTTTAAAAATAATTCTAATAGATTTTTTGAATTTATTCCTTAGTATTTTCTATGTAAAAACACATATCTTTGAATAGGGTATTATTCTTTTTTACTTTTTAATATAAATAATTTTTATTTAATTTTCTTCCTGATTGATGTTGCTTCAACCTCTAGTATGATGCTGAATAGAAGTGGAGAAAACAGATAGCCTTGTAATGTTTGTTGTGGGCATTGCATAGATGTTCTTTACCAAGTTATGTCTCTTTCACACTTATATTGTTCAGTGTTTATATCCAGAAAGAGGGTTGGAGTTTCATAAATGATTTTTCTGCATCTGTGGGTATGAGCATGCTTTGTTTGTTTTTTTTTATTATATTAATATGCTATATCACATAGGTAATTTCTAGATGTTAAACCAACATTACATTCTTGGGAAAAAATCCCACTTGGTCATGTTTTATAACATGTTTATATGTAGCTGGATTTTATTGGTAGTATTCTGTAGAAAATTTTTCAGTCTTTGGAGGGTAGTTTTAAAATTATTAATTCAATCTTTACTTGTTCTAATTTTATTCAGGTGGTCTCTTCCTTCTTGAGTCAGTTTTAGTAGTTTGTGTCTTTCTAGATATCAGTCTATTTCATCTAAATGCCTATTTTATTGGCATACTATTGTTCATAGTACTCCTTTATAATATTCTAAGTTAAGTAGTATTACCTACTCTTTTTATTCTGATTTTAATAATTTGAGTCTTGTATCTTTTTTTAATCAATACACCTAAAAGTTTGTCAGTTTTGTCGATTTCTTCAAAGAAAAAAACAACTTTTGTTTTCAGTAACTTTTCTCTATTGCTTTTTCTGTTTCCTCTTTCATTATTATTTCCTTCCCTTTGTGGCTTTTGTTTATTTTGTTATATTTTTCCACTCTTTTAGGGCAGAAGGTTTTTATTGTTTAGATCTTTATTCTTGTTTTTTCATTTTAATATAGGCATTTACAGCTATAAAATTTCCTCTAAGAATTGCCTTAGCTGCATCCTATAATGTTGTGTTTTCATTTTATTTCTCTCAAAAATATTTTAAATCCTCTCTTGCAATTTCTTTGACTCGTTGTTTAAGAATATATTGCTTAATTTTTACATATTTGCGACTTTCTCAAATTTCTATCTGTTATTGACTTCTAATTTTATTCCATTGTACTTGTAGAGCATTTTTTATGGATTGATGCTTTTGTTATTACTGATATAGTTGGATAGACTTTTATTTTTGTTTCTGTACATGTCATATGTTTGTTCATGTTGTTGTTTATCCTTTTATAGTACACTTTTTGTAAGTGATTTTTTAAAATCTTTCAGTGTGAGGACAACTCTTGAAACAATTTCACTGCTGTGGCTGGAAGCAAATGGGTATATATTTTTTCTGAAGCTAAAAGGAATAACTATTTCATCCACAGATTTTCTTGTTATTCAAGGAAATATTTGGTGAGCCGTTCCCAAGAAAGATTAGTTTCTACGCTACTATGTGTTGGTAGGGACCCAAAAGCATTATAATTTGATTAAATGAATAATATATCCTAATTATGTGCTCCAAGAATGCAAATGAAGGCATTATGTTACACCAACTTGAATGATTGTATGTATGGGGTTTTGATTCACTGAGGTAAGTGCTGTAGGAAATAAATCTGGTTTGGGGGAAAGGATCTTTAGCGCAAGTTAAAGGGATGTAGAATTTATGGTATTTTTGGTATGTCCAAGAATATATGCCTATTAGTCATAGGCATGCTACAGTAAGGCATTAAGTGACTAAAAGGGGAACATCTGTGGTTGAAGAGCAACCATGTACCTACAGTCTCAAACAGGCATTTCTGGTTTTAACTGAGTACCTATGGTTGCAGTCAAGCATGAGGTAAGATCTATGGCTGCAAAATCATTTCTCATCCTTACTGGAGATCAGCCTACATGTACAGTTCTCAGAATTATCCTGGTTAGGTTTGTCTAAAAACTGAGGCAGGATAATTTTAAAGAGTCATAAAATAGTGACAACAGATGAGATAAGGCATTATAGGACAGGAATGGTTCTTCCAGTAGGTTTATATTTATCTGGTCAAGATAAGAAAGCATTTGACGGGGAGTTTTGTGCTGTGGGTAAGTACAGAATGTTGATTCCACTGCATTTAGGGTCTCCTGTGAAAGTCAATATTTATCAACAATGCACTTCAGGTTCTGTTTGTTGAAGGAACAAAATAACTATAGATTCTTTTTTTTTTTTCCTTCTTCTGAGGGCAGATGTTTCTGATGAACAGGTATTAGTGTTTCTTCTATTAGGAACTTTTAAAAATATAAATTAATGTCTTGGTATTGTGGCCTCTGTAGCAGCCTCCCGTGTTTTAGAAGAGTATGAATCAATTCACCAAGGGTACAGTCCTCTCACATTGTAAACTAGTGAAATTAAGTTTGTGAATTGGAAAAGCTAAAAAATTACCCCTGGGACTTAAGAAAATGTGAGGATAAGACTGAGAAGCCATGATTCCCTATCTATCTTCCTACATACTTACATAGCCTCTGTCATCTGGGAAAGGAGAAAGGTTTTCACTATGCTAGCTGAAGATTGTGAATGTGACCTAGATAATTCTTGAAGAATTTAGGTTTAAACACTGCTTTTAGTGTCTACTGGAAGGAAAAAAGCCTTCATTCCTTAGAATGAAATTGTGGTAAAACAACTATACCAAAAAAGGGCTAAATTGAGATTAAAAAAAAAAAAAAAGATTGTACTTCCAGGTAAGCTGTGTGAATAAATTTCTCCAAAATACTTTTATCATATTTAAATCATGGGAAATAGTGTGTGTGTGTGTGTGTGTGTGTGTGTGTGTGTGTGTGGGTAGCTGGGTGGTTGGTGGTAGTGGTGGTGGTTTAAATAACAACCACACATTATTCTCAGCCAGAGGAATAAACAACTTCTCCAAAGAATAAGAAAAACTTGACATTCAAGAAATATCTAATTTGGAGCTGTAATGCTATAAATAATCTTCTCACTGAGAATATGGTATTTTATCCCTTACTGGAGTTCTCCTTTGCTACTTATCTCAAGACAATAAATTATGTAATAAATTTTAATATTCTTAGCTTCCTGTTTTAATTAGAACAAGAACAGAGGATAAGCAAGATGATTGCCTGGCTTGATGCCTAATTCTTTTATAGATTTCTAATAAATTTTTTGAAAATGATTCACAATTGGTATCAGAGGAATGAAAGTTGAAAAAACTTGAGCTGTCTAACATATAAAAGTGAAGTCTCCATGTTGGCATACCCAATATCCACAGTTGAATGGGGAAGAGATGTTGGACATGATTTGTCCTGCTTCTGAGGAAAGTTAATTTAAAGGAAGGGGGTTTGGTTCACTATAAAGAAATGAGTAAGAACTCAGCCACAATAATTTAACTTGTTGGCCTTCACTCAATAGTGTGGTTCACTGACTAAAAACAATCAAATGCCATTTCCTCTTTAGAGATAGTCTTACCTGGGTGACCTAAAAGGTTTCATCCAGTATCAAACCTATAAAAATTTTTAAATACCTTCTGCTTTCAATTAATTTGTTTATTCACCCATTAATTCGTTCAGATTTAATTTTGAGTATCTACTTTCCCTCCTAATTCTGTTAGTTACTAATGATCAGGCTTTTGTGTTTTTTTTTAAATTAATGTTTATTAGTTTTCAGAGAGCATGAGTAGGGGAGAAACATAGAGAGAGGGAGGCACAGAATCTGAAGCAGGCTTCAGGCTCTGAGCTGTCAGAGCAGAGCCTGATGTGGGGCTAGAACTCAAGAACCATGAGATCATGACCGGAGTTGAGGTTGGAAACCCAGGCGAGTCCTAATAACAACTTTAACTGATAAGAACTGTAACTGAGAAAGGGGACGTTATGGAAGCAGAGGGCAAGGGCTTTTCAGCCCCAATACTCTTCACAACAGTATGGAGTATTCAAGCACCCCTAAGGAAATTTCACACTGCTCAAGAGCCTCACGCCAAATATCCTGGGACCAAAGTATGGACCATCACAGAATCAGTAAGCTAGGGTCCTGTTTAGAGAGATGGAAGAGGTAGGACAGAAAGCTTATTTTCACTGTGACCTCTACGATTAAATAATTCCTCAACAGGTTATTTCTAGTATAGTAATTTATTTTCTTCATAAATGACATACTATCCATAATTGCACTCATTACTGAATTCCTGTGCTGTAAGTTGATCTTCAAAAATGAAGAAATGGAAGTTTTAAGTTTAGTTTTGCAAGTGTTTTCTGAGATTTAAGATTTGAGATTTACTCCAAAGCTTTGATAACATCAAATTTGAAGTCTCTCTATCAAAGGATAAAGAAATGTCATTTACCCTTTCTGTAAATATTTTCCTAGAAACATGCTTCCAATATGATACAATGTTTTTTACATACCAATGGTGGTATGTAATATATCAATGGACAAGATTTTGCCCATGTTGCAACAGAAGTAGCAAAGTAAACTGATTGTGGTATCTTTGTGTGCACACTCCTTGTATACTTCTCTTCTTACTCATGCCCACTCTATTTCTCCAAGGAGCTAGACTATTCATTCTTATAAAATGCAGCCACAGAAGTCTATACTAATACACTATAAATAATAGAGCATGGTGGACTTCTACTGTCCTAATTTCAAAGGTTACAGGTATGTGATATTAGGTTGGTGGCTTAGAAAATTTATTTTACAATTGGTGAACAGACTGTTGGGCTGGGTTGGGGAAAAGTTCTCTCTGTCTCTCTCTCTGTCTCTCTCTCTCCATCTCTCTCTCTCTCTCTCTCTCTCACACACACACATACACACACACACACACACACACACATCCACACACACATGAACACACATTCAGTTGGGACAAAGTTTGGAATTCATTAGCTAAGTATATAGAAACAGATGGCAGACATACGAGATTAAGCCATATTTGTACATTTTTACTTGGCCCTAGAATTTTGAGAGAGACATAAGTCACATATGCTACCCATACAGAGGAGGGCCAATTACAGCTTAAATATGTAATATTTATTCCTTTGTCATGTCTCTTTATTTTTGTGGCTTAACAAAACATATATACAACTTGAATCATTGAGAATATTTACAAATATCTAAGGCTTTCTTCTTTCTTTTTTACCACTCTAGTTTTACTGAATATAGTTCACATAATAGAAAACCACCAAATTTCAGTAAACAAAACACAACCATATCTATATCTAATTTTAAGACATTACTATCACCTGCAAAAATTTTTTTTTTCAAAAAAATAGGGATATTTTCCTTATCCTCTTTTTCCCAGTCTTAGGAAAATACAAGTCTACTTTCTGTTTGTATGGAATTGCCTATTCTCAACATAATATAATGCATAGTCTTTTGTGATTGTGTTCTTTCATTTAACAAAATGGTTTCAAGTTCTATCTGTGTTGTAATATATATCAGTACTTCAGTCCAACTTATGGCTGAATAACATTCCATTGTATGAAAATAGCACATATCATTTATCAATTCATCAGTTGGTAGGTATCTGAATTGTTTATATCTTTTGGATAATACTTTTTTGAACTTTGTGTACAATTTTTTTTTTTGAGACACACAGTTTTGTTCCACTTCGGTATTATACCTAGAAACAAATTTGCTAGGTTATATAGTAACTTTATAATTAACATTTTGTGTAACTAGAAAAATGTTTTCCAAACTGGAAATTCCTACCAGCAATGTTTATGGGTTCCAAATACTTCTCATCATAGTCAACATCTGTTTTGTCTACCTTTTTTTTTAAATGATAACAATCATAGTGAATATGGTGTGATATCTCATGAAGGTTTTGATTTGTGTTCCTTAATGACTAATAATATTGAACATATTTTTGTGTATATTAGACATAATACATCTTCTTTGGAGAAATGTCTATCTAAATCCCTTGCTTGTTTTTTTTTTGTTTTGTTTTGTTTTGTTTTGTTTTTTTTCCCAGTTATCTATCTATTTTTGAGCTAGGGCATATTTATATATACTGTATACAAGAACCTCATCCAGTATATGATTTGCAGATAGATTCCCCCATTCTTTGAGCTAGCTTTCCACATTCTTGATGGTATAATTTGCAGAATAAAAGTACTTACTTTTGATAAGGAACCATTTATGTTTTTCTTTGACAATTGAGCTTTTGGAGTCATATTTAAGAACAAATACCTAATCTGAGACCACATATATTTGTTACAATATTGCCTTTTTCTTTGTTTAAAAAATATTTATTTATTTTGAGAGACAGAGAGCATGTGAACAGGGCAGGGACAAAAAGAGAGGGAGGGAGACAACCCCAAGCAGGCTTTGCACTTAGCATGGAGCTCAATGAGGGGGGAAGGGCTAGACCTCGTGCCCATGAGATCCTGACCTGAACTGAAATCAAGACTCAGACATTTAACCAACTGAGCCACCCAGGCGCCCCTCCAATATTTTCTTGTAATGGTTATTTTAGTTCTAGCTTTTACATTTAAATTACTGCTTGATTTAATTTTTGCATTAAAATTGCTACAGAGGCCGTCTTCATTATTTTACGTATAGATAACCAGTGGTCACTATACCATTTGTTGAAAAGATGAATCTTGCCTCCATTGAAATGCCTAACACTCTTGTCAAAAAATTATTGACCACCAGGGTACCTGGGTGGCTCAGTTGGTTAAGCATCCAACTTCAGTTCAGGTCAGGATCTCATGGATCGTACGTTCAAGCCCCGCTTCAGGCTCTGTGCTGACAGCTCAGAGCCTAGAACCTGCTTCAGATTCTGTGTCTGTCTCTCTCTCTTGCCCTCTCCCGCTCACGCTCTCTCTGTCTCTCTGTCAAAAATAAATAAACATAAAAAATTAAAAAATATATATTGACCAGAAAAGTTAGTGCCTAATTCCTGGACTGTTTATTCTATTTTATTAATCTAGATATCTATTTTTAAGCCAGGATGACACTGTACTGATCACTGTAGCTTTGTTGTAAATTTTGAAATAGGAAATATGATGTCTCCAAGTTTATATTCTTTTTCAAGATAAATTTGACTCTTCTAGATCACTGTATTTCCATATGAATTTTGGGATAAGTTTGTCACTTTATGCCAAAAAGCCAGATGGGAGTTGGATACAGATTGCATTGAATCTGTAGATCAATTTTAGGTATGTCACCATTTTAACAATATTAAGGCTTCCAATCTGTGAAAATAGGATATATTTCCATTTATTTAAATCTCCTTCAATTTTTCAGCCATGTTTTGTCTTTTCAGCACTTCTTTATTAGTTTTATTCCTAAGCATTGTATTTTATTCTTTTAGATGCTATTGTAAACTGAATTGTTTTCTTCATCTGATCTTTACATTGTTCACTGCTTAAATATAGAAATAGAACTAATTTTTTATATTGAGCTTGTTTCCTGTATCTTAGCTTACTAATCAGTTCCTTTTTTTTTTTAAAGTTTATTTATTCATTTTGAGAGAAAGAGAGAGGGAGCAAGGGAGGGGCAGAGAGAGGGAAAGGAGACAAAGCAGGCTCTGTACTGCCAGTGCAGACCCCAACATGGGGCTTGAACTCAAGAACTGAGAGACCATGACTTGATTCAAAACGAAGAATCAGAAACTCAGCTGAGACACCCAGACACCCCATTGTCAGTTCTAATTGTTTACATGTGCATATGAGTGAACTTAGAGTATTATACGTAAAAGGCCATGCCATCCACAAAGAGAGATATTTTATTCCTTTCCAATCTAGATGTCATTTATGTTTCTTCCTTAATTGTCCTAGAATATCCTGTACAATATAAGAGGAAAGTGGTGAAATCAGGTATTCTTGTCTTGTTCCCAATCTTGGGAAGTAATATTCTTTCACCATTAAATATGATGTTAGTTGTGGGGTTTTGTTACTTTAAGTCTTTTATCAGGTTTAAATGGTCCCCTATATTTACAAGTTTGTTGAGTGTTGTTGGATTTTGTGATATATTTGTTTTCTGCTTATATTGAGATGAGCATTTAGTGGGCTTTTTATCTTTATTCTTTTAAGATTATTTAGATATTATTCATATTAATATTATAGATATTAATTTTATATTAGATATTTACAACCCTGGGGTAAATCTCTTGATCATGGTGTATAATACTTTCATACACTGTATTCATTTCTTAATTATCTATTGAAATGTTTTGCATCTACCTTCATACAGGGCATTGGCTTGTTGTTTTGTTTTCCTGTGCTATTTTTGTCTATTTGGAGTATGATGTTAATCTACTCTCAAAGAATAAATTAAGAAATTATCTAATTTAAAGGTTGGCTGGAATTTGCCAGTGAAGCCATCTGGTCTTGGACTTTACTTTGTGGAATGTTTTTAATTACTAATTCAATATCTTTATTTTTTTATATGTGTATTTAGGCTTTATTTCTCTTCTTGAGTCAGTTTAGGTAGTTTGTGTCCTTATAGGAATTTTCCAATTTCATATAAATTTATCTAAATTGTAGGCATGTGATTCCTTTATGTAACCTTAAACATCCTTTAATATTTCTAAGATTAGTAGTTATGTCCCCTTTTTTATGTATGATTTTAGTAATTTTAATCTTCTATATGTTTTTCCTTTGTCAGTTTAGGTGAAGTTTCATCCATTTTACTTACCTTTTCTAACAAATAACTTTTTATTTCATTAATATTCTCAAAAGAATTTCTAAATCCTTTTAATTTTATTTTCTCGACAATATTATTGACTTTCTTATAATTGCTTTGTGTTTACTTTGCTTTGGTTTTTCTATTTTCTTAAGGTAGAAGATTGTTACTATTTTTATTTTTTCATATGGGGGTTAGGGTATACATTCCTCTCTAAGTATTGCTTTAGCTGTATCCCTTAAGTGTTTTTATGTATTATCTTCATTTTCATTCATGTCAAAGTATTAGCTGGAGTGCCTGAGTGGCTCAGTCAGTTGACTGTTTGACTCTCAATTGTGGCTCAGGTCATGATCTCACTGTCATAAGACCCATCTCCCTCTGCCCCTTCCCTGCTCACATGGCATGTTATCTCAAAAAAGAAATTGCTAATTTCTTTTATGATTGGTTACTTGACCAACTGGTTCTTTAAGAGTATGTTGGCAGTTGCTATATGGTATACATAGATGGGAAAATAGGTAGATAAATAGATGGATAAATAGACAGACAATTATAATCATTACTTTGTATAATCTTATGTCTTTCTAAAAAATTGGACAAAGAATAGAAACAAACATATATTTAGAGACTTTGTTATAATAATGTTTCAATTTACCATTTCTTCTTTCCTTATTTTTTAAAGAGTTAATTTGAGTTTCTATCTGGTTACATCTCCTTATTTCCATAACTCTTTTTCTTTCCCCTACACACCTCTTTTGTACCTTTAGTCTTCAATATATTATAGTTCTGTAGGTTATAGGCATACCATATATTATTTCCTATAATTATTATTTAAACCATTTGAGAATAAAGAAAAATAAATATATAATTATTTTCCCTTTCATAGTAATCTATAGAATTATGTTTACC
>NW_027528798.1:1067456-1125195 GCF_008692635.1 Crocuta crocuta
TTTTTTTTTTTTTTTTTTTAATGCTGATTAAAATGGTTATCTGATATCACTTTTTTTTTCAGGCTTAAAGAACTTTTTTTGATATTTCCTTTAAGCCAGATCTTCTAGTACTAACTCTCTCTGTTTTGTGTATATGGACATGTGCTATTTTGATTTCCTTTTAAGAAACAAATTTACTGGATATAAGAATCTGGGTTGTCAGATTTTTTTTAACACTTTGAAAGTATGTTATTGTAACTGCCTAAATAATACAGTAAACAGATTTCCTAAATACTTCAAACAAAAGAGGAGAGAGACAGGGAGAGCGATAGAAAGAGAGAGAGAAAGAGAAGAGGAAAAGGAGAAGAGAAGGTGAAGGAAGAGCAGGGAAGGGAAGGGAAGGGAAAGGAAGGAAGAAAAGAATTCTCTAATTATTTGCAAAGTGGCTTTGAGATGAGGTAATTCTTCAATTCTTCACCAGGCCTTTTACACCTCGGCATGTCTCTCATATAGTGCTTGCACTGAAATTGAAAATCAGCTAGAGGTTGAAGGTTCTTCTCAGCTCTTTTAAGAACATGATTCCTGCCCTGGGCATGCATGTAGACTTCTAGATACCAGATACGTGTAGGAGTTTCTCAAAACTCTTATTCTCCAAAGTATGTCATTCTCTAGTTTTTCCTCTCAGGCTTTCAGCATGTCAATTGTTTACCCCAACTGTTACCTTTTTTTTAAATTATTATTTTCTTGGGGAAGGAGCACAAGTGGAGGAGGGGCAGAGAGAGGGGGACAGAGGATCTGAAGTTGCCTCTGCCCTGACAGGCTGACAGCAGTGAGCTCAAATTCAAGAACTGCAAAATTATGACTTGAGATGAAGTCAGTTGCTCACATGACTGAGCCATCCGGGAGCCTCTGTTAACTTTTATTCAACTGGCAGGAGCTTGTTCATTTGTTTTTCCATGTTTCTGAGGAATTTGGAGCCATACTTTACCCTGAGAGAGTCTGATTTAAGTGAAACAAAGGTAAATATTTTGCATCAGTCCTTACAGGGGCTCCCACATATGTCAAAACAGTATACTAAGAATAATGTTAGATCTATGACCTTCAGAATCAGGGGCCTACTCCAGGAACAAGGGCTGCTTGGAAGGCAAGTTATCGTCTTCAATACAGCCACAGAGGCAGGGAGGGGGTCAGGTAAGAGTAGGTTAAAATGCCACAAATTTCTCCTACATTGTTTCAGTCACCTTATTCTTAACTCAGTGATTTCTTGGTTGTTGTACACTTTTGACAATTTCCCAGAGTTCTGTCAAGAACCTGAGTTTTTGCCTGCTTTTCTTCCCTGTGGAGGGATGGACCATTGGAATCACTTTCTATACCATTATCACTCAGAGAGTGTTTTTAAACCCATTATGCCAGTGACACTTTTGTCCTTTGTTGATGGATTTGTGTATGGCTTGGACAGTCCTTCACATCTTCCCCAGTGACTGTTTCTAAGTGGGTACAGCCTAGTACATTCATACAGCCTCCTGACCCCCAGATTGTGTGTGATTCTATAAGGGCTCTTTATGACTATATTCCTTATTCTCTCTTTTATCATTCTGAATTGTCTGGGTTATTTGTTTTGTTTTGTTTTGTTTTGCTGGTTGCTCTGAATACCATGAAGCTACCAACACCCTATCTGTTGTCCTCTACCAAGTTCTCCATTGTTTTCAACAATTTTCCAACAGATACTATTAATTCTCCATAGTCTGCTTCAAATATAGCCAGTCCCTTCAGTGAGATATATATCTTTCCAACCTTAATGCTACCTTTACCCCCGCACCAGAACTATGGGCAGATGAAGCTCACTGAGCTTCTTCTGCCATAATGACATCCTTGCTCTATGAGCCAAAGCCAGGCCATGATGTTATTCCTTGTTCTTGGCTTGGCTCTGCCAATCTGAAGCCTCTACCCCAAATGCATTTCAGGGTGAGTGTGATGAGAGCCCCAGTATTCTCAGATTGTCACACCTAACCTTGAGTTTCCACCAAAGGGATAGAAGATACCATCAGATAAAGGAGACTTGGTACTCTTGGCTATTTTCATCAAAACCAGTATTTTCATCATAAGGCTGTGGATAATAATAAACCTCTAGCAGCCTACCCTGCCCAGAGTGAAACACAGCTCTGAACTGTGAGCTGGGGTGAGATAGAACCCTCACATACTAGCCATACCCACGTAGTACACACCTCCTGGTATATAGCTCCCATTACCTGAAGTTTGGAGGACTGGGAGTAGAAGCAGTCTCTGGCATGCAAGTTATAAACTCTCTCTGTCTTTCTCAAGATTCATTAGAATTTTCCAAATAAATGTTTTGACACTCACTCACTACACCCTTGGGTTTCGTTTGTGGGTTTTTTTTTTTTTTATTTTAATATTTTTTTCTACCGAAGTGGTTGTTTTATTGGAAAGAGGGCTCACTGAGCTACTCATTTTGTCTTTCTGAAAGTTGCCCCCTTTCTAGCCTACCCCACTTTTTAATGCAACTCTCTTCTTTCTTGATTCAAGCTCAGCATAATGATGGAGATTTGGGAGGTAGTGGGACAAGGGCTTAAGGAACTGTGTCTAGAAGACTAATTAACAAGGCAAACTTGAGAAGTGATTTTTCAAGGTGATCTTGAGCTCTCTAGTAATCCACAATGATATTTCCCCACAGTGATCAAGCATTGACTATTTAACTACTGCTATAAATATATATAGTATGATCTAACATATATTTACTTTTTACACATAATAACTTTTATTATAAAAAATTTTAATAAAATAATTTCCTTTTGGATATCCACTCATCCTCTACTCTTTACTCAGATTTTCCATGATGTAGAGCCTACCAGTTGTACTAGGCAATTTCCATGAATCAAGCACATAATTTTGATTTTAAAAATCTATGACTCAAGTACTGTCATTGTTCACTCTTTATAAATGCAAATTGGAGGCAAAAGGATTAAGTAATTTGTTCAAAGCTACACTGTTATCAAGGTCATCAAGATATTATAGGTTATCAAATATCACAGTTATCATATTTATCAAGGTATAAAGAGTTGGAGTCAGGCAGCCCAACTGTACAGACTAAACCATGGCCTGATCATATAGAATTTTTTCCTTAGAGTTTAGGAGTAAGCTCCTGTCAAAATAAAACCAATGGGACCAACAGATGTTTCACTTTCAGTAAAAGCTCTCCCATATGGACACGAATATCTGAATATCTTAGTATCCTTCCTTTATCCACTACTATATGGTTGTAGAGACTAAGACTACATAAAGGAAAACAACTAAACGTTGGAATGTACTTGAGACTTGTTGCCACTACTTCAACTTTGAATCTGTCTGTGCTATAATTCATAAGTACTTCAACAAATGAAAGTTATTTAAGATAATACTTTTATACTAGTTATTTCTCTTTCTTGGGTATCTTAACTGGGGTTCACAGATTCCAAAGTTCAGTCAGAAGCCTTTAAAAACACAATCTTGGTGGCCTGACTATCAGGGAAAACACAAAACTTCAAAAATTCTATCTTGACAATATTGTCTCTTTACTCTGAGGGGATAAATGTGTACGTGTGTGTGGTGGTATGTGTTTACACAAGTGTACCTCAAAATTCTTGTTTCCTGTCATCTTAATGAGAGGAAATACATGTGTGTATGCATATTTGTGTGTCTGTTTACATACAAATACAGATTTTATTATGGTCTTGTTTGTTTGCTTTCATATTGGCAAAAAAAAAGTTTAGGTTCATGATATTGCTTATGAATACCAACACTCTTCCCAATTGAAAGACTGATATTCTACATTTTATAATATAAAAGAAAATTATTACAAAAATATAGTTTGTAAGCACACTTTGTTTGTTTTATCTAGCACTAAAAAAGAGGACTAGCAAAGCTGGAATATGCCTTAGAGTTATTTGCTTATCCTGTCATGGAACATTTAATTTAAAGGTCTGCATAACTCAGAGAGATACTTCCATGTTTGTTCTGTTTGACTTCTGTATGTCATTCCTAATCTTGACAACAAGAACAAGACTGTGGGCAGATCAAAATAAAATATATATCATTCATCATGTTACTTGCCAGGAACCACAGAAAAAGGAACATTCAATTATGGTTTCTGATTCCTCATCTCTGACACCTCTTTCCCTCTCTTCTTTTCCTGTGCAGCCTAGTACACAAACATGTTTGCAACACTATGATGAACCCTTCAGTGGAGACATGAGCAAAGTATTAATCATCTTTGCATACTCCACAATGCTTCTCTCATGGCCTTTTACAAAGGAGAAAGTCACTGAATGGTGGTTGACTAATATTTGTAAAATGCAGTGGGTTCACAATTCCAGTAACAATCCACTACAATGATAAACTTGTTTCTATGTCTAAAGAGTTCATATGGAGTAAGGTCTACCTGTCTATCATCTATAGTATCTATAGATGTATATAGAGTATCTATAAATTTATTAACATCTATATATATCTTCACTTGAAAGTTACATTTCTTTGATTTGGGAAAATCTTCAAGATATAATTCTTTCCCTTCTTATTTCTGTATTTCAATCAAAATCTAATGGAATCATCAAAGCAACTGTCAATATTTGCTTTTCCTCTTTCAGCAGGTAAACTACATTTACATTTCTATACTTTATCTCCTAATCACTGAAAACTTCTACCTAGCTTTTATATTCCTTCTGCTGTTTTAATGACAGCTTTATAATTTAATAGACAATGAATGACAATCCAAATGCTTTTCACTGTGGTTTAGGTTGTTCCCTTCTTAAACTTACCCAGAGATAACACAGACGTTCAGATACAAGTAACCCCAGTTTACCACTATAATAATTAAAAGGGGTATTATTACTTAGTAGGGATATGGCATTGGAGACCTTCTAGCTCCAAAGTTCACTGTAAATTGTATTTTGAAACTTGGAATCAAGAAGGAAGAATGTATTATCAGCTTCACACAAAAGGATCATCACCTATTGGAAACATCCTTGACTGAATGTCAGCTCATCTAAAGCTGATGCTAACACTGATTCAGTAATGATCATGCATAAATACCTATATCTCCCAAGCAAAGGACATTGGCCAGTGGCCAGGCAATCTTCTGTTTTGTTTTGTTTATTTGAGAGAGAGAGGCAGAGAGAGACAGAGAGAGCGAGCACAAGCTGCAGGGAGAGTGGCAGAAGGGGGAATGGAGAAAGAGAGGAGAGAATCTGAAGCAGAGACACATTCAGTGTGAAGCCCAACCCAGGGCTCGATCCCACAACCCTGGGATCATGACCTGAGCCGAAATCAAGAGTAAGATGCTCAACTGACTGAGCCACCCATGTGCTCCCAAATCTTTTGGAACCTCCACTTACTCATAGGAGGGGACAAAGGACATTGTAGAACATTTCCTCATATTTTGGTATTTCAATTTCTAATAACCACCATTATAAAATGCTGATAATAATTTCTGTCTCATTCGTTGTGTGAAGATTTGTTGCAATATTCAAATCAATGATAGATATGAAATTACTTTAAGAACGATAAAAATGTGTTTTGTTTTTCTGTTTATAAGTTGACAACAAGGTAATTATTAAAAGTATTAATAAAGGTATGATTCTTTGTGTCTTTAAATTGTGTGACAGGCACAGATTTCCAAGATAACACAATAAAGTTTTAACTGTTCAATGCTTATGCATTATGCCAAGTCATTGAGTCAAGTGGAACCATGCCCAACTTTGCTTGTTTGTGCATTCAGGCTTGGGCTGATGTCTGTAGGAATTTCCATCCATATGTTAGGCAATGGCCTGGAGTAAAACATGCTCAGGATCAGGGTTATTTGCCAGGTTAGGCTGCTGTAATGCTTCCTAGAACAGCTGGAATATGTTTTCCAAGAGTACACAATAGCACCTAAATAGCTGTCGTGCTGTGATTTAGAGATTTTAAATTCATTCCCATGTTTAATTCATCATACAACTCTGTTCTGACATTTTAATATGCATATTTTTTCTTTCTTTCTTTTTTTTTTTAATGATGTCTATTTCTTGCAGGTTGCCTTTTCCATTTTGGCATATTCTTTGGTGGATCTCAATTATAAAACCAGCTATTGGAGTCCTTTCAGAGAAGGAAAGGGCAACAAAATGAGTAAAGCAGACAGCATGAGAGAACCCAGTGTAAAACACCAGCAACGTATGAAAGAAGGGAAAGAATGAGTGCTCAAGGACATCAAATTAAAAACAAAACAAAACAAAACATATTTGGCAAAACCAAATTTGAAATTCCAGCTCCTCTGAACTATAGGGTGCCAGTAGTTTACATACAGAAATTAGATAGATAGATAGAGAGAGAGAGAGAGAGAGAGAGAGAGAGAAAGAAAGTAACTGAATTCACTTGAGGGGCCAAGATCGTGGAGCAGCATGGAAGTTCTCAGCTTCTCTCATCCCTGAAATGCAGCTAGATAATGGTTTGCAGCCAAACCATTTTGTACACCTAGAAAATTGATCTGAGGATTAACAAAACAGTCTGCATAACTTGAGCCACAGAACTCAGCAGATAAACTGGGAAGAGAGAAGCCATGGAAGGAAGAGAGCTGTTTTTGCAGAGAGAGAGGACAGAGAAAGGGAGGAGAGTGCAGGAAAAGCACACCCCTCCCCACAACACACACAAACCAAAATAGCTGAAGAGTAAGACAACAAATGGAAACATCCACAAGTGACTAATCAAGGGAGAAAGGAGAGGGTTTCAATACCATTAAGGACTCTATAAACAGGGGAGAACAGACTCAGAAATTCTGCAGCTCCATACCTGGCAGTGCTCTGGTGGGAAGGATGAATTCCCAGGAGCAGGCAGTGAGGTCTGAGGGGCCCAAGGGGCCCATGGAGAGAAGCAGTTCCCCTACTAGATACAAGAGCATTTGGTAGAGATCTATGGTCTCCCCACAGGGAAAGGTCCTGGTGGACTCTGGATAACAGCCATATTTGCTGGTATTGGAACAAAGATGCCAGGGTATGGTGAAACCTGGTGCTGCCTGTGTGTTGTATTTTGCCATAATCTCTGAACCTCTGCACGAGCATGATCACACAAACTTTTTCTGGGGCAAGTAGGCTCCTGGACACAATCTACGAACCCCTGCAACAGCATAACTGCATGAATGTTCCTGGGGGAAAGCTGGCACCTGGCCATTGCCCAGGGAGACCCTCTCACAGAGTGTTGGAGCAGGCCCAAGCCACAGGGCTCTCAGAAGTGAGGGGTTTGGAAACACAGCCCCGTCTAAGATAGAATTCAGGAAAGAGGTGCTGTCTGGCAGGCTGATGGCTTGAAAGTGGACAGGGTAGAAGCAGTGAGTCGAGGAAAAGTGGAGACTAAGGAGGGGTGTTTGATTGCTGGTCAGTGAGAGCAGAGAGTTCTGGTGTCAGAGACTGGGAAGCTGGGTGATGCCATTTTCCCTCTCCTGTGCATCTACATCCATCCCAGTAAGCTAAGCAGAACCACCTAGAGGAGAATGGAGCCATTACACCAAGTCCTATCCAATTGAACCAACCAAGCCCTGAGGACCATTACAAGTCCCTCTGCCTGTTTAGTGTACGGACTATAAAGTGCTTCATAGTTTGACTTCTAGGGGAAACAGGATATAATTTCATTTGGATTTCATTCTGTTTGTTGGCTCATTCTATTCATTTTATTCTTTTCTTTTTCCTTTTATTCTTAGATACAGAAAGAGGAAAAAAATGTTTTTTTCTTGGTTTTTAAATTTTTAAAAATTCTTTACTAAATTTTTATTTTTTATAACTTTTTAATTCTATTTTACTTTATTTGCTTCATTTTATTTTATTCTATTGTATACTGTTTTTAATTTTTAAATGTTATACTTTTTTCCTATTCTTTCCACTTTTCTCAATTCTATCAAGCTTCTTTCAACAACCAGACTGAAACACACCTAGAATCTAGCTTATTTTATTTGATTCTTTGTGTTTTTTTAAATTTCTTAATTTTTGTTTATTATTTTACTATTTTTCTTTCTCTAAAATTACAAAATGAAGGAATTCTCCTTCTTCCTCCCCCACCCCCCCAAAACACACACACACACACACACACACACACACCCCAGGAAAGAATCACAGCCAGGGACTTGATCAACACAGATATAAGTAAGATGTCTGATCTAGAATTTAGAATCACTATAATTAGAATACTAGTTGGGGTTTTAAAAAGCATAGGATCTCTTTCTGCAGAGATAAGAAGTAAAATCTAGTCTGGATAAAATTAAAAGTGCTACAACTGACATGCAACCTTGAATGGCTACCACTGTGGCAAGGAGGCAGAGCAACGAATCAGCGATAGAGAAGACAAAATTATTAAGAATAATGAAGCAGAAAAAAGAGGGCACAAGAGCCAAGAATAAAGGCCAAAGAGCGCAATATACAAATTAGAGAACTTTGTGACTCATTAAAAAGGAGTAACATCTGAATCATAGGAGTTCCATAGGATGAAGAGAGAGAAAAAAGGGATAGAAGGTTTCTGGGAGCAAATCATAGCAGAAAATCTTCCTAACCTGGGGAGAAATAGACATAAAAATCAAAGAAGCACAGAGAACTCCCTTTAGATTCAGCAAAAAACAAACATCAACAAGACATATAGTCAAATTGAGAAAACAAACAGATAAGAAAAGAATTATGAAAGCAACAAGGAGGAAAATACATCCTTGGCCTATAAGGGAAGACACCTCAGGTTCACAGGAGACATATCCACAGAAACGTGGCAGGCCACAAAGGAGTGGAAGGGTATATTCAACGTGCACACTTTACTTATGACCTAAATAGACCATGAATGTGACAACAAGCAAGAAATAGGCATTATTGGGTATTAGGAACCTGCATGCAAAGTACTCTTAGGAATGCATCCAGACTCATTAGGCTTCAGGGTTTTTTATTCCTATTTAATATGAGATAAATTTCCCTCATATAACATTATGAAAGCAAACGGAAATAATGCAAGTGTAGTATACTCAATATTAACATTGGATGATGAAATAACAAACAGCAAACAAACAAAGAAACAAATCTGCCTTGCTTCTAACCTGAAGGTAAGGATCAGAGTGAGAAAAAATTAGAAATAAATAGGTGTTAAAATATGATCCAAAGACGTTATGACATCCAAGGGTTTTTTCATTGTCCCATAAGAAATGCATCCTTTAGCCTGAACAACATCCAGAGTATGACTCTGCTCTGTGACAGAACAACACATACTGTGAATCAACCCACAATCAAGAAAAAGCAATTAAATTATAGAGAGGAGCTTTTTCCCCTGAATGAACAGAGAGTAAAGCATTACACTAAGTAAACTGAAGAAGCAAAAATCCACAAAAATCAGCTTATTAAATGCAGCATTGAAAGGCAACATTTATAAATTGTAGTAGAGATTCTGGATAAATTTCTAATAGG
The DNA here is from genome assembly GCF_008692635.1 of Crocuta crocuta. Taxonomy (NCBI): domain Eukaryota; kingdom Metazoa; phylum Chordata; class Mammalia; order Carnivora; family Hyaenidae; genus Crocuta; species Crocuta crocuta. The sequence goes on from NW_027528798.1 coordinate 1,076,888, forward strand.
AATAAAGGCTTTTAAAAATTGACCAATAAAAACACAGATAGGGGAAAAGAAAGTCACAGGGCACCAAAAGATGAGAGAAGAACATGGACAAAGGAATTCAGACACACTGTGCCTTTTTGGGCCATATTGTTAAAAGAAATTCCCAATAGTCCTTTGGTAGAGGAAGAATTTAACTTTACTCTCATAATGAATTGGATAATATTAAAATTTTGAATTTTATAATTATGCAACAGTAATCGTATCATGAGCTCTGTCACATTGTCATTCTAACGTGAATGTTGTCATTCTCAGTTTATAAGTTTGTCATCTTTATCATATAATGAGTTAAAGAATACCTTCAGATAGCATAGGTGATAACAGTGAGAAGCACATGTGAATACCAAATAAATACAGGTGCTCAGAAGGAGTTAAAAAAGAAGAATCAAATCTCTCCAGCCCCAACAAAATGCTATGTCAGCAGGCCTCTTTCTGACTGGACTTTCTGAGGCACTTAGTGAATTTTAGAACAGTGCATAAGAGATAAATGGTAAATATTTAAAAACACCACAAAATGGTAGTGTAGATAGGAAAAGGATTCTATTTGCAGTCCTTCATGACTTATGTAATGTAAAAAAAAATCTCCATGGATAAGTGTCTTTCTAATTATTTTAGTGAGAAAGATGGCTTACACCTGATCAGCTTGGTAACTAGCAGGAAAAGAAATCCATAGACACTATGATACTGCATCTATTTTGTGCCTGACCAGGCTAATTTGTCAAGGACAATCAATTTGGTCACTGAAGAGAAACAGGGCATGTCTAAGGAAGACTTGTAATATATTTGTACTTCAGAGCTTATACCTGTCAAATGGGATATTTTTTATAGTCAACTCATTGTTTTTCTGACTTAAATTCTTTCCACAGTAGAATAAAAGTACAGTAATTTTGAAAATGACATAGTAAGTAAAGCTATTTATTTCTTTTTTACTCCATATTATTGTATTTGGGAACCAAAAAGAATCATGTGATTTAAAAAATGCAGTATGTTTTCTGTAGAAATAAATGAATTGAATGCAGTACAATCTAATTGATAGAAGTATGGGATTTTGAGTTGTATAAATATGTGCAATGCACACAAGCAACTTACATGGGAATAACATCAACCTCCATAGAATTCCAAGGTCACAAATCATAACTCTATCTAGGTCATTGTCCTACCTAGGAGAGGTACTGTTAATGAGAGGACTGGACCCACATAATCTCCCAATTCTCCCAGATTTAATTCTATGAATACTATATTTGGAAATATATGTGACTATATTGTGTGCTATATGTGTGCTTTACAATATATTTTCTTGGGGCACCTGGGTGGCTCAATCAGTTAAGTGTCCAGCTTCGGCTCAGGTCATGATCTCGCGGTTAGTGGGTTCAAGCCCTGCGTCGAGCTCTGTGCTGACAGCCAGCTCAGAGCCTGGAGCCGAATCCGCTCCAGAAACACAGTTTCAGATTCTGTGTCTCCCTCTCTCTCTGACCCTCCCCTGCTCATGCTGCCTCTCTTTCTCAGAAATAAATAAAAACATTTAAAAAATTTTAAAACATATATATATATATATTTCTTATAAGAAATTTCTATAAGCATGAAGCAGGTGACTATTTAAATATAAATATATTTAAACACACACACATTAGCATCCTCGCAAAGAGCAGTTGGAACACAGAAATTATAAGATTTTAGGAATGTGTTAATACGCCACAAAGGATAGTGCATTACCCCAAGGTTTTAACCACCCATAGGTGTAAAGAGATAACTGAATAGAAGAGATTAAAGGAAACAGAAAAGGAGAATGTCTTATATTAAGGTCAACTTTGAGAGGAGCTTTCATTTGATTCAGAAACCACCAGTCAGAGGTGATTCTTTAGAGAGGAAATAAATACACTGATCTCACTTTCCACCCCTGTCCTTCAGTCTTCTGTCATGTCTCCCAACTGGCCAAAGCCAGTGGGAAACCAAAGTGCAAAGGAGCTCCATTGGTAAACTCCACACCTGACAGTCTCAGGGGTGGGGGTGGAGTGAGTAGGGAGAAGGACAAGGGAGATTGGAAAAGAATGGGCAGAAAATGAAAACAAAGATATCTTGCTTCATTGGTCTGTTTACATTTACATTCAATTATTGGACTGTATCCCACTGAGACACTGAATTACTGTTTGATTTTCTACAAATTGTCTTTGTTCATAAATTAACCTATGCAATACCAATTTACCTTCATGAATAAAATGGTATATTCATATTATCCTAATACTGTCTGTTTAAAAAAATACTATGAATGCACAAATAAGATCTACCTTGGAGCCTTCCTTAGACCTAAAACCATGCTTGGACTTGCACATGCAAATTGCACACCTAACATCCACAGGTCACATACGTACACAAACACTTGAAACAACTACTTCAAATTATGTGGCTCTAATAAAATGCATACTAATTATTATATATCTACTGTATGAAATCTACATAGCAAAATGCCTAGGTGTATAGGCTCTGGATTCATATTGCTTGGATCTAATCCTAGTATTGCCAATAACTACCTGTGTGTTCTTGGTCAAGTTATTCAACATCTACAAGCCACAGTTACTTTATGTACAAATTGGGTATTTTGAAAATCCTAATTGATTTTGGGCAGAGAGAGAAATAATATGAAATAAAATAGGTAATGGGTCTAGCATGATTCAATTTAAGGAATACTAGAATAGTGAGAAGTACTAGTAATAGTAATTCTCTTTCTCTTCATTCCTTCTACTTACAGTACTAATATTACTACTACAATGTATGAGAAAAGTAGCTAAAATTGTTGAACACATGTGCTGACTCTGCCTTTATTATTATAAACATTTAAAAGTCAGGTAAGAATAGTGCCTAGCTGGCTTAGCTGATAGAGCATCTGACTCTTGGTCATGAGTTTGAGCCCACGTCAGGCATAGCGATTTCTTTAAAAAAATAAAAATAAATAAAAACATTTAAAAGTCAAGTAAGAATAAATGTCATTGTGTCCCCCCATGTGGTTTTACTGGAATCTGGAAGGCAGTTAAAATGAAACAATATGGGAATTCCACATATTGGTCTCCAACTGAGCAGTAGCAGCTTAGAATAGATTACACCAACTAAAACAATTTTCTTTATATGTTCTTACATGCCTTAAATACTAAAGAAAAAGCACTCCTTATGGGTCATTCTGCACATTCATTTGTCTGCTTACTTGAAACTCCCAAAGTGGTCCTAAAAGAGTACTGGGTAAAACTGAGAATAACACTTGTTTCACTAGGGAACATTTTCTCATAGGAGGGGGGGTGCGGGTGGAGGTGGTGGTTGTTGTTGTTGTTGTTATTGTTGTTATCTGAAGTCTAGAATGATGGAGAAGATCAGGAATATTTGTGAGGTTCAAGATTTGAGATCGCCAATTTGGAAATGAAGTCAACTAAGATAAATTTTATATCACTTCATGTAACACAGGAAGTTGAACATCTAATTACAGAGCAGAGAGAGCTTTAAGGCCTGGACTTCAGTTCTAACTTGATGAACTGGCAGGTCATGTTTAAATGGAAACTGAGGTCATATAGATTTATGGATAAATTTGAAACATGGATATAGCACAGTGCAACACATCTTAACATGATAAATCTAATTCAATTACAGAAAAAATGCTTTTCCTCTCCCTTTTTCCTCTTCAAATCTTGAGGTAAAGGAACTAACAACTGGGTGCAGTGTGTGTGTGTGTGTGTGTGTGTGTGTGTGTGTGGGTGTGTGTATTTATCTATGTATGTATATGTAATACATATCATTGCTTGAACACAAACAGTGATGATTAAAGAATTTTGCTTGTAAGGATTTAAATGAATAGGTGAGGAAGGTATTACTAGAATTATGGCCTTAATGTTTGTCTAGGTGAATATTAGAAACAGTAATCTACATGACTGGAGACACACTCTGGAATCTAAGAATTTTTCTAGCTTAAGTTGGTAAATAAAGCAATAATTGTTACCTGAGAAACAGTGTAGAAGCTTACCCAAATAGCATAAGTATGTCTCACTTAGCCTGTAGTTGAGACAAAAATAGAGAAATCTGGATTCTCATGTCTTCAAACCTTTCTCTATTGTAAAATAAAATTATATATACATTATTTATATATATAATATATATGTATTACCAAGAGCATTAAACCACGCATACTTTTGTTACAATATAAACACTACTGCTTTCATTAGAAGATCTTAATGTCTGTATCAGATACAAATGGATTCAAATCCTGGTCCTACTACTCAGTAGCTATACAAACAATGTTGACTAAAACAAACTCTATGCCTATTTTCTTTTCTAAAGATTATTTATTTTGAGAGAGAGAGAGAGTATGAGCAGAGCAGTGGCAGAGAGAGAGAGAGAGAGAGAGAGGGAATACCAAGCAGGCTCCATGCTGTCAATGCAAAGCCCAACACAGGGCTTGATCTCATGAACTGTGAGATCATGACCTGAGACGACATCAAGAGTTGGATGCTTAACTGACTGAGACACCCAGGTGCCCTGCTGTGCCCGTCTTCTAATCTATGAGCAGAAATAAAACTACAGAGGATATTTGAGAAATTCAGCAAATAAATATTGCAAACATATCTAGCATACATTTCAGAAATATTTCCAAATAAAATTATCTCAAAAGATAAGCTCAGCTTCTGGATTTGCCAAAATGGAGTAGCCCCCCTTCTTCTAGGTCTTCTTCCTTACACTTAAAATACCCTAGGAATACTATAAAAAATAAGAATAGACAAACTGTGAAAAGTAGAAAGAATGCTGGCTGCTGAAGGAGCTTGGCACTTGAACTGCACAGCAGCAAATCTCCAGGGTTGCTTTATTGCCTCCCATACATCCTACACAGGGAGTTACAGAAGATACCAATCTTGAAACACTAATAGACTAAAAAAAGACTGTATGAAAAGTTCTTTCCCCCCTCAGCCATCGTATATGGGAAAGGGTGGCCTAATAAAAGAACACATTTTAGGCAATACACACTCAACAACTATAGCCAAATAACGATGGAAAACATAAATTAGGGAATAAGTGGGTAGTTGGTTTTTCACCCTTCCCTCCCGTCTTGTAGAAAATGTCAGCAATGCTTCTAATTCCCAACCTAGGCATGTCAGTAGGACCAAGCACAGATCTGATCTCCCATCCCTTGCCCATCAGGATCAGGTGGTGGCATTCCATTTCTGCGGAGACAATGACAGTCAGGGTGAGCAATGAGCTGACTTTCTATCCCCACAAAGTAGAACCAGAAGATGTTCTCTTTGCCAAGCTAGTGATAGTATGGTACTGTGGAGAGCTGACCCACATAAACATCAACAAGTCTGAAGGAGATACTATGAGTAAGGGCTAGTAGGCACTCTGTTTTCATCCACCCTTAGTGCCAGTGGGTTCAGGGGGGAGCTAAGCTCTATCCCCATCCAATATCAACAAGATAGAACAAAGTGATGGAAGGTGTGACTATTTGTCACTCCTCTTCCACCATTCCCCTTTGGTAGCAGTGGGTCTCAGCAGGGAGCTAAGCTTCCATCACCATTATGTGGTGGAAGTATTAAGAGTCAGACTTCCATGTTTCTCCAGGCCCTAGTCAGCTTATCCTCCTCACTCAGAGGAACTGAGAGGGTACAAGTCAGTTCTCTGGGGTCACTGAAAAAGGTGTCATCGGGAGTGGGGGGTAGCTAAATTCCACAACACCTATGTGCATAAAGGTAGTGTGAGTTGGTGCCCACTTAATTCTATGCTGAATTTGGGGAGGCCCAATGGGAAGTTAAACACCTTCCCATTGATAAACACCTACAAATCCCTTCTACTATACTTTAAAAGGGAGACTGACTATTTAAAAAGAACATATTCTAGAATCTGGAGCCTCATAACATGAATCAAAAAATTTCCAAGAAACAATAAAAATCACTCAGCATACCAAGAACCAGGGTAATCACCACATGCATGAGGAAATACAATCAACAGACAGAAGAACTGGGATGGATCACTGAATTATCTGATAACAGTTTTGTTCTGTTTTCCAGCCTTGATATGTAACTGGCATAACATTGTGTAAGTTTAAGGTATACAAAATGATGATTTGATACATGTAGATATTGCAAAATGTTTATTTTATTTCTATCATAAAAATTATTAAATGACAATTTTGAATTACCTTAAAACAAGTAAAAATATAAATCTCACCAAATATATAGAAGTTTAAAAAATAATAATTAAGTTTATTGTCCCTCCTACACCTTGCTGCCAGCCTAAGAACTCCTCAAAGGTACAAATCACTTTGTAATTACTTATGTGTCTCTTAACTACAGGCAAATGACATAATAAGGGGCTTAACAACCTTGTGATCAAAAAGGAATGGATAGATGGATAATTAACCAGATGAATACATGGGTTATTCTCCCTGGAAATCACTTCAAAAGGCTTGCATTTGGAAGAAAGAATACTAAAAAGGTCAGCCTGAAAGTAAATACATTTTTCAATACTCTTACATATAATTAATACTTGATTATGAGATTCTAAACATAAAAATGTGCAATTGAACTATTATATCTTCTATGGTGAATAAAGTGTGATTATTTTATATTTTGCAGAATTATTTAAGTAACATTTATGACTAGCATATAATGTATGTCAACTTTAGAACATGGGAGCATACAAAAAATATACAAAAGAAAATAATCATGTATAATACCACTATCCTCCAATCACCACTGATGTTTTTGTTATTCTCTAGAAATATCAAATAAATATTAAACTGTTATTTATTTTAAAAGGAGAAGACAATTATCCAAATCAAATAATGGTAGAATAATATACTTCACTGGCAAATGTGGTTACATAACTCATGGGTTCTTATGTCAGAACAACAGGTGCATAAATAACACTGTATTAAAACTGTGTGGGTTTTCTGAGATACCACTTCACACCAGTCAGAGTGGCTAAAATTTACAACTCAGGAAACAATAGATGCTGGCAAGGATGTGGAGAAACTGGAACCCTCTTGCAGTGTTGGTGGGAATGCAAACTGGTGCAGCTGCTCTGGAAAACAGTGTGGACATTCTTCAAAAAATTAAAAATAGAGCTACCTGATGACCCAGCAATAGCACTAGTAGGAATTTATCCAAAAGACACAAGAGTGCTGATTCATAGGGGCATAGGTACCCCGTTGTTTATAGTAGTGCTTTCAACAATAGCCAAATTATGGAAAGACTCTAAATGTCCATCAATGGATGAATTGAAAAAGATCATGTGGTTTATATATACAATGGAATACTACCTGGCAATGAGAAACAATGAAATCCTGACATTTGCAGCAATATGAATGGAACTGGAGGGTATTATGCTAAGTGAAATAATCAGAAGAAGGACAGATACCCTATGTTTTAGCTCATATGTGGAACTTGAGAAACTTAAGACTATGGGGACAGGGAAGGGGGGAAATAGTTACAAACAGGGAAGGATGCAAACCGTAAGAGATTTTTAGATACAGAACACAAATTGAGGGTTGATGGGGTGTGGGGCAGGGTGAGAGGAAAATGGGTGATAGGCATTGAGGAGGGCACTTTTTGGGATGAACACAGGGAATGATCATGGGAATCCACCTCCAAACCCAAGAGCACACTGTATACACCATATGTTAGCCCACCTGACAATAAATTATATTAAAAAAAATACAAATGTGTGGGTTTTTAGGGACACCTGGGCGACTCAGTTTGTTGAGAGTCTGATTCTTGATTGAGGCTCAGGTCACTATTCCAGGGTTGTGGGATTGTGCCCACCATGAGGTTTCATGTTGATCATGGAGCCTACTTGGGATTCTCTGCCTCTGTCTCTGTCTCTCTCTTTCTCTCCCTCTGTCCCTCTCCCCCATGTATGTTGTCTCTCTCTCTAAAAACAAACAAACAAAAACAACAAGAGACTCTTAATGATAGAGAACAAACTAGGGGCTGATGGAAGAAAGTGGGTGGGAGATGGGCTAGATGGGGGATTGGTATTAAGGAGGGCACTTGTGATGAACACTGTATGTTTTATGTAAGTGATGAATCACTGTATCCTACTCCTGAATATAATTCTAAGTGGCTCAGACCATTTTTGACAGAATTTTAACTGAACTTTTAAGCCACCTTAAAACCTTCATTCTCAAATCTTTACACTGCCTGAATCTTTGAATACTAAATCAGGGCTGATTTCTTGAAAACATGAGGTACTAGATGCTACCTTTTGCATAATGAACTCTGAACAGATTGTAATAATGTCCCACAGTTTAATTTGCTGCTTTTGAATCTTTTAGTAGAAACTTAAAGCAGGTCTATTGACTTAAATATGTTTCATCAATGAAATACTAGAAAATAAAAATTATCTTTTTATGAGAATCTAATAAATTTTAAAATGTTGTTAACTGTCCATAATAAGTCTCTGGAGAACCTTAATTATTTTAACTGCTACTTATAAACCATGGGACCCCATGGGCATGAGTGGGTTTTATTTTTAGAACTGATTTTATAGACATTATCTTTCAATGTGTTCAAAAAATGAAATTGTAGGATAGAACTGAGGTCTATTTCGAGAACACTGTTTCTATGAAGTAATAATATGATATGGGTAGAGGTGGTGGTAAAGATGGAGTATATGAGTAAATATTATGTTATGCAATATTCACCTTGACTTCTTTATTTTCATTTCCTTCCCTCCTTCTTTCCTTCCTTCCTTCCTTCCTCCCTTCCTTCCTTCCTCAGTTTCTTCTTTAGGATCATCCTCTCCAACACATTATTTACACACATTTTAAAGAAAAAAAGAGAAAAAAAATAACATTTCTATAGTTATATTTTTCTTCCCTTCTTTTCTTCCCATCCTTCTTTCTTCAGTTCCTTCATTTTTCTTCCATCCATCCAAACATTCTCTCTGGATTTTTCTTAAAACCTACTATGTTCTAAGCTCTGTGCAAGATGCTGGCAATATAAGGATGTGACGTGGTCCCCAAGCTTTAGATGTGTACTCTCTTGTGGATTTACAAATGTATAAAATGGCAGGCACTTCATACAGTGATACATACTGAAATCCATTTATGTGCAAGGCTTGGGGATCCAGAGGTACTGAAAGGAACCTTGAGGGTCACACAGACCCAGGTTCATAGCATGTCTTTGTAACAAAAGCAGGTTACTTCCCTTTTCAGCCTTCACATCTCATGGGGGTATTATGAACAAGCACTGATAACATATGCTGAGCTTAGAATAATTTTTCTTCCACTTTATTATAGGGAAGACATAGTGAACAGACAGATTTCACATAGCCTTCTGACCTTAATCTCAATTATGGAATCTTTCTTACTTGGTCCTGAAAATTATACTAGTTGTTGTACTGGGAAGAGTATATATTTTAATCTCAGTGGGGGTGACATATGTTTATTCATGTTAATTCATTCCGGTATACACTTAAGTGTAGTGGTCTTAAGTTATTTCGTGTGTGTGTGTGTGTGTGTGTGTGTGTGTGTGTGTGTAAATGTGCATTCAAAAAGACAGAGAGACAGAGACAGAGAAAGGGGAAGGGAGAAGAAGGAGAAAGATGAAAAGGAGAAAAGATAACAAAGAAAACTTGGTGGCGAATATGAGTTTTGAAGTAGAAAGGATGATTTTAAAAAGATATCAGATGTAGTCACGGTTGGTTTAATGGAAAACTAATATGGATTTTGATGGAGTTACAATATCACAATATTTCTGAATTGTGTATATATTTTTTTAGACTTGATTTCTGAGCCAACCATGAAAATCAGACTTATTTCATGGTGTTGCCCCATTTGAGTCAATCAATCTTCCCATTAGCCAGGTACGGGAGAGATTAACGTCTCTGTTTATGAGTTCAATGATGCTCAGGGAGATGATAGTAAAGGAAATGACAAGAGGTGACAACACCTGGACTGGGAAATTACTGTGTTGCTGAAGAGCAGGTAACGTGTCTCCATGATCAAAAAATAAAGTGCACTCATTTTCATCTTCTTCCTTTGGGTCTACTCAAACATTTAGACTCTTTAGTGTTCTATTTTCTGGATCTTAGTTCAAGAAAAAATATGAACTACCTTAAATTTTGTTCCTTTGTACATCACTTATTTGCTTAAGAAATGCATGTGTATTTATAATTTTTCCTCTTTATCCTGAAATCCATCATTTATATCAAGGCATGTCTTAAGTGGTTGATTTCATCAAGATGCCCTTGTTTTCTGGGAAGAATGCCAAGGGAGCTCACAGATTGAAAGGGAAATTTGCAGCTCTTTCTTCTCACACTTTGGAACTGGGTCATGAAGGAAAGGGCCTCCCTAAGTCTTCTCTTTCTGCTTCTCTCTCTCCAGTTTTACTCTGAAAACAAGTTTTCCACATATAGCAGTTAAAAAGAATGTCACAGCTCTATAGTCACACTCCTTAGCTTTAGAATTTGCCTTGTAAAAATAGAGCTTCTTCATCCAATCTGTAGATCAATTTCTGAGAAGGCTCCTTCTCTGCTTGGTTTAGCCTCAATAATGCAACTGTCCTTGAATTAATACTTGCATTAACGATAAAAATCATAGGGGAATATAGAATGTTTTACCAGGCCTTATGTCATGGTCCATCTTCACAGAGCTAGACCAGTTGCTATGATTGCCAGTTCAATTAGGACCGAATGGAATGGGAGAAATATAGTTTTTTGAAGGATGGGAAAATGAACAATTGAAATATATGCCTACTAATCTGTCTAGCATGTAGACTCTTAAGGTTAATTTGACTAGTAATCAAATAAAATCCTTTTGATTTTTTATTATTATTATTTTATCATAGAGGGTGTACTTCTTTTATTTCTGTAGGTATTTCTATCATTTCATTTTCTCTGATCCCTCCTTTTGAAATAAAAACCATCAGTGCATTGGTTGTCCTGGATACATCCTCCATGTATTCCATTTTATTCCACCATTTTAAGCACTGAATTTATTCTGATTCTCATGGCCCATGGTCCTAGACATAAGCATTTTACTAGGATTCTCTTTCTTTCCTTCTCTCTTCTTCTTTTGTCTAAGGAAGAAAGTATCAGATGCCTAGTACAAGGTAATAGGAATTAACAAGCTTAGTGGGTCAGATACCCATGAGTTTAATCCTGGAAAATTTCTAGCTGAATAACTTTGAGAAAATGTACTTTACTCCTCATTTATAAAGTGGAAACAATTCTTTTACCTTGTTTCTTTTTTTTTTTCAAGAAATAAGATAGTTAGAGCATCTAGCTACCTAGCTGTTGCCTTATGAGTATCTATATAACTATATAACATATATATACACATATATATAAAACAAATGCAAATAGCTTCACTAAAATGATCAACTTAAAAAGTGTTTGTTTCTTCACTCATCCTGACACTTTAAAAGTTCCCATTGTAGATAGGATAAAGTCATAGCTTCTTTGTATGGCTTATAAGGAACTGCTCTACCACCATATTCTGTACTCAAGACACGAATAAACTGACATCCATTGTTATGTACCTCAACTTTCACATATTTTTTTAAAATTTTGATGAGCTTCTGTGTTTGCTTGAAAAGTTCTTACCTTCTTTTTCCCCAAAGTCTTACAAATTCTTCAGCCAGATTATATGACTCATATTCCACAAAATGTTTCCTAATAGCCTAATCCAATTACAACTTTTGGTACTGAAATACCAACTGTATTTCTTAGGGCATTTAAAAATTTGAATCATATTTATTCCTGTATATGTATATTTCTTCCTTGGATAGTTAGTATGTGTCATTTATTTTTATCACATGCCCTTTACACTATATTGCAGTTTAGAATGTGGGTTATTACTTGATAAACTCTCCATAAGAGAGAGGAACAAACTATTTTTCCTTAATATAGCATTTGTAGCATCCAATCTAGTACCTAAAATAAAATTGTTTCTCAAAAATATGTTGAACAGCTAAATAAATAGGTGAATGCATGAATAAATAGATAGATGAGTAAATATTTTATTGATTAAAACAGTCATGGGTGTATGTATTCATTCTGTAAATACTCACTAAATTCATACTTTGAAGTAAGCCCTGATTTTCTTTACTCATATAAACAAATACTTATCAATTTACTATGCGACATTAATCATTCTAATGGTCTTGGAAGACAAATCCTTTTACAAAGTTTCATTATGAGGTTTGCTTAGACTTTGAAGTTTTCCACCAACTATATCTGTCATTAATTTCCATTACACATTGTGGCACAAAGATTTACAGGTTTTCTCTTCCCTACCATTTTTGGAATGGTAAGGAGCTGCCAGCATTCAAACACTGGCCCCTTGATCCTGTTTATACTGTGTTCACAGTGCCGGGGAAGAAAAGAATCTGAACTTATTTCTGGGCCCTTAGGGAATCTTTTGAGGGCAGTTTGCCCTAAGAAGTCTTATGCAAACAAGACATGCATCTTATTTCCTAAGAGGATGTTACATACAATGAATATATAACTCTTAACCAAGTACAAAAACTTAATTTTAGCATCTTTTTAAGGGTGATAATATTCTTTTATCAATTGATTAATATAAATCTATATAAATACATTACACACAGCATGCATTTATAGAGATAATTTATAACTTATTAATATAAATATAATAAATGCTTTCTTAATTTCAAAGCAAAATTATTTATGGCCATTTAAAATATTAGCCAATGGAGAAGAATATTAAAGAATCATTTATATTTTTTGAATCAACGCTATTTTCTTGGCCAGTGAAGATTATCTAAAAAATGGAAACTATAGTTGATGATTTGAAGTTGGACCCTCAACTTCACAACTCTGCAGTTGTCACAAAATGTGTATATCTTGAAGTGGATCCACACCAGGCCTCAGGCATCTTTATATTAGTGTGGTTGCTGAGAATGTTCAAGGAAATGGTTCATTTGTCCTTTTACTTATTAAATCAAGCAGTTTAGTAGTGGCTAACACATGTTGAAAACTTTCATAGATAATTTATACATAGTAGTTAGTACAATAAAAATCACTCCTTACCTCATAGAATTTAATGCTTAGGAAAGAAAGAATGCCAAAGCATAGGTCAACCAATGAACATGCAGTTAGATACTGAGAAGTGAACGCCATGATGATAGTAAATAAAATACTATTCAGACCGAGATTAATTTTAAAAGGCTACTGGAAGAAGTTAGGTTTGAAAAAACCAGCAAGAGAATAGTTAAAAAAAACCAATGGAAAATTTATAGAACAAGAGTGACATGGAATTCCAAGATGAAGAGAATATGCACAAATTATCTGAAACTAATACATAAATACATACATAAATAAATAATAAAAGTAGAAACAAATATAAAGCAACAAAAGCAAGAGTGTTATTTTTAAAAATTCAAAGGTAAATTGAGGAAGTAGATTGCAGTGAAGAAAGGAGGAACTGGATCAAATTTGTTGGATCTAACATCATACAAAAATTTATGGCTAATAAGGAATTTGAATATAACTTTAATGTTCTATAGACAATGAAATTATTTTTATGTAAAGCCAAGTAAGTGTATGATCCAATTTATATTTAAGATATGACTCTGACTCCTTTGTGGAAAATGATCTAAAAACAAATAACAGTGAAAACATAGAAGCAACATGGGGTGCTTGGGTGGCTCTGTTGGTTGAGCATCTGACTTTGGCTCAGGTCACGATTTCACTGTTTCCCACTTTGGGCCCTATGTTGGGCTCTGTGCTAACAGCTCAGAGCCCGGAGCCTGTTTCAGATTCTGTGTCTCAGGTGCTCTGTCTCTGCCACGCTCCCACTCATGCCATGTCCCTCTCAAAAATAAATAAACATTTAAAAAATTTTAAAAAGGGGTGCCTGGGTGGTTCAGTTGGTTGGGCATCCAACTTCGGCTCAAGGCATGATCTCATGGTTCGTGGGTCTGAGCCCTGCATGGGCTCTGTGCTGACAGCTAGCTCAGAGCCTGGAGCCTATTTCAGATTCTGTGTTTCCCTCTCTCTTTGACCTTCTCCTGCTCATGCTGTCTCTCTCTCTCTCTCTCTCTCTCTCTCTCAGAAATAAATAAAACATTTAAAAAATAAATTAAAAAAGAAAAAAGTAAAACATAAAGGCAACAAAAGTAAATACAGAAAAATTGGGGTCTGTCACCAGAAATTTCAAAATCAAAAGGAACCACAAGACTTTAGCAATCAATCCCTCTGAATTTCTCTCATTGGAATGTAGTTTTGAAGGGACATTTGACATCAGGATGAGAACCTAAGAAAATATTGCTAGGCTGTATATATATATATATAATCTGGATATCTCTCTTTATCTCCCTATATGGTAACATTCTCCTATCTGAGGCTAAATTAAGATATTTCTCATCCTTATGCAGGCAAAGAAATCTGTTTCTGCATTTCCAAAGGGATTTGGATCCTTTAAAGTATTCGTAAACATTTGGAATGCACAAGTCATAGAAAGAAGAAGCCAACACTGGAATAAACTATTATTACTTCAGGAAACAACTCATTTGTGTTTTCATATGCATTGTCAATTCTTAGATATTTTGTGAAAGACAAATGACACTGTAGATTTCTGTGTCTATTATCAAGTATAAACAGCTTTACTTTGAGCCTATTAGGATCATATATATGTTATTTACTAGCTATGCCTTTGTGAGTAAGACACTTCAAACTCATTCTTCTTAATTTGTTCTTCTGTCCAAAGAAGGGTTGCTGTTGACAATATATAAAAATCTTTAAAAGCTTTAATTTTCTATAAAAAAATTTCAGAATGAAAATTTAAGAATGAAAATTCCACTTTACCGGCTGGAAATATTTTTTTGTATACTTCCTCATCTGAAAAGTTTTGATCTGACTGGGAAACAACCAAAGGGGTGGAATTAGAACATGTTCTATATTTCCCAAGGCTCTAGAGAATGCCAGATTCCTATTCAATTTAACTTACGTTTATCACTCTCTACTGTATGTCAGATATTGGGTTTACAGCATATCAAAATACAGCACCTATTCCCAAGGTGTTCATGGTCCAGTAGGAATAACTGAGGTGTAAATGATCACGATAATCCAGAGTGATAGGGGAATCACTGAGCTATCAATAAAACCATGATTCTATGAGACTCAAAGTATGGTTTTTATTTTCTTTGAGTTTACAAATAAATATGACTTTTCTGGAGTCTATCCTAGACTACCTGCTTCCTTATCAATTTTCCACCATCTCTACTGACAGTTCCTATGTAAAAAAAACAAAAACAAAAACAAAAACACTGATATGAGAAATATCCCTAGCCACACAGAGTTGAAAGTAGTTTCGAGGTCATTTTCTGCAAGGTGATCAATACGAATTGCACACCACCCATCTACCCTGAATTTATTCCTGTAATTTATCTTAGCTTTGAGTGTAGCTATGGTTAATTGCTAATCCATATTCATTGAACATCAGAAATGAGGATAGAGTCAGGAGATACTTCATGTACCATCTCATCTACTGTGGAAAAATGTTATGGGCTCAAATTTCCATCTTCTTTTACAATTGCTTGGTCTCTACGCTTCTTAAAACTGAAAAAGAAAAAAAAAGGATTACTGCTCAAGAAGATCATAGAATTTGCGTGGTGATGCTTAGCAGGTAATGAATTCATTAAAAATAGGAACATAATTTAAATTGCCTCCATATAGCAATTGAATAGGTTTAATTGGATTGAGTTAAAGATATCTTTTTAGTTATGAAATTATTTGTACTTCCAAAGGCATCAACTCCAACACTGAACATGTAATTATTTGGCTTATTTCATGAACTCTACTTGAAGTGATTTCTAAATTAATGTGCATAATGTGCATAATGATATTAATTATATTATTAAAAAAGCCTCCCCCAAATATCCAATCTGTATTGGAAGATATTCAACTGGATACTGGAGAATAATACAAAGGGGGAGAGGAGACAAAGAGTGAAAACTAACACTACATCTAGATGTTGGCTTAATATTTACCATAAAACATTTTTATTAATACATTTTAAATAGCAATTTAATGATATTTACCTATGACCTATAAACCTCTTGGACTTTTTTCTATTTATGAAAACTTAATTTTTAACAGTAATAATAGTGGCAATTACATGTGAGATCTGGTTCTGTAAAACGCATCTATATTAATAAACTTATTTATCCTCAGAATTTGAGGTTAGGGTCCCATTTTTTCAATTTTATTATTTTTTAAATTTAAATCTGAGTTAGTTAACATATAGTGTAATAATCATTTCAGGAGTAGATTTTAGTGATTCATCACTTATATATAAAAACCAGGGCTTATCCCAACAAGTGTAAGGCCCTATTTCAGATGAACAAACTTGAACTTAGAGAAATCACTTATTATATTCATGGTCACTGAGGAAGTAACTGGCAAAGTCCTGATTCAAGCTCAGTTTTGTCTGAATATTTTTATAGATCATGTCCTTAACCACTTTACTATTGAGTATGTTGTAGATTGCTGGTTCTTGCCATATGAAATGTAATTTCTCTTAAGTCTTCAAGTCATTACAATTATCTCTCATGTTACTGATTGACCAACAATTCTCAATTCTTCTAAACATAGGCTTCCTGAAGCCTTGATTAGTAAAAACAGTACACCTATCTCTGCTTCAACCATGTTTCCATATTCCTGATAGGCTGACTTATCAGTGTAGTGAAAGCAAATGAAAAAAAAAAAAAAAAGAGTTAGAAATTAGACAAAGTCATTCAACCAACATTGCATAAGCAACATCAACCATTTGATATTTTCTTACTGTCCTTATAAAATTGTCTTGTCTAAAATTTAAGAATGAAAGCAAACAATCTCAGTCTTTTGGCTTTCAGTGTTATGCCTTGTTCTCTCGTGACCAAAAATTCGAGTATAACATTTTTGAAGTCACCAAACAGACAAGACATTCATTTGCTTTTAACATTTATTTGTTTTAAGTTTATTTATTTAATTTTTGAGAGAGAAAGAGAACAGCAAGTTGGGCAGAAAGAGAGGGAGAGAGAGAATCCCAAGCAGGCTCCACACTGTCAAGCTCTGTTCAATGCAGAGCTTGAAATCATGACCTGAACCAAAAGCAAGAGTTGGATGCTTAATTGACTGAGCCACTCATGTGCCCCATACATCCTTTCACTTTTAAATGTTTTACTTATTTCTGAGAGAGAGAGAGAGACAGCATGAGCAGGGGAGGGTCAGAGAGAGAGTGAGATACAGATTCTGAAACAGGCTTCAGGCTCTGAGCTAGCTGTCAGCACACAGCCTGACATGGGGCTCGAACCCACGAACCATGAGATCATTACCGGAGCCAAAGTGAGACATTTAATCGACTGAACCATCCAGTCGCCCCTTTTCTTTCTCTTTTAAAAGTAGCTTCTCATTGCCTTGTGGACGAGGTCTAATTTTATTCATAACTTTCTAGATTTAGTGAGTTTACAGATGATAAGACTGAGCTTTAGAAAGATCAATATAAATATCTCACAATATTAAGCTGTATACCAGGCATCTTGAGTTTATTTAACTACAAAGCTAACACTCTTTACTGTTGTATCTACAGACTATCCAGTCCTTATCTTTTTAAAGAAACTCTCTCATCTAGGACCTGGAAGAAATTATGGCACACACCAAGTGATTTAGAGAAAGAGAATGTAACTGGGGAATTTTTCACAGTTGTAGATAAGGGTATGAAAACCATGAAAAGATGATGAGTTGCATGCGGATTAATGATAGCTGGAAGCTGTTACCACTGCTGAAACAGATAAGGCAAGGGGAATGACTGAGTTACCTAGAACCTGGTATGAAAGGGCAAAGGGAAAAGGGAAAAAGGCCACCCAACTATACTTGTAAGGGAATTAAGCCATTTCCAGAGCCACAGCAAAGCACAAAGGCTTTAAAGCAGAGGCAAAGTCTCTATATTCTCTCTTCTTGTGCCTTTTTAATCTCCTGTCCGTGTCTCCCGTGGCCAAAGGCAACAGAAGTTAAAGTATGGGAACTCAGGAGATGCGTCTTTAGACAAAACTGAGAAGGAGTGGAGAATGGATGTGGAGGGCAAATAAAGAATAACTTGTACAGAAACTTTTCTTTTTACTCCCTGGTGGTATTAGGTGTCCCTCCAAGGAGCTTTCTTTACATCTTGTCTTTTCTTCATATAAATTCTTATCACATTCTATAAAAAGGTACTTTTCACTTATCCTTCCCCCAGCCTTGAGATCTCTAAGAAAAAAAGATGTATTGTGACTTTGTTTTGTTTTGACAATTGCATCCCTAGTGACTAAAATAATGAGTGGGATGTATTTATTACTAACACAACGTTGACTAAACAAGTGATTGAGAATGAATATATGTAAATGACAAAGAACCTTTCCAAACTTTCAAAATTTCAAAACCTCAAACTTTCAAACAAGTTTTACATGGATCAGGATTAACACCTCGTTAAGATTAGAGCATCTAACACATCTGTATAAGAGAACCTCTGAGTTGTTAATTTGTGTATTAGTGATTTTTCCTGGAGGCTACATTTGCATAGTAAACTCTGTTATTACTTGGATTATTTGCTTATCTTGCATGAACTGGGGAATCAGCACAGCACAGTTACAAGAGGAGTTGCTACATTACATCATGTAACTCCAGGAGGGACCATTCATATTATAATACCCATTAGTGGTACCCTCTTGACAGTGTGGTGGATTCCTAATAAGCAGCTAAAGGTCTCTGTGACCACTATCCCCACTACCATTGTTTTCAATATTATCACTTTATTCAGGGAATGGCTGACAGTGGTTCTGCATATCTGTTGAATAAATAAATGAACTGATAGTTTGGTGTTGATAAACCCATACATTTAATTTAAGTAATTTGGTACCGGGCCCACTTTTCACTAACTTGTTACATACATTTTATCTTGGACTCTACCCAATAGTTACACCTATATCATAATGTAGATACTTAGCCTACGCCAGTTTTTCTCATGTTAAAAAGAAAAAGAAAACAATTTAAGCCAACTGCCAAAGGTTTGGTAATAATAAAATTATATAATGTTTATAAAACAAACAGCCCAATGCACAGAATAGAATATAAGCAAAACTAATACTATTATTATCTTTCAAATCATTTCTAAATTCTGGGGAAATGAAGCAAAATAAGGGCAGATCTTTTCATTATACAATACAATATCTCTTTAACACCATCACTCATTTTTTTTACTGGTTAAGATAGTCTTATAAAACACCACACCAAATCTCAGTCATTTTTTTACCTGTACTATTTTTGAATAATTTTGACATAGAAGACTATTACAAGATATTTATAGTCAGATAAATAATATTTGTTACAGAATATCTCTGCATCCCATTCTGTAATTAAACTGTGAATTAAATATATGTATATATGTATGTATGTGTGTATATATATAATATGTGTGTATATATATATATATAATCTTTTAAGACCATTTATTTGTCTACTGATACTCTGAAGAATTAATGAGCTTAATTCTTTGAAAAAAGAAAGGAAGCAAGCAGGTTTGGGAGAAGTCCACTTTATGACTTCAGTGAACTGGTTGTGTTCTGATTAAAGAATAATGCTTAGAACTTCATATTGTCAACACAAGGGAAATTAGCATGTCCATATTTGAATTTAGTGCATCATTTGACATGCAGTATAATACCATAAATATGCTAGTACATGTCTACATAACAATTTGTGGCATGAATCACATGTAATATTTTCTCTGAGTTGGTTATAAAGCACATTTGGAAACCAAAATTAACCAGATGACTTTTTATTATGTAGTTGGACTGATGTAATGTAAAACTTAATTACATAATATTTCACACACAGCTGTGACAAAACACATATGAGCTTCCCAGATTCACCAGCTAAGCTGAAATGGAGATCTTTTGGGGAGGTGAATGAAGTGGGATGTGAGCAAGAGCATCTTCCAAAACTGACTCTCCTCTGGATAAATGAGAGTCTATTTATATGTCCTGAGGCTCTTTTCTTAACTACTCAAATGCCACTTTCCCCAAGTTACTCTGAGAGAGAGCAGATATGCTTCAGAGAATCTTTTACAACAAAGCAAAACAAGCAATACAAAACAAGATAGTTCATCTGAATCACTTTGAAAAGAATCACAAATAGTTGGTGAGCTCGCCCTACTTTAATCCCCCTTGTGTTTACAAAAGCTTCAGATTTTTGGTATCTAATTGCTAGCAAACAGCAGATAATAAAATGCACTCATCAAACCAAACAGGATTTGAGTTCATTTTGTGGCTGCATTGTTTCTGTCTAAAAAATCCTATTTGAAATGTGCTCAATGAAAAGCTATTTTACACCTAGAGAGAGTAATTTAATTAGAATAAAGTGAAGGAGCTGCCAATACCATCAATTAAACAAGCATTTATTGAGTCCTACTATTTACCCAGCCCTGTGAGAGAAGATGAGGAGATATGGGAGAATGATTTTTTTAAGTCCCATATATCTAGTATATTTCTTTTTTGAGGTTATGTGGTACTGTGGGAAACACTCTCATGGGCTACACAAGAGGACATTTGATGTTTAGTAAATCCATATTTTTAAAATAAATTCATATTTTAAACTAAGTCTTTAATGAGGCTCCTTCTCGACTGCCTTATCTGCTTTCACTCAGCATCCCTCTCTAGTACAAGGACTTCTTACTAATTTTCAGGGTCTTCCTTCAGATGTGTTGGAGCAGAGGATGGAAAGAATGGAATTGGAAGAGCAAAAATCACCCCCATAGTCTTTGTAAAGGGAGCTTCTACTGGCCAACCTTCAGCATCTTCACTTGCAACTCAAAGATGCAAATCTGGCTAGATATGTGGTAAATATATATTAATAAAGTTGATTCTCAGAAGAATTCTGTGATGAAATTACACACAGTGTTCCCAAATCACTAAACATAGCAAAATTCTGACAGCAAATCCATAGTGAGAAGATTAAGGGAAGCCAAGGCAGACATCATTGTCAGTTTCTCCTTAGCAGACAGTCTTAATTCAATTAATCTAAATGCTCATCAGGGTAGTTTATTGTCTCCTATCCCCAAACAATCCTTGCAATTACAAAAGTGACTTCAGCATTTCTCTAACACTGTATGGCCAACCCTGTTCATGTATATCCATAGTGTTTATACTCCCTACAATATTCATCATAGGAAATTCAACTCCTTATTAGGATATAATACTGCATTATTTCTTTAGGAACTCCCTTACTGAGGGTTTCTTAGTAGCTCCACTATTAAAACTTGTTATGGCTATTACAATAAAAGATTGATATTGTTTATTTTGTCTGACTCTACTACCACATAGTAGACCTCTTAAGAATTTTTCACCCTTTTTATCTGTGCATTACCAGTTTTAAACACCATGCCTGGTACAAGCTAACTGCTGATTTGAAGGAAAAATTAACTGAGATATCCCCTCTACAGAAGCTGTCTTGTAGGTTTATAACACACCAAATCTTAAAGGATCATTGTATTTAGGGGTTGTCAGTCATTTCATTTGCAACACAAATAACAACCACATTTGCAAACATCACATATGAGAAATATCTATATGGGTAAAAGAGCAGCATTATAAATCACTACAGTAATATCTAATCACCATGCTCACTAATAATATCACTGTTCACTGAAGAGCTAGATAAGGTAAATTTCAGAGTTTTCATAATTTAAATTTTAATTATAGATCTACCTACTAAGAAACCATATCAGAATGGCCAGCCATTGCCTATTTAAGTTTTTCCAGTCCAGTTTATAGGTCCTATGTAAGTATCTTTGTGTACCAGAAAATTCATTAGCTTAATAGGTATCTATATAATTCTCTCCAGTAGAATAAAACTTAAGTTGTACATTCAGATATATGTAGAATAAGGAGCTAGTCCATATATGAACTTATACAGTGCAAGACAGGAGAAAGAGTAACATTATGGAAAGAAAAGCTGGAATGCAGGTCATGAGAGATAGAGAAAATGTCTGATCAGTGATAATGGTCCAGTTTCTACATCCCCTACCTACAGTACTTTCTGGCTTTAGGAGTATATGAAATTAAGAGGTAAATATTGTTAAACTCCTTTATTTTGTGAGGCAACTTGAAGTGTTCTTTTATTATCTCAAACAACATATTTTTAAGTGGAAAAATGAATCCATTCATTTCTTTAAGTAAAAATTATTTCCAAATCTTGACATTTTACTTCTATTATTTTATTGTTTTTATCTTTTATTAATTTTATTGTTAATTATCTTTGGGCCCTTGACAAATGATCTCACTGTTCCATCTTCGAAAATAGACTTCACCCAACTCATTCAGTTGCTCAGAAAAATCTGAGGTCCAAAAAGTTTGGATGGCTTAACAAGGGTGGCTAAAAAATGCTAAATTTGAGTTATAACTCATTATCTCATGCTTGGTCCTGAGATTTGGCATACATGCCTGTTCCTTGCTCTTTTATTATATTGCCTCTCAATGCCAAGTCTTTTTCTTATATGAATAAGGATTGGGAACAAAGCATGAAGGTATATTTTGCATACTTGAAAATAAAAAAAAAATAATGAAAGAAAATGCATTTGGAAGAAATATGATTTCAGTTGTTGTTGTTTTGTTTGCTTGTTTGTTTTAGCACCAAATAATCTTGATGTGTAAAGAATATTATAAGCTTTATTTCGTCGTAAATAAGGAAAGTGAATATAGCTGAATTCTGTGTTTCATTTCAGTGCACTAGTGCATGGGGACTCCACTGGAAGAAACTGAGTGCCTGAAAAGTAATTTATTAATAGTGGATGAGTTTTGTGTGTTGAGATCCAGCTGGCATAGTTTACCCTGCCCCTGACTGAGTGCTGAAAAGGGGATAAGCTGATAATGCTCTGTGAGTAAACTACTCTGTTCCTAGATAGTTTAGAAAAGAGAATATTGGTGCCAACCATATTTATGGGACAGGGTTTCTCTTTAAGTGTGGTGGAATTAAAATAGACCAAAGAGGGGCGCCTAGGTGCCTCAGTCAGTTAAGCATCTGACTTTGCTCAGGTCATGATCTCGCAGTTTGTGAGCTCGGGCCTATGTCTGGCTCTGTGTTGACAGCTCGGAGCCTGCAGCCTACTTCAGATTCTGTGTGTGTGTGTATCTCTCTCTCTGCCATTCACCCACTCACACTTTGTCTCTCTCAAAAATAAATATACATTTAAATTTTTTTAAAAAATAGACAAAATTCAAGATGTGCATCCTCCCTCACTCTGAGAGAGAGACAGAGAGAGATAGCGGAAGAAAATTCTTTGAACAGATTGTTGTCAATTCAGCATTGTGTCACCATGGAAATATCCACCTGATCAAGTGATGTCTTTAGACCATGGAGAAAGAAACAATTACTGTAATAAGTGGCAAGCACAAGTAGATGGGAGTCCTTTCCGGAAAGGGCTGTCCAATGCTTCCTAATGCTGGACATCTTCCTGCTCCCAAGAAGTAGTCTGAATCAGATAGATCTGGTGTTGTATCCCGCTGGCTTTTCTACCTTTCTGTGGTGTAAAATTTGACAAGTTACTCAACTACTCTGAGCATTTTCTTTCTCATATAAAGCAGGATGATCAGTACTTGCTTTATAATGCTTCTGTAGTAATTAGATGAGGTAAGAGACAGCCACCTGTAGCATAGTGGAGATGTAAACTAAATGTTAGATAAGGGGTGGTAATACCTTATAATACAAATGAGGTATTGTATTTTTAATAACAAGAATGAAAACCTCATTAAAAAATAGCTGAATTCACACATTTTGAATACTTAGTAAAAGTATGTAATNTATAGAAATCTAGGAAGCAGCTATTTTTTTTCTTAAGAATTCTGAAGACATTGCTGCAATTTATTATTAAATTTTACTTTTGACAAGTTCAGTACTATACGCATTTACATTGTTTTGTACATGACCTGCTAGCCTCTTTCGAAGGCCTGAAAAATTATCTCTGTCATCCTTGGTGTTGTAAAACTTCACAGTTGTATGCTTCAGTGTGCATGCTTACATGTAACTATGTGTATGTGTGTGTCCAATAGTTTATTTTTCTTTAGAGTCATGTTGGGCCTTTCAAGTTTTCTACCCTTTGTTTCTACTGTTTTCTCTAAAACTTGTTGACTTAAATGTTGAGCCTCTAGATCAACCTTTTTAATTTGTCTCTATTATTTTTCATATCTCTCTGCTTTTGGCTTACTCTTTGAAAACTCTTTTAATGTTATCTTTGAAACTTTCTAATGATTAAGGACATACAGATTTTATTTTACTTATGTATAAAATATTTATACTTATGTATAAAATATTTTTCATATTTCAAGTTTTTTTCATTTTCATTTGTTTTTTGTATTTTATCAGTTTTTGTTTGCTTATATTGGTTTTTTTCATGTTGGAGAATTTCCTCAAACATCTGGTGATTTTTAGCTGCCCATTCAACAAAGTACTGAAACTTGCACATGGGAGAATTATTGGTGGCTGATGATCATCTGTTTATTAAGTACATATAGATTCTTGACATTATCTTGGAGATATACATGTAGAATTATTTACTAGGATCATTCACTTTCTCTACACAAAAATCCTCTAATTTCTTGATTTGGTATGCATACTGTGCTTCCTAAATTTTGTGATTAGGATGGATAACAAGGAAAGTCTCCCATGGTATAATCTGTAGACCATTACTTTTCTCACTTTTCTTGAACTGCCCCCACCCGCTTTCCATTTTAGTTTCACATTTTGACTATGTGGCTGAATGCAGATCTTTTAATTAAATATTTCTATATAGCAAGCTTCTTTTCTCTGGTGAGAAGGAAGAGTCAATGGGAGAGTAATCTCCTAGGAATGTGGCATGAAAAGAAAACCTGAGAGATGTCCAATGCTCTGTAAAGGAAACAAGTATATATACAAAGAACCCCCATGTATTTGCACCTTCCTCACCTCCAAAATTTGTGTACTTCAAGGGATCTGCAGGGCAAATTACCCAATTTCTTAATAGTTTTCCTCCTCAGAAATCATTTTTGTTTTAACTCTTTTCCTTCTATGACAGCTACAACTTCTTCATCTGCTCAATTTGTTTAAAAAATTCGTCTGTTTTTTGTCTCTACCTGTCTCTTTGTCATTTCAATAAGTAGTGAGTTCAGCCAACTTTTAAAAATTTTTTAATGTTTATTTATTATTTGAGAGACAGAGAAAGACAGAGCATGGTGGGGGAGGGGCAGAGAGAGAGGGAGTCACAGAATCTGAAGCAGTCTCCAGGCTCTGAGCTGTCAGCTTAGAGCCTGATGTGGGGCTCAAACTCACAAACCGTGAGATTATGAGCTGAGCCAAAGTTGAATGCTTAACTGAGCTACCCAAGTGCCCCAAATTTTATTATTATTCTTTTTTAATTCTAGTATAGTTAATATGAAATATTATATTAGTTTCAGGTGTACAATATAGTGATTCAACAAGTCTATATAACACAATAAGTGTACTCTTAATTCTCTTTAACTATTTCACCCATCTCTCCCCACTGCAGCAATAATCTGTTTGTTCTCTATAGTTTAAGAGTGTTTTTAGTTTGTCTCTTCTATTTTCTTCTTCTTTTGTTCATTTGTGTTGTTTCTTAAATTCCACAGGAGTAAAATCATGTGATATTTGTTTTTCTCTGATTGACTTATTTTACTCAGTATTATACTCTCTGGATCCATCCATGTTGTTGTAAATGGCAAAATTTAATTCATTTTTATGACTGAGCAACATATATATATATATATGTATATGTATATGTATATGTTTATATATAAGCACATCTTCTCTATCCATTTGTCTATTGATACCATCTTTGGACACTGGGTTGCTTTGACATTTTGTCTACTCTAAATAATTCTGTAATAAATATAGGGGATTGCTTTCTCTTTTTTTAAGCTTATTTATTTGTGTGAGAGAAAAAGAGAATTTAAATGGGAGAGGGGCAGAGAGAGAGGGAGAGAGAAAATCTCAAACAGGCTCCATGATCTCAGCCCCAGATGTGGGGCTTTATCTCACAAACTGTGAGTTCACGACCTGAGCTGGAAACAAGAGTGGAACATTAAGCTGACTGATCCAGCCAGGCACCCCCCAGGGATTGTTTCCTTAATTTATCTTTCTTTACTTCATTATTAGTGCATAGAAATGCAACAGATTTCTTTACATTGGTCTGCAACCTTAGTGAATTCATTTATTAGTTCTACTAATATTGTGTTGGAGTCTTTAAGGATTCGTATACATAGTATCGTGTCATCTCAAATTAGTAAAAAGTTTTATTTCCTCCTAACCAATATGGATTCCTTTTATTTCCTTTTCTTTGTCTGATTGTGTAGCTAGGACTTCTACTACTTCCAAAGCGGTGAGAGTGGACATCCTTATTTTATTTCTGATGTTGGGGAAAATCTCTCGATTTTTCACTATTAAGGACGATGTTACCTGTGGGTTTTTTCATATATGGCTTTTATTATGTTCCTTCTAAATCTTTTCCTATATCTATTGAAATGATCATATGTTTTTTATCCTTTCTCTTGTTGATGTTATGCATCACACTGATTAATTTGCAAATACTATACCATACTTGAATCCCAGGAATAAATCCCACTTGATTGTGGTGAATGATTTTTTTTAAATATAATGTTGGATTTTGTTTGCTGATATGTTGTTGAGCAATTTTGCATCTATGTTCACCAGAGATAATGGCCTGAAGTTCTCTCTCTCGTTCTCTCTCTCTCTCTTTTTTTTTTTTTTCTCTCTATCTGGTTTTGATATCAAGGTTTACCAACCTTCTATCATCAATGCAGTGAGGCTTTAGGAGGGAGAAAAATTTAATGCACATGTGATTAATACCCTGTATTACATTTATAGTTGAAAATTACATACAATGCATAAGTGATGGAAGAAACAATACATTGAACACAGTCTCCTATCACTAAATTAGACTGGAAAATGTTAAAATATAATTAACAAATGGGTGCAGAGAAGGCACACAGATGTTCTCTTACACAAACAGAAAACATAAAGACACACAAAATATAGATGTGACAATATAATGACTACCAGAAAAAACTTGATTGACTTTTCTGTTAGGAAAATAAAATATGCCTTTCCACTTTTAAATCATTATATTCAATACCTGAAATGGTAAAAAGCAGACATGCATATCCTGATAAGGAAAGATAGATTAAACACTTCGGAAAACTAATATGACAAAATGATTCAGGAATAATTTTATACTATTTGTTTTATTAGTCCTGATTCTGGCAATCTTTTTTATAGAGTGGTAGTATAAGGCCACAAGTCTAAACGTCTAAACCAAACTGACTCCATGACAGGCTTTAAGATTCCCCTCTGAACTAGAAGGCCTGAGTTTCAGCTTTCCCGAAACTATCAGGCAGTTACACATTGCCCAAGGCAAGAGAAACCACCCTTGCAACACCCAATCAGGAAAGGCCAGGGACCACCCTCCACATTGTTAAGGGAGAGGCCTGGAGATAGAAACTATAGATAGGACCCTGTTACCTAATGCTAAAGTTAACCTGTTAGTCGCAGAACAAGACCCTAGGCTCGCTCTGTGATTGGCTGAATTTAAAGGTACTCTAAATGTTGTAATTGGATCCCGCCAAAAGTAACGCATACTCTAGACAATGTGTATGGTTAAACCCGCTGTCAACAATGTTGAATAATTATGATTGGATCACTGTTCCCATGTCACAACTTCTGTAACTCCTCCATCTCAAACCCCATAAAAACCCTACTCTGCCCTTGTTCGGGGCTCTCAGCACGGATCCATGCACTGGTGAAGTCTGTGAGCCCGAGCTCGAGCCCGTAATAAAGCCCTTTGCCTCTGCATGCATGACTTGGTCTCCCTGGTGGTCTCTGGTCGGTGAGGATACTGCGATCTGAGTATAACAGTAGGGAGAGACAAACATAGTAATAATAAATAAATGACATGAAATGAGTGAAGGAAGAAAGACAGAAATACAGAAAATGGAAATTTAAAAAAAAGATTGGAAACCTCACTTTGTTCTCTGTACTTAAGAATCTCTTAAGAAACCTGGGGGTTGCTAGAGGGGTACTGTGTGTGGGGTTGAGGTAAATGGGTGATGGGCATTAAGGAAGGCCCCTGTTGGGATAAGCACTAGGTGTTATATTTAAGTGATGAATCACTAAATTTTACTCCTGAAATAATTATTACGCTATATGTTAACTAACTTGGACTTAAATAAAAAACAAAAAAATATTAAAAAAAATATTTGATACCACCTAATGACTAAGGCATTTTACTATACAGAAATAATATGTCTTGTATATGGAAAACTACATACAGTTGTTCAAACTGAAGATGACACAAAGTAATGGAAATATTCCATTCATGGATTGGAAGAACAAATATTGTTAAAATCTCAATACTACTCAAAACAATGTACACATTCAATGCAATCCCAATCAAACTTGTACTGGCATTCTTCTCAAAGCCAGAAAAAACAATCCTAAAATTTTTATGGAAACACAAATGACCCAAAATAGCCAAAGTAATATTGAAAAAGAAAACCAAAATGGGAGGCATCACAATTCCAGACTTTGGCCTCTACCACAAAGCTGTAATCATTAAGACAGTAGGGTATTTGCACAAAAACAGACATAGAGACCAATGGAATAGAATAGAGAACCTAGAATTGTACCCAAAAATATACGGCCAACTCTTCTTTGACAAATCAGGAAAAAATATCCAATAGAAAAAAGACAGTCTCTTTAGCAAATGGTGCTGGGAGAACTGGACAGAAACATGCAGAAGAATGAAACTAAACCACTTTCTTATACCATACACAAAAATAAACTCAGAATGGATGGAAGACTTATATGTGAGATAGGAAACCATCAAAACCTTAGAGGAGAAAGCAGGCAACCAACTCTTTGACCTCAACTGTAGCAATTACTTACTCAACACATCTCCAAATGCAAGGAAATTAAAAGTAAAAATAGGGGTTGCCTGGGTGGCTCAGTCAGTTAAGTGTCTGACTTCAGCTCAGGTCATGATCACACGGTTCATGGGTTCGTGGGTTCAAGCCCTGCATTGGGCTCTGTGCTAATGGCTCAGAGCCTGGAGCCTGTTTCAGATTCTGTATCTCCCTCTCTCTCTGACCCTCCCCTGCTCATGCTCTCTCTCTCTCTCTCTCTCTCAGAAATTAATAAAAAACATTTTAAAAAAGCAAAAATGAACTATTGGGGCCTCATCAAGATAAACAGCTTCTGCGCTACAAAGGACAAAATCAGCAAAACTAAAAGGCAACCAATGAGATGAAAAAAGATATTTGCAAATGACCTATCAGATAAAGGGCTAGTATCCAAAATCTGTAAAGAACTTACCAAACTCAACACCCCCCCCAAAAAAAACCATAATCCAGTGAAGAAATAGGCAGAAGACATGAATAGACACTTTCCCAAAGAAGATATCCAAATGGCTAGCATACACATGAAAAGACACTCAATGTCACTCATCATCAGGCAAATACAAATCAAAACCACACTGAGATACCACCTTACACCAGTAAGATTGGCTACAATGAACAACTCAGGAAACAACAGATGCTGGCAAGGATGTGGAGAAAAGGGAAACCTCTTGCACTGTTGGTGGGAATGCAAATTGGTACAGCTTCTCTGGAAAACAGTGTGGAGATTCTCAAAAAATTAAAAATAGAACTACCCTATGACCCAGTGATAGTACTACTAGGAATTTATCCAAAGGATAGAGGAGTGCTCATTCATATGGGCACATGTACCCCAATGTTTACAGCAGTGCTTTCAACAACAGCCAAATTATGGAAAGAGCGTAAATGGCCATCAACTGATGAACTGATAAAGAAGATGTGGTTTATATATACAATGGAATTGGCAATGAAAAAGAATGAAATCACGCCATTTGCAGCAACATGGAGGGAACTGGAAGGTATTTGGCTGAGTGAAATCAGTCAGTCAGAGAAAAACAGGTATCATACGTTTTTACTCATATGTGGATCAGGAATTAGAGAGGACCATAGGGGAGGGGAAGGAGAAACAAATGTTAAGAAAAGAGAGGGAGAGAGGCAAACTAGAAGAGACTCTTAAATACAGAGAAAAATCTGATGGTTAAGAGTGGGCTGGGGAGAGAAGAAAATGAGTGATGGGCATTGAGGAGGGCACTTGTTGGGATGAGCACTGGGTGTTGTATGTAAACGATGAACCACAGGAATCTCCCCCAAAATCCAAGAGCACATTTTACACACTGTATTTTAGCCAATTTGACAATAAGTTATATTTTTAAAAAATAGAGATTTCAAAAACAAACAAAAAACAAAAAATAGTGATTTCACATATAAGAAAAATATTATGTACTATTGTTATTTTTTAAAAAATCATGCACTATATTACGCACAGATGTTATATGACCAAAGCCATCAGAATCAGTGCTTAAGAAACAGCCTAGAAAGAAATATATTAAAATATATCCAATGGATGGCTTTGCATACTTAAATAAGTGAGTGACTTTTATTTATTTATTTTTTTACATTTTTCCACTATCATCTCAACATTTAGATTACATCTAACGCTGAAGTAGCAAAATGAATTAAAGAAAATAGTGTTAGGATGAAAACAGTCTGTGAGGTTTTTTAAGGAAAAGTAGGCCTCCACAACCACCATTTTGAGCCACTGCTCTCCCGACCACTTATACACAAACTCAGAACACTAGCACCAAAATTTCTCAACCTTGGTATTGTTGACATTTTGGATTCCATGATACTTTGCTATTGGAAAAAGGATGCTGTCTTGTGCATTTCAGAAAGTTTGGCAGCATCCCTGGACTCTACCCATTGTTCTATTTCAGGAGAATATCTTTAATGACAACTAAAATGATTCCAGTCATTGCCAAATGTGCCCTAATGTATAAACTCACCATTATTTGCAAATGAATGCCTTGCTAGTTAAGTGACTTTAGAGAAGTTATCAACTTTTGATCTCCTTTTATAAAATTGGGCTACTAACATATTACTCTCAGAGTTGTGATTATTAAACATGTTCAACATACTTTGGCATATAATCTGGTATATGGTAATTCTAATTACTGTATTATTCTTTTACAGTTATTGTTAGGGGTGAACTATGTGCCTCAAAAATGTGTATGTTGAAATCCTAGCCCTCAGTAACTCACTATGTGGCCTTATTTGGAGATTGGGACTTTACAGAGGTAAGAGAGTTAATATGAGATTTTTATGGCAGATCACTATTCAATATGATTGATGTCATTATCAAGGAGGATAGTCTGAAGACATATAAGCACATAGGAAAAACACCTGGAGATGAAGGCAACTATCAAGAGTAATTCTATTCTAAGACGAAGATTGCCAAAGTTTGCCAGAAAACCATTAGAAGCTAGATGAGAGGCATAGAATAAATTCACTCCCTCAGAAGGAAGAAAACCTGTGGACACATTGATTTTGGACTTCTAACCTTCATAACTGAGACAATATATTTCTACCCTGTAAGCCACCAGTTATTGGTACTGTTATGGCAGCCTTAGAAAACTAATATAAGTATTATTATTTTATTCTTGTCATTGTTATTATCATTATTGTTTCTCCATTAATCTACCTATATTCC
The DNA here is from genome assembly GCF_008692635.1 of Crocuta crocuta. Lineage (NCBI taxonomy): Eukaryota > Metazoa > Chordata > Mammalia > Carnivora > Hyaenidae > Crocuta > Crocuta crocuta. Next base: position 1,108,574 of record NW_027528798.1, read on the forward strand.
ATAGCAGCTAACTCATGTGTAGATGTTAATAGAATGGTGGTGATATCTTTGCTTGGCAGTACAAGATAAGGGATAGAAAATAAAACCTCTTTAATTCTATTAAGATTCTTGAATAGCCAGCAACAGAATTTATTCTAAAGGTATGAAATGCTGCTGGATCTTAAGTCAGGTTATAAAGTAAAAAAAGTTAAAATTTTCTTGAGAGTTACTCACCTTTATAAAAAGTCACAGAAACTTGAATAGGTGCCTCAGAAATTTTTTGGATAGAGTGTAATTGTAGATCACAGATAAAGTGTTTGAGGAAAATGGCTTAATGGGGGGTGATTGGAGAGAAAATTGGGCACAATGTATTCTGGTACTGCTAAAGGACTTAACACAATCAGTTTACTTTTGTGGACATTAATTTTCTCAACTATATAATGTGAGATGGTTACACAATGATCTATTGGTTTATTTGAAGCACTGATGCGTTTTATTTTCATAGGGAGAAAAGAAATAAGAGCCAATGACATCAATTTTGGTTGTTTTACAACATGTAAGTACATATGTAATACTTGTCTCTTTTGTTTCTTAAAAGATATAAATATGTCACACAGACACACATGCACAAGCTCATTAAGGATTATGCAGCCATCCTTATCTACTTATCATAGAACATATGAGGAAAGTCCCCTTGGGAGAAAAGCACTGATATTGTTCTTTCACAGAAAATGCATGTAGTCTTTCCAAGAGCTCTCACACAATTCATGACTATCTACATAAACTGAGAAGTCTACACAATGAGTACCCTAAGGATTAACTTTACAAATGTGATTATCTTCAGTTCAGGATAATAAAGAAATAAATATTAACTTTCCAGTATAACATACTTTAATTTCCTTTCCTGTTTAGGGGGTTACAACCATTTCATTGGTGACATGAAGAAAAGTCTGTTGATATGTCCTTAAAGCAGGAACCAACCGAAAATCTCTCACAAAAGACATATCTACCAAAACTAATGTTATGAATGCTCTCTATACACACATATATCTTGCAAACAACATTATTCACATGAAACTGAGGTTCAAACAGTGTATCTTCTCAAACTAAAATTATCAAATGTTTTTGTTTTTTCTTCCTTAGGATACTGCATTAACAAGAAAATAGATTATAATAGTGATGGTGGTAATGAATAGATGGATGGATGGATGGATGGATGGAGAGACAAAGTGGCCAAATGCTTTGTTTACTGTTGGGAGCTGCACTGGCCTCGCTGGATGGCAGTCACAGGGAGGAAATGGTAGCATTTGCACAGCTGCTGCCATGAGAGACAAAAACTGGTATCTCCTTCTGCTACTACTGGCTCATGTTGGAAATGAGGCTGCTGGTATTGACCAGGCCTCACAGTATTCCAGATCAGACCGATATCCCCCACACAGATTGCTCACAAGGAAAAGCATATTCCTGCCTTTTCCAAAGAGATTTCAGATGAAAACATTGTGGATGAGTGTTAAAAGGCTCTTCCTAAGGGCCTTGCAGATCCAAGATTTACATAATAAAAAGGGCTTGAGTCTGGCCCTGAGGCAAAGAGCCTAATTTAGAGTTAAGGGCAGACATTCACCCCCACCCAATTGTTTCTGCTTGGAGCACAAGCCGCCCCCCTCCAAGGTATTTGTTATCAAGTATTTGGATTGACTTATTTTGTCCTTGAATATGCTGATTGCTCCCTCTGGTGGAACCTATTGAGGAACTTCTTCTTTTGTGATTAGGAGAGCTAAGGTGTCTCCTGAAAGACCTGTTTGACCCCTGCTCACAGAAAAGTAACTTCACCCTTTTATGCTAAAAACATTGTCTGATATACTAAAGATGCCTTCCTTCCCCATAAGATAAGCATCTAAATCCCCTACCTCAATCACTGTTGATAAAGGTTATGCAGGAGTCTTCTACAAATCTATGTTCTGGGAAATTCTTATGTATCAAAGAAGTTTATTATCAGAACTCATTGTCTAAGGCAAATGCCACTTCTGTGCCCTCCCCCAAACACTTAATGATGAAATAAAGTTGAGCCCCAGTCAGAGCAGAGATGCCTGCCTGGTGACCAGAAAGACTCTTGGGCCTCTCTCACCCCCACCTCGCCGACACTGTCCATCCTTGGGGACTCCTGGACCCCGACCGGAGCAAGTCTCTGACAGTTTACATAATTCAGTTTGCAAATATTTGGAAATAATATCTTTTTTGGTTTAACTTTTCTTTTAGGGTCAAAAAGTATTCAGAGGGGGTGTCTGGGTGGCTCAGTTGGCTAAGCATCTGACACTTGATTTGGCTCAGGTCATGATCTAACAGTTCATGGGTTGGAGCCCTGAGTAGAGCTCCATGCTGATAGCATGAGCCTGCTTGGGATTCTGTCTCCCTCCCTCTCTACCCCTGTTCCAGTAATGTGCACTTTCTCTTTCTTTCTCAAAAATAAATAAATAGAGGCACCTGGGTGGTTCACTTGGTTAAGTGTCCAACTCTTGGTGTTATGTTTGTGGGTTTGAGTCCCATGTTGTTAATAAATAAATAAACATTTTAAAAAGTATTCTGAGAACGCTCCCCTGAAACTTCATGTTTTTATGCCCCAACCATAATGTGTTTCTGTTCTGATTGAAGTTTAACCTTTCAGTCTAACCGTTTAATTATCCAATGTACCTGATCTGGACCTATTTCAGTGATCTTTCACAAAACAAAGAAATAAACAAAAACAAACAAAACAAACACAAAAACTTCTAAAAAAAGTAAAACCCAGTTCTGACATGAGGGAACTGTCTGCATTTCTTGCTACCTGTTTCTCTACCCCCAAAATATGCACACATACATACAAAGACACAGATATGAGGAAAACAAAGAGGCAAAAACACCGACCAAACACATGGTTTTAAAATAGTCATTTTCTCAATTGTCTCCTGGACTTTCAGATATCCCATCCATTTAGATTTTCTTTTCTTTCAGTGTCCTTCCTTAGCTAGGACCTCCTAGTTTCCCATTGATAACTATACACTCTGGCTCTGTACAAATTTAGAATTGCTTTTGATATCAGATGATATCTTGAATTTTAGGAAGCTAGATTTGTTTATCTGTCTTGTTTATTTTAACAATTCCTACTGAAATATTTCCACTACATGATAACAGAATAAGCTGGGAAAAGCACAGGTGCTGAGTGTATCTGGTTGGGCAAAATAATCAACCAGTTGAGCAAAATAATTAACTGACAGTTTTTGCTTGTTTCCCTTTTCTTCCTCTTTTCATTAAACAAGGTATCATTTTCATAAGTAGAGACTGAGACAGGATAAAATCTTCACCTATGTTATAAGAGAGACAACTGGAAGCCAACCATAGAGATTTTTATTTAATGTTAGTAAAGTTATATCTTGGAAGAGTGTGTTGTATAGCTATAGAACACAATAGAGTATTCATGTCAGTCAGGGTCAACATCCAGAATACATTATAATCTCTTACAGCATCAACTGTCTTCTCTAGTAAAAGTCTAAAAGATAATGCAATTGAAATCATATTCACTGTTCCCAATCAATTAGTTTTCTCTCTCAAGAGGTGGATTATCTCACAAGATAAAATAAATTTCATTTGAATGCATGAATTTGCCCATGTAACCCTAGCATTGAGAAATGTAATGTAATCTTTGTGTAGTTTTGTGTCTCTCTCATAATCCTCATTATGTTGTCAGATTTTATTTTTTAGTTATTGATTATAGCACCCATTAGTCTATAAGTGACATTTTGTGTCAATATCATGTCCCAGAGATTGTAATTTGAAGTCCTATGATAGTATAGAGGACAAGGTAAAAACACCAGGAGGTTGAGAGGCAAGTATATGTGATTCTTTCACTGTTGCATCCAAATTACCTGGCACAGTGCCTGACAAAATAAAAGATGCTTCTTAAAATTTTTTTTAATGTTTTTTATTTATTTCTAGGAGAGAGAGAGAGAGAGAGCGTGAACAGGGGAAGGTCAGAGAGAGAGGGAGTCACAGACTGAAACAGGCTCCAGGCTCTGAGCTGGCAGTCAGCACAGAGCCCGACGCGGGGCTCGAACCCACGAACCCCGAGATCATGACCTAAGCGAAAGTCGGACGCTTAACCGACTAAGCCACCCAGGTGGCCCCTAAAATATTTTTTTTGTAAAATGATTTTGATAAGTGAATAGGTGAATTTAAGTATTGGCATTTTGTATTTTCTTCCAATTTTAAAATATGTTAAATATGAAATCCTTTCTTGTACATCTCTCCCACTCCTCTTTTATTGGAGGCTTGAGAGAGTATCAATTTTAGGCCTAAAAAAGATTCATCAAAAAATATTGAATGAATGGTGGTTCATGATCCCTAGACTGTATCCCTGATAGTCTGTTTTCATCCAGCACATTCCCTTTAGTCAGTTGGAATTATGGCAATGGTCTCAAGCCATTGCACCTATGCAGATAACTTTCAAATAAAGGCCTTTAACTCAGTTTCTGTCTGCCCTCCAAATCTATGTGTGGTCTTGCCAGCTCTCTGTCTACCATTATGACACAAGCTCCACAGACAATATTCTCAAAACCCTCTTTTTTTCATGCTCTCCATCCCTGAGAACTGTGTCATATTTCACACTGTTGTCATCATGTGGCCTCTTGACTCTAGTCATTGTTTCTGTTTTTTTGCTTTCCTTAATCCATCTTCTTTGAAATGATGATTATAAAACACTTTGTTAATTTCACTGCCCTCCTTTGATAGTTCATAATGATATATTTTATAATTTGAACAAAGGTCTGCAAGCCTCTTCATGAAATAACCATGCCTCCCTAACCCACTTCATCTTTGACTTGATAATTTGGAAATTCCCAAAGATTTTATGGTTATTTAAAGTATAATTTGTATTTTTCTAGACAACTGAACATGCAAATCTCTCCATCTGGAATACGGCTTTAAACTTATGTATGTAGCAAAATACTTCTGTTTATTAAGTCTCATCTCAAATATTTCCTCCTCTGGGAAGACTTGAGTGACTCTCTAGGGAAGATCATAAGATTACATTTCCTGCACATCATGTATATTTACACTCCTCTAAAATTTTGGTTAGATTGAGAGGAGGTGGATGAATATAGAGGGTCCTAGAATGAATGCCTTGGGAAGGAGGGGAGGGTGTTCTGTGTTTCCCACAGAAAACCTGGCACATAAACCTGCATGTTCATACTTAAAATTTTGCAATAAATTTTGCCAAGAGCAAAATCAGAAAAAAGAGTTAATGGAAGCCCAAATTCTAAATAATGGGGCAGAGAGGATCACAGTTGCTGTTATAGAGCCAAAAGAATTAGCTGAGGGGAGAAACCAAGAAAGTCAAGTGAATAAATTAGCAGAAGGAGGCAATCACCAGTTGGCACAGATAAATTCTGAATTTAACATTATCTAACTCTATTACAAATACTGTCCTCCTCCATAGCTATATCTAGTTGGTGAGAAATGTCCACATTTAGAGTCACATAGAGAATGAGATACATAGCAAAGAAATACCTCTATTACATAACCATCTTCATGGTGGATTTTATACTCTAATTCAGATACTTCTCTCAAATAGAATATAATCTCCTTGCAAACAGAGATGGCACTTTATTTATCATGTTAACTCTGTTTTATTCAAGATCTGAGCTACACTAAGGGATAGTGAGTATTAGTTAAATTAATAAATTAAAAATCATCATCAGGCAGCAACAAGAAAATCACCTAAATAACTGAATGGTATTATAGTTATAAGAATCCTTCCAATAAGGTTCTACTGAAATGGTTTACTGACCTAGCTTAATTAGGGTCCTCCTTCCCTCATATCCATGTCTCTGCATCTCTTTACCACTTCTTCTGTAAGCAGCATCCTAAGAGGCACTCAGTAAACCTTTAATGAATTTGGGGATGCATTCCCAAAGCAGTGATACTGTGAGAAGAATGATCTCATGCTGAATTGCACTCATTTCTGACAGGCGCTTACACTATTCCTTGAAACAGTGGGCATTCCAAAACAGCGGCCAAGAAAGACAGCAACTGCAGGGAGATTCCTCTCCCTGCTGATGATGGAAGAGTTTTCAGAATGAAGCTTATTGATCCTTGATAAGTGAATGCTGCAACTGTGAATTCTCACTCCATGATATTGAAGTTTAAAGCCCATTTTAAGGGACGATGTGCCTAACCCACTGACTCTATTGAAAAAAAATTGATGAGGCTTTCCCAATCCCTTGCTGATGTGTTCCTGGAAAGGCTTTTTTCCAGGATGTCAGCTCATTTTGAGAGAGTCACAGTTACAGATTTCTTAGGGAAGCAGATCCATTAGGCAAATGATCTAATAAGGATGGGAGATGCCATCCTCTCACTTGCCAAAATAAGCTGCTTACTAATATTTCTGTTTTAAAATCTCTTAAGGTAGTGTCTGCTTCATAACTCAGCTGTTATCAAAAGTTAGAAAGTATATCTTTATTAACTACACTTTCTAACAGCAACAAGAGATGTGATTCAGGATCAGAGAATTACATATTCCAAAAAAGGCTCAGAAATTACCTAACGGTGCCAACATATCTGAATTCCTGCCTAGACATTCTTCTGTGAGGCTTCTGTTAGGGTCCTACCAGTGACAGGAGGTAGGACTGCTGACTGTCACACAGCCGATCTGTGATCTTAGGCAAAATGGTCTTATTGCTGAAGACAACAAAGTGTGGGCACAGAGGTCAGTCTCAGTGACTAGAATGATCATACCTTCTGTTAAGCTATCTGATTGAGATTTAACTGGTATTCACTGAATGCTTGTCATATGGAAGATACAGAGCTGATGCATGTCCACACGGTTACATTTAATTTTCACAGCAATTTTGAACATTTCTAATAGTATTCCTATTTTAAAGATGATGACATTTAAACACAGATGATTTAAGTATATTTTGCCAAAAATGACAAAGATGAGGTAGCAGAGAAAGGATTAGAAACTTAGTTTTCTGATTCCAATCTTAATGTTATTTCCTATGCTCTTAGCATGTGACCTCTTACTCATTCTGCATTTACTGGGTAGGATTTAACACATCATGCTTATATCATGCTCAGTAATATCTGTTCATTATCTCTATTTTCCAAATTTCTTATTAACTAATTTATTAAATACCTTGCATATGTGTTTGTGTATATACATATGATATGTATATGTACATATATATGTAATCTCATATTACAAATATGATTTTTCCCATTATTAAAACTAGGGGTCACCAAGTTAGCACCTACTTCTGTAAATAAAGCTTAATGAAATACAGCCACACTCACTCATTTATTTATTTATTTCCTGTTGCTGCTTTTGTCCTGTAATGGCAGAACTGGGATGTTGCAATGGAGACTTGGAGACTTTATGGCCTGCAGTCTAAAATATTTGCCATTGGTGCCTTTCCAGGGTCTTTCCACAGAGTTGAGAATTCTGACTCTAAACACAGCCCTTGAATAGGTGTACTTTACCTGATTGGCTTCTTTGCTTGACTGTACCAACATGGCCCTGGAAAATGATGATGTACTTTGCAAATTTTAAATAAATGTGTTCTCTGAAATGTTTCCTCATCCCTGGTTTAAACCATGGGAAATCATTTTCATTTGTATATGTACATATAGGGATGATTACATGTGTACTTCAAAATGTTGACAAATCCTTTTTGAAAAAAGACTAGATGGAAACAAATGCTTCCATATGAAGGTCTTATCTCTCTCTCTCTCTCTCTCTCTCTCTCTCTATCTATCTATATCTGTTTCAGCCATCTCCTATGCACCACCTTTTATTCCAGTCATTGCTGCAATAACAGGTTCTGCATGTCTGTGTTTCTTTGTCTCAGCTAAACTATGTTTCTCTCTCTTGCTATTCTAGGGTTTCTCTGATGTCACAGTAGGGGACACCTGGAGGACTTAATCCCATGAATCCACAAATTTGGAAGGTCAAGGACAATAACAACCCATGGTCAATTCTTGACGAATGTGGTAGAAGAACTAGGTACTCACTTTTTTTTTTAACCTCAGATAGACAACTCTGAGGTGTATTCTACATGAGTTTTTTTTTTTTTTTTTAATTTGTAATGTTTTATTTATTTCTGAGAGAGAAAGACAGCGTGAGCAGGGGTGGGTCAGAGAGAGAGGGAGGTACAGAATCTGAAACAGGCTCCAGGCTCTGAGCTAGCTGTCAGCACAGCACAGAGCCTGGCACGGGGCTTGAACCCATGAACTGTGAGATCATGACATGAGCTGAAGTCAGACACTTAACCAACTGAGCCAGCCAGATGCCTCTCTACATGGGTCTTTAAATGTCCTCAGAAATAGAGGCCAAGATACCTATAATGATGACCAGTTTGATAACATACACTTAGACTTGATTTTTCTTCCTCATTTTTCCTTTCTAGTTCCTCACTATTGATCTCTAGGATCACTTCCAAAACTTACCTAACTGTATATAAACACCCACTCAAGCACATAGGATATAAAACAGTATATGCATCTATGTTGCATATACTTAGTTGAGAAGTGGCAAATGAGAAATAAACTTCCAACAATTTACCTTTACTGTGACCATAGTATCTTTTAATATGCATGTCCTTTCCCATGGTAGTTGGATGAGCCATCTAGATCTTTTTAAAAATAGCATTTCAGAAAATAACTATTAGATATCCAGAGTTGACACTGAGTATAAAAACTGTGTTTAACTCTCAGTATACACTGCATGATATAGTTTAAATGTAATCTGTGTGGTGGTAGAAGTGAGTGGAGATATACACTCACAAGTTTGCACAATATATCAGAGCATCACAGAAAATACATTTTCAATAATTTGTTTATTCTTATATACATTAAAATGCTCTAATTTTATATTGTTTAATGAGATATTTTGTTACAATATATGAAATAGAATTATTTGAAACCCAGTCATGTATAAATGTTGTGACATATAATATTGGATATAACACAAAACAGGGAAATTTAAAATAGAAAATGGTGATATAAAAGTAGTTATATGCGTTTGACTAAGCCTATGTGATTAGATTTATTATTATAATTTGATTTGATAAACTTTTTTTTGCTAGGTTCTCATATTGTAAACATTGTTATTGTTACTCTCCTTTTTTTGGACAAGAAAACAAGAGTAATATAAAATATAATGTGTTATAAACTTGCTTTTTTGTGGTAATATTCAAGTCCCTTATGGTTGCATGATGCCTCCTATGAGTGAAGATTAAGATGATATTTATCAGTCATGTGTGAATATAACTGGCATTGCCAAGCATAATAGACAATAGATTCTACCCTAAGTTTAAAGAAGATATAGATATGTTCTTCAAAATGATGTTTCTTATACTCACCTTCTATAAAATCTAGTGCTGTACTATTATATCTTTACTCTGTGTATGTATTTTCATGTCAGTCCCAGAAATTATGTCTCCTCCTATAAAATCTGTCCTTGATCCACAAAAGAGAGACATTTGGAGAAAATATATTTCTCCAAGACAGGTTAGTGAGATGGAAAGAGTACAGAGACTAGAGTCAGATCTCTCATAAGTCTGTGTCTGTAATGTGTGAATGTGTGTGCATCTTTCTCTGACCCTTTGTCTCATTTTCCATGGGTTAGTTCTCTACTGCTGCTCTAAGAAATTACCACAAAGTTAGGGGCTTAAAACAACATAAATGTATTATCTTATAGTTCTGTAAGTCAGAAGTGAGACATAGATCTCATTGAAAAAAAGTCAAAGTTATCAAGAGGAGGCTCTGGAATAGAAATGTTTCCCTAGATTATCCTGTTTTCTAGAGGCCACCCACATTCTTTGGTTCCTGGATCCCTTGCTCTATACTAAAGTCAGTATCATAGCATATGTCTGACCATTCTTCCAACTAACATTCCCCTTCTGACCATGGCTGCGGAAGGTTCTCCACTGTCAAAAACTCATATAATTAAAATGGGCTCACTGACCCATGAAATTAGAAATCTCACCAGGAGTATTTTGCCATGTCATGGTCCATAATCATAATCACACTGAATAAGTCATTTTTTCTATGTAAAGTAACATAGTAGATTAGAATGTGAATATCTTTGGGGAGGGGGATGTGATTCTATTTATCATACTCTATGCTGGGGTTTAAAATATTTGTTTTCAATCATTTGGGAAGATGGCAATGTAAGAAGACCTTTAGCTTGCTTTGTCCAACTGATACAACTAGATAATACCTAAATCAGTGTAAATAATCCAGAAAATGACCTAAAGCCTAGAAGAACAAAGCCCACAACTAAAGGCAGGGAAGAAGCCACAATGAAGAAGGTAGGAAGGGCAAAGATACGGTCTGGGAGTGAAACAGACCATGGCCATCTGTAGTGGGGAGGGAGCCAGTGGTGTGGAGAAGGAAAGAAAGCAGACTTTCACAATGGAGAATCCACAAACGGGGAGGACAAATCTCCATAATATTCGCCTTGGAAAGCGAAGGCAGCCAAATTTCATGAGTTTTTAAAATAACAGGACCTAAATCCTAGAATTTAAGAAATGGTGGGCTCACTTCTGGCAGAGCCTGGACTGTGTTAGGAAGCAGAGCTCCCACTCTTAAAGAGACAGAATGACAAACAGCCTGTGAAGATATGGCATAGAACCAGGAGTTTGAAAGATGATGAGGCAGATGAGAAGGGAAATGACTTGGTCATCTAAGAGTGCTGTCCAGAGTAACAAGAATCACTGGGGGAAACCCTCCAGGAAGAAGAAAGCTGGCAAGCACTGTTTCTCTCCCCTGATGCCCCACCTCTTAGCATAAACAATGGTTAACTGCATGAACCAGCACAGCACCAACACTCTTTACCTGAAAATGCAACAGTTCATCATCTTTGGGATGCAGTAAATGTTGTTGTAAGATGGAAGTTTATAGCAATATGGCCTCTTTCAAGAAGAAAGTTCCCAAAGAAACAACCTAAACTTATACCTAATGAAGCTAGAAAAAAAAAAAAAAACCCGCAAAAGGAAGGAAATAATAAAGAGTAGAACAGAAATATATGATATAAACATGAACAAACTTTTCCCCAGAGAAGACATACAGATATACTCATTATCACAGAAATGCAAATAAAAACTACAATGAGATATCACCTCACACTGGTCAAAATGGTTAAAATAAAAAACACAAGAAAGAGTGAGTATTGGCAAGGATGTGGAGAAAAAGGAAATGCATACACTGTTGGTGGGAATGCCAATAGCTGCAGCCACTCTGGAAAACAGTATGGAGATTCCTCAAAAAATTGAAAATAGAACTACTCTATGATCTAGTAATTGCACTACTGTGTATTTACCCAAAGAATATAAGAACACCAATTCAAAGAAATGCATGTACCTCTCTGTTTAGAGCAGCAGCATTTACAATAGCCAAATTATGGAAGCAACCCAAGTGTCCACTGATTGATGATGGATATACACACACATACATACAATGGATTATTGATTATTGTTCACCCATAAAAAAGAAATCTTCCCGTTTGCAACAATATGGATGGAACTTGAGAGTATAGCGCTAAATGAAATATGTCTCAAAAAGAAAAATACCAGATGATCTCACTCATAGCTGGAATTTAAGAAAGAAAAGACTTTTAAAAAAGAGGGAGAGACAGAAAAAGAAGCCAAGAAATATACTCTTAAGTATAAAGAACAAAATGACAGCTATCAAAGTGGAGTTGGCGGTGGGGGAAGGAAACAAGGAATGTGGATTAAAAAGTACACTTATAATGATAAAAATACATAAATTGGAAAAAAAAAAGGATCAAAGACCTAATGTATGAAAACTAAAAACCAGCTACCTGCTCTATAATAAGTAATGCCTCATTCAAATATAATGCCAGTAACAGAGGCTGATTTGTTTAGTTCGAATAGAATAGAATAGAATAGAAAAATAAATATTTGTTTCACAAAACTAAAAGATCGATTCAATAAGATGACATGGGAAAAGATAGATAGAAAGATAGATAGATGATAGATAATAGATAAAATATTCAATATTTGGCTGTTATATATGTGAGTTTATACACATGCTTGTTGATTTACTTTTGTCACAGAGTATGTATCATGGTTTTTGTTTTGTCAAACACCAAAATCATAAGATACAGTAAGATGGTTGTGATTTTTTAAGCTATTAAGTTTTAAAGTAATTTATTCCATACAATTGATAACTATGCAAGATTTCAGGCAAGGATGATGTTAGGTTCTTAAGAAACCAATGAAAGGGGCACCTGGGTGGCTCAATCGCTTAAGTGTCTGACTTTGGCTCAGGTCATGATCTCACTGTGGGTTCGAGCCTCGCTTAGGGTTCTGTGCTGGCAGCTCAGAGCCTGGAGCCTGTTTCAGATTCTGTGTCTCCCTCTCTCTTTGCCCCTACATGCTCATGCTGTCTCTCTTTGTCTCAAAAAATAAATAAACCAAAAGAAAAAAAAAGAAATTAAAAAAAAACATGAAAGATGATTGGGTGCAAGGTAGTACTTCAGTCTGTGATTCAAGTTAGATGGAGATTTGGTATAAAATGATCATACATTTACAAAATGGAAAGATTGAGTCCTAAATTTTAAATTTAGTTTTGAGGAATGCTGGCCCTTTAAGACTTCAATATAGAAAGGACATGTATGTACTATGTGAGCTTCATTTATGTACTAGCTCGGAGGATAGTAGCCCAGAAGAAAGGAAACAAGCATGTAAGAAAGAAAGTAGAGGGGGTAGGAAAGGAGGAGGGAAGGGAAGTCAGACAATGTTTAGACTGAGAGGCAAATAAGTATGTAGGTCAAATAAACCAGTATATGAATTATCAGTTTTCTACAGGTTGAAAGGGCCAGTTCTTGCATTCTTTCTTCTAGCAGACCTACCATACATTTAAAACCATCAAGATACACAGGATGTCTTTCGAATTTTATAGAAAGTATGGTGCCTCTGGAGAACTGGATGGGTGCATGTAGGTAAATGATTTCAGTGTATTTAGTTGTTTTCTGCTGCTAGTGCTAACTTATCTTACAGTACATCATAGAACATGGTTTGGGAACACCACCACTACCTTCAGGACTTTCCCAATTGCAGCGCATACTTGTTCTTTTCATTAGAATCCTACCTTTTCTTCCTCATACGCTGCCATTAAGAGTTAGTTTAGCATGGAGTGCTAGCTCATGAGTTCGTTTTCCCGGATCCAAACCCTGTTTCTGCTTCTTAGTGGCAGTGAGACACTGACAAAGTCACTTAATCTCTCTTGGCATCTATTTTTTATCTTAATGCACTAAAAATTACATTGATCATTTAGGATAAATACATGGTTATTATAAGGAATTAAAGAGTTCATGCACATGAAGCAATTAGTAGAGTACCAGGCATGTAGTATGAACTCAAAACATATTCAATATCATCAGAATTAACTTCTGTGCTTCTTTGAGGAATTCTTAGAATCCTCAAGTCAGGTTCATTTCCTCCTCATATCTTTTACCATAGCACATTTTGAAACATCTGTCATGGTGCAATATCACTGTTTTATAAGAGTCTGTCTCCTCAACCAGAGACTAAATCCTTGAAATTAAAACTAACTTAGTTACTGTTGTATTCTTGGTGGCTCACAAAATGTAGGACACATATTCAGTGCTCACAAAACAGAATCCAAATGAATAAATAAATTAATCAGTACATCTGTCGACATATTTGAAGTTTATTAAGATTAAGCAAGAATTTTTTTCATTTCTTTCCAACTAAAACTCCTACCTCTCCATATAAATAAATAAATATGGAATACACATAAGTAATATATATAATACTATATATATTATACATATAAGTTAATATAAAGACAGAAGGTATGCATTGGAAAATGCAGAAGCTGAAATCATACAGTCGTATGTAGCATCATTAAAACAAACAATATTTGGCATCAAGCACTTGCTGTTTGACCTTCAAGAAGAAACTAAGTAAACTAGAGTCTGTTTTATCTATCTACATTGCATTGACATGAATTTTCATATAAAATGCATAAAGGACCTGGCACCTTGAAGACACCTAATAGCTAAAAGCTCTTGTGTTGGCATTGCCAAAGGTTATAGGCTTGGCTATTCATAGAGCACATTATGGATTCTTAGGAATAAACAATCTTGCCCAGACACAGCCACATTATTATTCTGTTTTTTAAACAAAAGTAGGGAAGTAATTTAGTGCCTTCCAGATAAGCTAAACTTTCATATATTGTTACCTGGGGCCAGGGAGAATATCAGTCGGAAAGCAACTGGTAGAAATAGATAGGGTTATTTGCTTTTTAAGTGTTTTGGGCCCATGAAATGATAGTTCTACAGGCAGATTTCCCAAAGCCCATGAGAGGATTATTGCTCTGCCGGAGCCTTTTACCTAGTACACTAAAATAGCCAGAGTAGCTTCTCTATATAAGAAGTCTTAAGTTTGTCCACTTACTCCAAGAGATCAATAAATCCTAGTTTCTGATTTTATTCTAAGTATTCATTTGCCACTAACATAAGATCAAATGAAAAAGTTTTACTCTCAAAGAAGAAATAATCATCAGAACAGAAGGTCCCATGTGCAATGCCAATAAATCCATGCTAAATGTTTATATATATTATTTTATTTAATCCACGCAAAGACCTTATGACTAAGATTCCATTATTATTAACATAATTTTATAGAAGAGGCTTCTGAAACATGGAAGAGTAGATTTACAGCAACTAAGAGGTAGAAAAGAGATTAAAGCTCAGATCTTTCTCACTCCAAGACCTTGGTCTTTCCTTGAATTATACTGTCTTTCTAAAATATTAATTAATTATTTGGCACATGTTAGCAGGAAAGAGCTATGTAAGCTCATGCTCTTACTTTACAGTGAAGGGTCATGTAATCAGAGGATGGCAAGAGCCAAAGTCCACCAGGACTTTCATCTCAGTGCAATTTTGAGGCTCAAAACTACAATTCTGTGTTTGGGATATAGATATCCTTTCCTCACCGTTATCAATTCTTAGCTGTCTAAGTTTAAGGTAGTTACTGATTTTTATAATCTTTTCTCCCCAGAAGTTGATTTTGTAACAGAAATTTGTGTTCAAATATTCTACTTAAGAAGCAATTCTGGAAGATAGTATGGGATCGGGGAAGATATATAGAAAAAAAGGAGGAAGTCAATACAAAGTACATTGATGAAAGAGACATGACTGTGGGAAATAAAGGTTCAGTCTCACTTGAGATCTCTGGGAGACTACAAAGAACATCTATCAGAGTCCTGCATCTTGGATAAAAAGTGAAGAAGTTGGAACATTCATCTACAAACTTTTGTCCATCTTTGGGCAAGGACTACACCGTAGGCATTAACCCCTGTTATCTGTTCGATGGAGGCACATCTGCTCCAATTACCAGAGCAAATCACTAGTTAAAACATCACAGGTTCTAGAAACAGAGAAGCATCAATGCATACAGAAATGATGAGAACTGAAGGCTTGTGGATGGGGCACTGGCAACATCTGCTCAAGGGCCTCAAATCTCCTATGAAGAATATAAGGATAACAACCCTTACTCTGTGATACTTAGTTGTTACTAAAACATAAATAACATGAATACAAAAAAATAATTTTAAGAGAAATCTTAGACTAAATGCCATTTGTTATTCTTTTTGGTGAAATCAGTCCTACTCTTATAGCCAATCTTACCAAACTACCTTAGGTACTTCCCATACATGATGACAAAATCTAGCATTTCTCACCCCATCTATCTTTGTTAAACTAATAAGAGATATGTGACTTTTTCCTTATCATCTTGTCTTTCAAGACATATACTTTTAGACTTTTCAGTTGAAGAGAAGTTTTTGGTTTTGTTTTAATTATTTTTTTTTTCCTAGGAGGTGGTCAGGAAACAATTTTAAAGGACATTCTTGGGAAAATATCTCATTCATCTTTTTATATCTTCACTATTGACTACATACTGTAGGTGATTCATGAATTTTTGACAGATAGATTAATGGAGTTTATAAAGCCTTATGTGGTAGGCTAAGCACCTTAGAAGTCTATTCTCTATGGGGCACCTGGATGGCTCAGTCACTTAAACATCGAACTCTTGATTTCAGCTCAGGTCATGATCTCAGAGTTCATGAGATCAAACCACTTTAGGCTCTGCACTGATCATGTAAAGTCTGCTTGGGATTCTCTGTCTCCCTCTCTCTGCCCCTCCTCAGCTTGTGTTCTCTTTCTCTCTATCAAGATAATAAACACTTTTAAAAAGTATATTCTTCTAAACTTACTATTTAAAAAATTAATTCTTTTTCATTCCATTTTCTCATTTGGAGTTTTTTTTTTTTTTTTTTTTAAGNTTGTGGTAACTTCTTCTTTTGATTATGGGAACAGACATCGTGTCTCCAGAAGGTCCTGTTTTACTCCATACTTTCCCTTGAGCTATGAACAGGCTAATGACCCCTAGTCATAAAAGATTGACCTTTACACGTACAATTCTGTTTCTACCATTGCATTAGTACAGGATGTTCATACAGCTCAACATGTAAATCAACTAACCAAAAATGTCTCTAATGCCCTAGCTATTCTAGAAATCATAAAAGTAGACACAAAGGTAAATGCACTCAAAGAGGCTATT